>NC_133301.1:1713156-2313156 GCF_005239225.2 Populus alba | reverse complement strand
TGATTTTTACAATGAGAAAGGAATTATTCACCAACGAACTTGTGTCGAGACACCTCAACAAAATGGGATAGTTGAGAGAAAACACCAACACTTATTAAATGTTGCTCGTGCACTGTTTTTCCAATCTAATCTTCCCCTATCTTTTTGGAATGATTGTATCTTGACTGCCGTCTACCTTATAAACAGAACACCTACCCCCATACTTAACAATCGAACTCCATATGAAGTCCTTTTTAATGTTGAACCACATTATTCTCATTTAAAAATTTTTGGATGTCTTTGTTTTGCTACAACCATATCAAATGGGCGACGGAAATTTGATCCGAGAGGTAGAAAGTGTGTTTTTCTGGGTTACCCTTTTGGAGTCAAGGGATATAAATTGATGGATTTAAGTAGTAAGATCGTTTTTCTTTCTAGGGATGTCCTCTTTCATGAAACACATTTTCCTTTCAAAGCATCCCCTTCCACCAGTGAAGCACAATCATCTTTCCATTTCACACCAGCCATACAGTATTCTCCTTGCCCGGATCCCTCATCTGACTTTCATTGTTCTCCACCAAATGTAGACAGCCCTCCTACTCCACCAAACATTTCATCTTCCTCTAGTAGACCTGTTATCACTCCTCAGGATGTCAATCTTGACAACTCATATGTCTCCTATGATCATATTGACTATGATACTCCTTCTCCTTCTCAAACTCTCCGAAAATCCACTAGGACCAGGACTGCCCCTGCCTACTTGCAGGATTTTCACTGTCAACAAGCTGCACTCACTTCAGATTTCCAATCCATGGCACAGGTATCTTTTCCTTCTTCAAATTGTTCTTTTCCTTTGTCCAATTATCTTTCCTATGATCGTTTTTCACCACAGTTCCAAGCTTTTTCTTCTAATCTTTCTATCATGGTTGAGCCAACCTCATATTCTACAGCAGTTAAGGATCTAGGTTGGTGTAAGGCCATGGATGCCGAATTGCAAGCCTTGGAAGAGAATCAGACTTGGATTCTCACTGATCTACCTCCTGGCAAAGACGTTGTGGCCTGTAAGTATGTCTACAAAATCAAGAGAAATTCAGATGGCAGTGTGGAACGATTGAAGGCCAGATTGGTCGCAAAGGGGTATACTCAACAGGAAGGCATCGATTATCATGAGACTTTCTCTCCTGTAGCAAAGATGGTCACTGTGCGATGTCTTCTATCAGTTGCTGCTGTTCGCGGTTGGCATTTACATCAATTTGATGTAAACAATGCCTTCCTGCATGGAGACCTAGAAGAAGAGATTTATATGAGGAAACCACCAGGGTATAATAACGGAACAACTGGACAAGTGTGTAAACTCCTCAAAAGCCTGTATGGTTTGAAGCAGGCTAGCAGACAATGGTATGCCAAACTCACTTCATGCTTGATCGACTTTGGTTTCACTCAATCCAAAGCTGATTACAGCTTATTCACCATGTCCACTAGCACTTCTTTCACCGCCCTCCTTGTATATGTCGACGACATAATTCTTGCCAGCAGTTCTATGACCAACATTGTTGCAGTCAAGGATTGTTTGCATAACAAGTTTCAAATTAAGGACTTAGGTCTCTTGCGATTTTTCCTTGGCATAGAAGTGGCCAGATCACCCATGGGTATACACATCTGCCAACGAAAATATGCCCTTGATATTCTAGCTGATTCAGGGATTCTAGGCTGTAAACCAGTAAAGATTCCTATGGAACAGAATTCAAAACTCAGCAAGGATGCAGGCGACTATTTGCTTGATCCCTCCACATATCGCCGACTCATTGGCCGATTACTTTATCTCACCATTACAAGGCCTGACATTAGTTATCCTGTGCAGGTTCTGAGTCAGTTTATGGATAAACCTTCACAGTCTCATTTGACAGCTGCTCACAAAGTTTTGCGGTACATCAAGTCTGCGCCTGGCCAAGGATTATTGTTATCCGCTTCTTCCAATTTAGAGTTACTTGCTTATTGTGATTCTGATTGGGCTTCATGCCCTGATACTCGTCGCTCAGTTACAGGGTACTGTGTTCTACTGGGACAGTCTCTTATTTCATGGAAATCCAAGAAGCAGAGCGTAGTATCTCGGTCTTCTGCAGAGGCAGAATATCGGGCCATGGCTGCCACAGTCTCTGAGCTCACTTGGCTTCGGTTTCTCCTTACTGATTTGCATGTTGAGCACCCTCAGGCAGCCTCCCTTTACTGTGATAATCAGGCTGCACTCCATATTGCCTCAAACCCAGTTTTCCATGAACGTACGAAACACATTGAGCTCGATTGTCATCTCATCCGGGACAAAATTTTGGAAGGATTCATTGTCACCATGCATGTCCCCACTCACCTTCAACGAGCTGACCTCCTTACGAAGGCCCTTCCCTCTTCTCTTCTGCAAACTCACTTACTCAAGCTGGGAATTGTCAACCTCCATTCTCCATCTTGTGGGGGGGTATTACGGGACATCAATATTTCAGTTAATAAAGAAGAAACTAATACTAGTCATTCAGCTCTCTCATCACATGCACGAGAGGATAGATAACACACATTTTGTACATTCTCCCTTTTCTGTTACTTGTATATTTAGCCTCTAGAATTAGCTGGAAGATGCCTTTTATTTTTCTTCACGTTTCTCTTTCCAGTTAGTTAGACAAAACAGAATAGTCAGTGTATATATAAAGGCTCTCTGTGTAAAGGAAATACTAAGTGAAGAATTTCAACAAATAGATACGGGGCCTTCATTTATCTCTTCCATGAGTTGATTGTTTTTCCTTTTTCAAGGTTTTGATAAACTTACAGTAATATCATAATTTGATGGATAAAATAAGGAACTAATCCTTGATTAACATTGCGGTAATCAACACATATCCTCCAAGTCCCGTCTTTCTTCTAAACCAACAGAATACAAGACGAGAAAGGTCTATGCTAGATTGAATTATATACCAGTATCCAGCATTTCTTCTCGATGACATCTTTCTGAGTATGTGGATAACGAGAAAGATGAATATTAACTAGCTCAGCTCCTTACTTGAGCACAATTCTATGATCATGGCTACGAGAGGGAGGTAATTCCTGAGGTTCTGCAGACACATCACCAAATTCTTCCAATACAGCTTACAATTCCTTAGCCATTTCTACTGTCAACTCCGTTTCATGCAACTCAATATTTTCTTTCGAAGGATTCAACAAATTAGTTAATTGCAACCAATTCAACTCTTGGCGATGGAGAAGTAGTGTATCAACCTCCTCCTCAACTCCAACGCCTGATATTTTGCGTTAGCCTCCCCTTCAATTCTATCTGTTTACCCTTCCACCAAAACTTCATCCAGTCTCTTCAAATTCCACCCCAGATTATATAACCATTCTATTCCCAGGATCATGTCATAAACCCCAAGTTGAAATACAAATGCTCTTGTATTGAATGTATTCTATTGCATTTTACATTCAAAATTATCACATAAGTTCACAGATAATCTCAGCTCCATCTGCAGCCTTCACATTCACAGGCTTGATTTTAACTCACAGGTAGTATCCACCAAAATATTCGTTCTGCTTTTTTTCCTTCTCACTTCTAACCTTCACTGTTCTGTATTGAGCCCCACCAAATCTAGCATTTAGTGATATCCGACATAGCTCCCCGAAATATTCTTCTAACCCGACATCAGTGATATCTGCTAAAGATAGCTCTTGATCCCCTCTTTCTTCCTCTGTTTCCTCCACCTCTAGCATAAACATCAGTCTGTTTTCACATTTATGACCAGGGGAATTGTGATCATGCATTGGATTCCAGCCATTAACATTCCCAAATCCTATCAACATGGTGAATTCTGGATCACATTCTACTCTTTACAGTCTAGTACTGGCCTGATAAACTGAATTATGATCATGCATTGAATTCCAGCCATCACCATGGTGAATTCTGGATCATATTTTGGGCTGAATCTTGTAACTATGCAATCAATGACAGTAGCGATGGTGCTGCAGCTAATACTTGCAAATTATCATAATATATATATATATATATATATATATAGAGAGAGAGAGAGAGAGAGAGAGAGGGAGAGGGGGAGAGAGAGAGATAAAATGACTGTAAGAAAACCACAATCAAAAAACAGAACGGGCTAACAGTTCACACCACTAAATTCACCTTAACAAAATCCAATTGTGCACATATAACAGGTTCGAAGGGACAGTACAGAAGAGCATGACCTATCTAACAGCAGACTTCTCCAAAATTTTGCTAAATATTTCCAATACAGCAGGCAAATAAGAAATAACATGTAAAACTAGAATAACTTTTGCAAGTGACAACATACAATAATGCAAGAATGTAGAACCCTAACGAAAAGACCAGCAACCTGAAATCATGCACACAACAATCAATGCTGCTGACTAGGGACAAACACAACATCACAATCTATCATGCAAAATCCTTCACGCCTTCATTGTCCAATAATCCCGGTCTTCCACCTTCTTTTTTATTTACGCACATGGATTTGAGGGCTTTCATACAGCATTCTATTCCTGTTTTTTTTTTTGTCAAACTGCCAAAGCTATGGGACCTTTAACCAACGTGGCAGCTTCCTCTTGAACCACCACCTCCTCTTTTGGGGGCAGAAATTCACTTGCCTCGTTCTTCGAAACAGCTTCCTGCTCTTGGTTGGCAGATACACCTTCATTTGTTTGATCAGATAACGTGGTATTTTCCTCACTTGATGCTTTAGGGAATTTACTTTTTTCATCGTTTGCATATAAGTTGATCTTTTCAGAAGGCAGTTTGGGGAGGGATTTCCTCTGCGGTTTCTTTGGATGGGCAGGAGAAAGTCCTCTGATAGGAATCTTAGAAGATATTTTCTCATCCAAACTTAGACGACCTGATCGATTGCTCTGACTATTATTTCCTTCAGAGTCAGCGGGGGATGGGCTCTTCTTTCTACCTAGCTTGGGAGATTTTGCTCTTGTTGTGGGTATCTGCATCAAAGTAACAACATCAAGGCCAATGCAATTTCACTTGGATAACAGTCCTGCCGGATATATCAAGAACAAGATCACTAAAAGACCAATGCAGCCACACAGGAGGCAGAAATTGTCAAATAATATCATCTGAATCCAATGGTAGTGCACCCATTGGAAAATGCAAAAGTAAACTTCTGCAGGACTTTAAACACAGAGCAGTTCATGTAGAGTTAACTAGGATGAATACAATAACAAGGATCTTGATAGCATTAGAGGGCTTCCCTGAAAAATCTTCCCTAAGTATAACCTCTTAACTGAGTTTTGGTCATGAGGAGATTCAAAATACAGATTGTCATGACGTGGCCTTTTAATATTGGTAAACAATAGTGTTGTCCAACATAATCTGGCACAAACAGTAGCTCCACCAGGGAATACTATAATATCACTGGTGCATCTAAATGGTGAGACCCTAATAGTATTCCACAATGCAAGTTTTGTTGCCAAATTTCAAAGAGTGACATGGTAAAAACCTGCAGAGTGCAGGTAGTTAGGAGTAAGCAAGCAATCATTGGTACAACTCCAACACTAGTTGCAACAAAAGGCCAAATGCTACAAGCATGGACCATGGAACAACTGAATCTAACCAAGCAAGGATGCAAATGGCAGCTAGATAATCGTGTCATTAGATGGATATAATATACAAAGACAAAAGCACAAATGATAAGGAAATAATGATCCATGATAGTAACTTGATATGGTTACTTCAATTCAAACAATCAAATTCTAAATAAATAAATCTTAGACAGATAAAAAACTGAGATCGGAAAAACAGAAAACAACACAACCCAAAATAATTGGCAATCGGATGCAATTGAAGGGACTAGTGGAGTGCAGAAATGTATTCAAGAAATGCTCAGATAGCAATTTGGAACTGGAGCATCCTATAACCCAGTCTATTTTGCATTCCCAAAAACTGCAGTGAATGCACATTAACCCATATCTTGTATGAAAGCAAAACAAAACAAAAATGCAAGAATGCAAGAGACAAGCATGCCCTAGTAATAAAAAAACACATGGTTACCTTCTTTAGCTCCACCTTCGGTGGTGCAGGCTCCTGATAAAAGCTGGGCATAGGGGTGGCTTTAAAAGCCAGACTTTTCCTAAACAACTTAATCTCAGCTTCTTGGGTTTCCTGTGAGAGAACTGAATGATTTCCATGACGAGAAACAAATTCAAATACAAATTACAGTCCATAGAAATCATAAACATTTCTGTACCTTGGACTTAGCTTGCAAGGTACTCTTTTCCACTTCCTTTGCATGAATCTTTTCCTCAAGCTTAGTGTAGAACTGAACATAACATTAAAGATATTATGTCCCCACCATAATAGCTGCAGGGAAGCTTAAATGAAGAAAAAAGAAGGTTCAAGTGCAAAACTAACCTCCTTTCTTTTCTCAGCTCGTTCATCACACTTAAAGCTGAAACCATAATTCGGAAGTGTACCGAACTTGCGAGGTTTGGCATCTTCTGCAGTGGGACTTCTACAATGAAATTATGGAAAAACAAGTGCACTCCACAGATAAGGGTAGCCTATGGACATAAAGCTGAAGATCACACTAGTTCTGCTCAGAAAAAGAAAGGACTTTCAAAGAAAAAAGGATACAAAGTAGATTCTGTTTCTCCTTCAGCTTTCACAACAGGCCCTTTATTCAAAGGTTTCAGTTTCGCCTTCTCCCTGTATATAGCAAAATCACCCTTAACAAATGGCTCGAGAAACAAGCATTGTGGATAAATGTGATTCAAAAATTCAGACAGACACATTCTGGATCGAATTTAACCAGTTAACAATTAGTAATTATTGACAAGCAAGTCCAGGGCATTAAGGTAAAAAAAGAATAAGAAAAAGAAAATGTGACAAATAAAAAAAATACAAGCAATACATACACAAGGCCAGCAGACAGCACTTCATCAGACTTCCCAGATTGCTGTAGCAGACAAGAGCAGAAAAATAATTAGCAAATGTGAAGATAATGACCAACACATGATCTGAAGGCAAAAAGCATTGTCGACCATACCTTGGATGCCTGACCCTGCCCCTCATTGATTGAGTTACTTTTCAAAGGCTGTTTTAATTGTGAATTTACAGCAACAGAGCCATTTGAAACAGCAGTTTGAGCCACAGCATCTCTTCCATCCTTACCCTTCACCTGAGTGGCTGAGATATTTTTTGGGTTTGAGGGCTTTGCATTGCCACTCTTTCCTGAACCCTTCTGTGATCTAGCTTTCTCTGACTTATCAGCATCTTTCACTTTGGCTTCTCCTTCCTATGTGATAAAAAAACCAAGTCTAAAATCAGGCTTAGTTTTAGCCGTTGTACAAAACACACAGAGCCAAACATCTCCATACCTTAGAAACAGAAAATCCATTGATTCCCACATATACCTTTAATTCACCCTCGACTTCCCTGGTGGACAGATTATCATTGGTACAATCATCAACCTTAAAAGTGTTTCCCATGCTCCCGCTAAAATTATTCGAAACAACACCATCCTCTCCAGCAGCAGCACTTTGCTCATGAACACCATTTTGATGGACAGTCTCAAGCCCATCATCAGCGAAAAGATGATTATCAGAATCCATCAAACTCTGCAAGGAAGAATAGTTAAATAAATAAAACAAACTTAAGCAACTAAAAGATGATTTAACAAAACACAAAGCATAAACTGAGCACTAACAATTAGACTGCAAAAACTGTTTCTCTGTTTCCAAATAATAACCGAGTCATAATCACAAACCCAAAGCTATTAAACATCGAAAACAATCCTCAATCTCACCCTCCTTCGTTGTCCACACAGAAACAATCCCCTCACAAATTTCATTGTGCTTCAAAACCCAAAATTGCATCCATTAACCAGCACAATTTTCAGAAAAAATGTCTAACAAACTGTGTTTACAAAACACTAGATTACAAAGAAAAAGGATGGCTATGTAACCTAGTCAACTCAATTCAATCTATAACAATTTAACTAATCCCAACCATTTTTCCCTCCCCCACTTTCTTAGCAACCAAACAAGACTTAAACAAACGAATTTCTAATCCTCAAGAAAATCAGGATCAAATCAGTACAAAAGCCAATGCTGCTCAACAAATTAGTTAAGAGAATGTCAGCATTTCCAAGTCTCAAATCCCTCCTTGTAACACTGATCTGCTCATAGCCAAAAAAAAAAAAGCAAACAAAAACCAACACTCCTTTAAGTACCAAACAAGTTCACTAACCACTCAAATCTAACTCCACAGTGAGAGAGAGAGAGAGAGACTAACATGAAAAAGTTTTCTCAGCAACCAAACAGAAAGAAACAACAAAACTCCCGACAACTTCCTTACCTCCAAACGCGTGCAGCGAAAATCAAAACTTCATCAATCAAGTAGAAGATAGTGACAGATGTATCAATGGCTATGAAGGATCTGAGATAAGACCGGGCACAGTGAACCGCAGGATCCGACCCGAAAGAGTAAGATCGATCTCTGTTCGGATTATTATTCTCTAAAAATAAAAATAAAATTATTTTGTAGTGTATTTTTTTATGTCTTAGGATTCCAAAGGCTGAAGACTCCAATCCATTTTATTTCCTTCCTTCCAGGTCATTCACTCTACACCCACGCTGTATGCTTAAAAGAGAGGGGAAGGGGGTATGGTGTACAGTATACGTATAATTATACGGTTATAGAAGAGTAAGTAGATAAGGATATACGGTTATTTTAAGTAACTGATTAGTAATTAGTGGGCAAGTAACCGTTGATAATGGAGCTGTCCTACTTAGGATGAAATTTATTAACCACTTTTTATTTTTATTTTATTTGTGATTATTGGGTATTGTTTTTTTTTATTATTATGAAATGGGAAAGATATATGGGGAGGGGGGAGTGTACTTTTGTCCTCCTATTTGTCATGCACATTTTTAAAATTTCAAATTGGATTTTATTAAAAAAATAAAATTTAAATTCATCCATGGAGGATAGAGGGATGGTTCCAACCCTAGATTCTAGATCAACTCGCCGAGTCAGGTCAAGTTTCAAAATATCATTATAATATTTTTTTAATGGTAGTTATTTTATTTCATATTATTTAATTCATGATAAAGTGATAGTTAAAATAAAAATAATAATTAGGGGACAGTTGACTAGATAAAACTCAAATAACTAGATTAATTTAGTTAAAATTTATTTTAATTTTAGAATAATTTCCTTCGATTTTATTTGAAGTGAGTGTTCTTTATAAATATACCTTTCTACTAGTGTTGTATAACTACAATTAAATGCAAGGTCCTTTGTGATAGGGAGAAGGGGCCACGCGCACCATGTTATCATGCTAGTTTGAAATTTGAATTTCAATGGGACGGTTGGGAATTTAAAGAAATTTTAATGTATCTTAAATAAAAATACACATTAAAAAAAGAATTGTTATCACACTCTCAAATACCTCGCACCCTCATCACAAATTATATGATAGAAACTCTATGGGGTTTCAAGTACTATCTTTCTTGATTTTCATTAATAGTTTTATTTATTTTTGTATTTTAAAAGTATTTTTATAATTTTTTTTTTTTTGCTTCAAATTAATTTTTTTCTTTTATGTTTTCTGATATTTTTGATGTACTAATGTCCAAAATAATCTCAAAAAAATACTATTTTAAAACATTTCATAATAAAAATTATTATAAAACACAACCACTACTTCATCTCCAATCAACTTATAATATCATCAAAGTTGCATAGATAATTAGATGAGAAGAAAAGGTTGATGGTCAAATTTAAAGAAATAGGGTTGCTTTCATGGAGTGCGTTTGCATCACCTTCATGACAAGAGAGACAAATACTTTTAAGCCAAGATGGGTAGGGATAGATAAGATTTTGTACTGTGTGATGGTTTCGTCAACCTTGGAATTGTTTCTCCACGAATCGATGAGTACTATAACATATTTCGGGTTGTTCAAAGTGGGTGGGTGCAATACTAGTAAAATGTTTTTATTTATATAGAATATATTGAGAAAAAAAATAACCTAAATTAATTGAACGGGTATTGACTTTGAGGTTACATCTGTTTTTGTTTTTGTAGTGTCATTGTGTTTTTTTAAAAAAATTAAGTTTTTTTTTATACTTTAAATTATTTTTTTTAAAATTATTTTGATGTGTTGGTATTAAAAATAAATTTAAAAAAAATAAAAAAAATTATTCTGATATGTTTCTAAATAAAAAATACTTTGAAAATAATTGCTATAATGATGATAAATACTATCTTTATCTTAATGAATACTATAATTGAGATAATTAGATGGACTTCTTTCTTATAGATACTTATTACTTGAAGGGCATTTCATAAATTGCAAAGTCAAATATTTCATTGCTTAAAAAAAAAATTAAACAAAAATATTATTTTGAAAATAACTTAATGTCAATTTGAGAAAAGTATTTCAATAATGATAATGATAATGATAATTATAATAATAGTTGTTGTTGTGGTGGTGAAGCTAGACCTAAACCATTTTTTTTTCAATAATAAAAGTATTTTTATTCTCGTAATTAATAATAATATAATAATAACAATAAAGATAATAATAAAGCTTAAAACGGTAATAATATTTTATTAATATATTTGATTCAAAGAATGTGGATATTTAGAGTTTAAAAGGTTTTCCACTAGGATAATTAAAATGGTAATAAAGTTAATTTTAGGGCCATTAGATCAATAATTTGAGTTTATAAATTTTAAAGTTATTGGAGATTTATATAATTATTAATTTTAAAATTAATAAAATTAATTAAAAATATATATATAAATTAACCTGAAAGCCCATATTAATAATAATAATAAAAAAAGTAATAAAGCTTTCTTAAGAAGAGAAGAAAAGATAAGAAAAGTAATAATACCGTATAATTACAAAATTTTC
Source organism: Populus alba (assembly GCF_005239225.2). NCBI lineage: Eukaryota > Viridiplantae > Streptophyta > Magnoliopsida > Malpighiales > Salicaceae > Populus > Populus alba. Next base: position 2,302,254 of record NC_133301.1, on the reverse strand, counting down.
TGACAGTCACATGGCCAAAGAGTGGGCACGTGAGCGATCCAGAGGGTGAGCACCCATGAAGAGGCAATGCTTACACCCAGAGCTGCTTAGCGATGAATGCAAGTGTCCCTACTGATTTCAGACATTCTCTAGCATCTGAACGTGTAATGTGAGTCCTACTACACCAGATTGGGTCCCAGCACGTGGCATGTTTGAGGGTCAACCCAAGTCAAAGGTAAGAGTCATCAGTTTAGCTAGGCCTTGTTTCTTGCTTGTATTCTTTCTACTCTTCGAACATATATATATATATATATATATATATATATATATATATATATATATATATATATATATATATATATATATTTTTTTTTTAAATGGCATATATATTGGGTTATACCTTGCTTAGATTTTGAGTAAATTATCCATTCATTCATCGACATCTTTTTTCCACAATTTTTTTTTCTTTTTATTTAAATCTGAAATGATAATTTGGTAAACAATTTTATTGAATATCTATTTAAAAATATGATAAAGATTATTTTTTAAAGTAATTTTTATTAAAAAATATATTAAAATAATATATTTTTTATTTTTAAAATTTTATTTTTGATATTTATACATCAAAATAATCTAAAAAATTAAGATTTTTTGAAAGTATAACCCAATTGCAATTTCAAACACCCCCTTTATCATCTAATTCGAAATTCGTGAGTTTAATATTGATAATAAATTAAATTTGCTAATCTTGAATTTCTCCAAAATAAATGATTCTTGCGGGGGAATTTCTTATTTGCTATTCTTGATAAAATAGAAGATTTGTGCTGGGGTCATCATTTTTTATTTTTATAGAAAAAAAAAGTAATAAAATTAATTTTTTTAATAATAAAAAACTGAAACCAGTTTAAATTAACCGGTTTTGGTTTGTTTTTTTTTTGACAAAAACTGGTTCAAACCTATTTGATTCAGTTTTTTTGGTTTGGCTTGGTTTTTTTCCAGTTTGGCTTGGTTTTTTTCCCGTTTTTTCTGTTCAGGTTCGGTTCGGTTTTTTCAGTTTCAAACTTATAAAACCGAAGCCGAACCGAATGGTTGGTTTTTTTAAAAATTTTAATCGGTTTGATTTTTTTTTTTTCATGGTTCAGTTTTTTCAATTGTTATTTTTTAATTTCTCAATTTAATTAATTTTTTGATTTTTTTCTCTTCCTAATTTATTTATGCTATTTATTTTTATCTTAAAGGTCTAATTATTGTTTACTTTTAACGCAAGGTTAGGCCTGCAAAAATCCCTATCTCATCATTAATAGTAGGGAAACTCTTGTTGTGGATTATGATTGAAAGGGACAATAAATTGAAATATAATTTATTAAGGAATTGTCTTTCTCAAAAAAGAAAAATATTTTTGCCATCTATAGAAGCAACAGTCCAGTAGACACCCAGGCCCGACATTTTTTTGGTGTGCTATCTTGTGTATAAATAAATCTATTTCTTCATTAATTGTTAAACATAATTGTATTTTACAAAAACTAGTAATCTAGATTTTAACCTTGAAAAAATAAAATAATATTATTTTATTAAAAATAATTAATTTAATAATTCAATTTTTTTAGATTAATGTTTGATCAGATCTGATAATTAAGTTAATTGTATTTTAAAGACTGATTACTTTATAAAACAAAAAATTAATTGATAAGAGACTCATTATTTTCTCTTTAGCATTTTTTTGGGAACATGGCTTAGAAATTCAAATTTTTTTTTTGTATGTTTTGGATCGTTTAGATGCTCTAATTTTAAAAATAATTAAAAAAAATATAAAAAAATTATTTTAATATATTTCAATACAAAAAATACTTTAAAACATAACCACTACAACATTCTAAAAAATCATTAAAAGATACATTGAACCATGCAAAGCCCAAAGAGTCAGAGCAGTCACCATTGTTAGAGACGTGAAGTGATTTTTTCTTCGTGGCTTTAAATGCTGGAGAAGATTATATTCCATTGACAATAATACACATGGAGAATATTTTCTCACTCTCATCCTTCTAATTATTTACTTAATTGATCAAATGCATATAATACAAAAAATTAATTTCTGATATTCTACGTTTATTTTTTTCATTCATTAATTTCATATGCCATCTTCATCATTATTTTCTTGGCTTATGCTGCAAAACTATGATCCCATGTGTGAAATATTTGTTTTTGTTTAAAAATATATTAAAATAATATTTTTTATTAGAATTTATTTTTCACATCAAAATGATATGAAAATATAAAATTAATTTGAAGTGAAGAAAAAATTAAAAAAATTAATTTAAAAAAAAATTGAAGAGATTTTCACATTAATTAATGATAACATGGAATAGAGAACCTATAGTTTTGACTTTTTTTGAATTCCCCTCTTATTTGGTCATTGTTTGTTTAATTATTTGCCAGATAAGTATGGAATAAAGAGGTATACAATGACATCAGATCAACTTTTGGGCTTGACCCACAAGCGTATCTCTTTGGACTTGCATTGTTGTTTGCTAACAGCTAGCGGTTGTGTGGTTTTGAAAGTCGGTCCTGTTTGGTAGGTAGATTTAGGATGTAGTCATTAAAACTAGACTAAGTTAAAAATAAAAACAAATAAAGAAAGAAAGGAAAAATTTGGTTTGAGCTGGCGGGTTGACCTGACAATCCAGTTATCTTAGTAAGACCTGGTCAAAAACTTAGTTGCAACCTGTTGATTTTTTTTTATTAAAATAATATTTTTTTTTATTTAAAAAAAATAAATTAACCTGGATAACCCGGTAATCTGGTCAAAACCTGGAACCCTGGTCTTAGACCAGGCCGGGTCTAAATACTATGAGTAGGTGTATTAAAAAAGAAAAAATATATAGTTTTTTTTTTCAGTTTTTATAAAAAAATTAAAAACATGTTCATTTCTTGAAAATGAATACAAAATTTTCCATACAAAAATAAACAAATGCACCTTGCAGTTAATTTTTTTATATAAAAAGAAATCAAAGCTATAGTCATCTTAATATTTTATATTTATAATAATCTAATTATAGAATATTAATTTTATTTTATCCAAATTAAAATTATAATGAAAAAATTATATTGATAACTCAAAAAATATATATATTATGTTTATAAAAAAAATTAATTTATGAAAAAACTAAGAAAATATAAGAATATTTTTAATCTCTTAAAACTCCTGTACATAACAGAAAAAAAATTTATTATTTTTTTTCTTCATTTGATAAAATACAAAAAAATGGCATTGAAAAACCACGGAGAATTTCTAAGATATATTTTCCAAACTCAATGTAAATTTAAAAAACTAAAAAACCAGTTTTTTTTTTAATTTTCTAGATGAAGAAATATTACATTTGAATAAAAAGTTTTACCTTTCAATTTTCTAACTCTAGTTTTTAAGAAAATTAGGGTATTAACTGTTTCTCAATTACCCTTTTTATATTTCAATGAATTAGTTCCAAAGAAAACACATGAAATATAAAAAATATATTTGGTAATATTAAACTCAAAGGAGGTGACCATTAGAATAAGAATCATTCTTAGAACTTGAATTTATATATAATATAGCCTATGAGAACTCATGCATATGGTTTAAGTTTGAATTGGATTATCTAAAGTTGAGACGCTGCCTTTCGCTTTATTGTAGAAGAATCTCTACATTACAATTATCGTTAGGGTTGCAGTTGAATAGGTTTTTTATTATATTTTTATATTTTTATTATTTTAAATTAATTTTTTAATATTTTTAAATCGTTTTAATGTATTGATATCAAAAATAAAATTTTAAAAATAAATAAATATTATTTTAATATATTTTTAAATGAAACATCAACCATAATCCTAAATAGGCTCTACTATTTAGATATAACTTATTGTAAAACATATATATATTTATTTTAAAAACTATAAAAAAACTATATTTAAAATTACGAAGAACCTGAAAAATATGTTTTCCAAACTCAATATAAATTTGAAAAACTAAAAAAATATATTTTCTTATGTTTTTATGGATAAATATTGAAGAACCGCCTTTTCTTTTTACTTTAGTTTTCCAGAAAATTAGAATATTATTTTGTTTCTAAACAACCCCTAGTTTTTTTATTTTTTGGATAGAGAAATAATGTATTTAAACATGAAGTTCTAATTTTCCTTTTCCTAGCTCTAGTTTTTCAAAAAAAATATAGATTTACTAGAAACAATCACTTTGTATTTTAACGAGTTACCTCTAAATAAAAACATGAAAAAAAAATATTTGTTAATATTAAACACAAGGTTGTGACCATATAATAAAAATCTTACTTAGAACTTAATTTTATATATAATAGCCTATGAGAACTCAGGTAGATGGTTTAGGATCTCTTTATTTTTGTGTTTTAAAAGTATTTTTGAAAAAAATTTAAATTTTATTTTATTTTTTTCTTTAATTTAAATTAATCTTTTTTTTGTATTTTTAGATTATTTTCATGTGCTGATATTAAAAATAATTTTTTTAAAATAAAAAAATATTATTTTAATATATTTCCAAGTAAAAAACAATCGCTATCAGACTCCCAAACACCTTCTAAGTTTAAAAGAAAAAAACACTAAATTACCTAATGTTGAGACATTGCCTTTAATTTCATCATATAAAGACTTGCAAATTTTTTGAGATATAACTGTCTCTAAACTAATACTTGGATATCACCCATTACATAAGCAATGAGAGATATTTTCAATATGCCTAATAAAAGTAATAAAATTATTAAGACATGTGATATTGAATTACAAAAATTCTAATAGTGATAGTTTTGATGTTTTTGTAAGTATTCGATATGACTTCATAACTAAATATATTATAGAAAATGATGGTCGAAGGGAAAAACTTCATGGTCCAATAAGGGCTTATTATTCCAACGTCCAAATTGATAAGGGTATAATCATAATTTTGAAATCTAACCCGGCTTAACGAGTCGATCTAGGATTTAGTCAACTTGGAGCTGGAACCAGGCCGAGTTAAAGAAAAAATAGGGAAAAGTAAAACCCGGTGCGACCTGGCTAGTTGATCCGGTGACCAGGTCAAAAATTCGATTGCAACACGTTGATTTTTTTTATACTAAAACGACATCGTTTTGATTTTTTAAAAAAAAAATTTTTTGACCCAGACGACTTGATGACCCGGTCAAAACTCGGGTCTTGGACCGGACCGGACCAGATCTAAAAACTATGAAGAGCTCATCAAGTTAGGGTTTGGAAGCAGATTTCACCACCTTTATGGATACTTTATGCCAAAAAGTATTTATTCAAAAAACAATGAAAAAATGTGTTTAAAAGTAATAAAAAACCTCTAAAATATATTTTTTAAACTTGGTATAATTTTGGAAATCTAGAAAGCTAGTGTTCTAATTTTTTAGATGGAAAAATATTGTATTTGAATAGGTAGTTCTAATTTTCTAGAAAATTTAGGTATTGTTCCATTTACAAACAACTCATAGTTTTCTAGATGGTGAAATATAGCATTTAAACATAAAGTTTCAGTTTTCTTTTTTTCAACTCTAAATTTTCTTGAGAAACTGGAGCATTACTCTGTTTTTTAACAACCCTTTGTATTTCAATTAATTACTTGCAAAAGAAGAAGAAGACATTAAAAATAAATATATATTTGTCAATATTGAACTCAAGATTAGATATCATAGTATTAGGTTCTCGAATATCATATACATAATAAAAATAATAAAACAAAATTATTTAGGAATTTCTAGAAACACGTTAAACAGATCTAGAGTTATGTAAGAATTTATTACTTGAAGATCTAATTTTTTTTCAGTTTTGAATAATTTTTTAAAAACTAGATTGTCACAAACCACAAACCGTCTAATTGTTCGGTCTTCAATAGTAACTATCACAATTCACCGGCAAGAAATCTCCCAAATTCCTATTTAGAAAAGATGAATTACTATGTCTAGAGTGCTAGCTTTTTATTTTATGATCTACGTTATTTTTTGTATAACAGACAATTTCTTAAAGAAAAAGAGTAATAATCTTATATTTACAGGGAATCTTAAAAACCCTATAAATAACAAAATATTTATTTGCTCCTTAAATAATATACATAGATAATAACTGAATTAAAATACATTTCAATGCTTAATTTCTAAAATTATTTTCAATCAAGTTACACTTAATTAATTATCCCAATTTAATTTATTATCAATTTAATAACTAATTAATTTATATTTAAAAATCAAGTACACCATCGAACAATATATCATAATTTTTAAATATATCTTTCTTATTTATAATAAATATATATTTATATGAATATAATAACATCACGTAGATTTAGAGCGTGTTTGACAGTGTGGTAGCGGTTGCTTTTCCAATAGCTTTTCGTGTCGAAATACATGCCAATGATTTTTTTTTTATTTTTTAAAAAATTATTTTTGACATCAGCACATCAAAACGATCCAAAAAGTACAAATCACACTCAATTTTAGCAAAATAAAAATATTAAAATTTAATGAAATGCAGGTACAAACCCAATGAAAAATGGTGTCTTAGTCACATAAAATTATAATTAGACTTAGAACTCACGAGATTTATGTACAGCTGTCTATAATAATTTAGGTACATTGTTCAAGTTTGAAAAAGAAGATGCTGGATTATTTAAAACTGAGACGTTGTCTTTCCCTTTATCCTATACGGAATTGTTGGAATTTAGAGACATAACAGCCTCGAAAAACTACTAAGATATCATCCACTGTGAAAAGCAATAAGAGGCATTTGCAGATTAGAGAGCATCTTCAAGGGCAAAGCTCAACTTAAGAACAAATATCAAGGCAGATCATTTACATGTCAAGAATGCAAATAACTCCATTAAGCAACCACTAATCAAGGACCCCAGTTGAAGCCTCAAATGTTATCCACTGAAATCATCCAAAACTCAGAATGAAAGAGAACACAAATCCAAATCAAAACAACTACTGGTGTATTCCTTAAACTTGCTGGGTTGCTTTAAGCATCAAAATCGTCCACAGATTCATGGGGACCAAATTGAAAAGGTAATGTTGATATACAGACAAGCAATGTCCTTCCACTTGACAAGCAATCATCTTTCTCTCCTGCAGACGAATAAGACTCCATCAACATCCTATTTTGAATCCATTAATCCACCAAGACGCACTCGAACAGCAAAATAACAACAAGAAGAGGTTTTGCTTATGCAGCAAAAAGGTAATTAACCAGAACCATTATCACTGTTGCTGGATTTGGTGGGAAATTTGAATTCTTGAAGAGAAGAGGAGGGGAGAGTGGAGAACAGAGGAGAGGAGGGTTTGGTTTGGTGGTGTTGAGGATAGTTAAGGAACCCATCTCTGATGGATGATGTTAGAGAATGCTATTGTTTTTCTCTGTGCAGTGCAGGGAGGTCTTTAAGCTGGAAAGATAATGATCGGATGAGGTCGGAGTAGTGGAAGGAACAAGAAGACTCCATCCTACTGGTTAGTTTCTTACACAAGTGGAAGGCTTGGTGTTTTTATTGGTTGCTGGCTTAAGATCTGGGCTTTTCTTGAAAGGATTTTTCTCGTCAATTCATCTTTGATGGCTTGACTAGGATCCAGCCAAAGGAAGTACAAGGTTTGAGAACATTCAGACAAGGGGGAAAAAAGGCAACTAAACCAAAATAAAAGGAAAACTCTGGAGATGAGTTTCCTTCCCAACTAGAAAGGTGATGTATGATTGTGTGTGCCCAGTAAACTTTGGCTATAAGATTGGGCAATCATTTCTCCTAACTTTATCATTTACAGCTAGTCCCTTCTTTAAAATCATGGAATCTTGTTAAAAATAAGACGGGATTTCAAAGTTTCGAGTCAAAATTCTCTATACAGGATCACTTAGTCTTAATCAACACTCTTCATTTACATATCAGCTTTACCAATGGCTAGAGTTACAAAACTTTCAAGTAATATAAAAAATATAAGAATTCCAAACATAAGAACTTTGGGGAAACACACGCAGGAATAGCTCAATTCTACATCTAAACATAAGAATTCCACCAACAGTCAGCAAATGTTATCTTGGGCCAGAAAGCTGTGCTGCAGAGAGGTAGGCATCACTATTGCTGTCTGATGGTCCTGAGGAAGTGCCTTCCCCACTTGTAGATTTGAAGAAACTTGAAAAAAGGCGAGAGCCCAATGGTGATGAAGTAGGTGGCATTGGAACTGGGGAGAGACCTTCAAGCATTTGGACAACTCTGGTCATTGATGGCCTGAGATGCATATCTTCCTGTATGCACCATAACGCAACTTTGATAGACGTGGAGACCCTCTCATCGTCCTTGTCGAACCTCAGCTTCGAATCAAGGATTTCCCTCAGTTTCCCTTCTTCCATCATCTTGAATGCATAAGAAGGGAAATGGGACTTCTCTGAAGATTCAGTTGCAATAAAGTTTTTTCTTCCACCGATGATCTCAAGCAACAGCATGCCATAGCTATAAACATCACTTTTCTCTGATATGGCATAGTTTGTGATCCATTCTGGTGCAAGGTACCCTCTGGTGCCTCTTAGTGTTGTGAAAACATGGCTTTGCTCTCGATTCATTAACTTAGCCAGGCCAAAATCTGAGACTTTGGCAAGAAACTGACCATCAAGAAGCACGTTCTCCGGTTTTATGTCACAATGAATGATCTTTACATCACAGTCTTCGTGGAGGTAAGCTAGTCCTTTTGCTGTTCCCACAGCAATATTGAATCTTGCTTCCCAATCCAACAGGAACTCTTCTTTGTTTCCCTTGAAGATCCATTTATCCAAAGAGCCATTTGCCATGAACTCATAAACAAGGAGGCGATGAGTTCCTTCAGAACAAAAGCCTTTCAGCCTAACCAAGTGGTGATGATGGATACTACCAATGATGCTAACTTCAGCTCGAAACTCTTTCTTTCCCTGACCAATGCCTTCCAACTTCTTCACAGCCACTCGGGTTCCATCCGGGAGAGCTCCTTGATAAACTGAGCCAAATCCTCCATGTCCAAGCTTCACCGAGAAATTATTAGTTGCAGTCTGAAGATCTCTGTAACCAAACCGGATCGGCATCCCAGATAAAGTCTCTAAGAAGTTATCCTCTTCTGAGGTTTCGCGGGGAGACTCCGGCATTTTCTTCTTTCTCCTGTAATAACGAAATGCCAGATAAAGTACACCACAAATGGTAATCAATGTGGCAGTGACTATTATCACAACAATTGGAAAGCTTTTTTTGCTGCTTCCACCCCCTCCAGCGTTGGAGCCACTGCCTCCATCGCTCAAAACTTTAATGTATGCAACAAAACTAGGGCCCGCCTTAGAGTTCTGGAAACTTCCTATGTCACTGAACAGGAAGCAGTTCCCAGAACTGTTCTGGAAGAAAAAAGCAAGGCATGAGCAGTTACTCTGGCAAGCGGATTTGCAACCTTCCATATTGGTTCTCGAAGAGGGTGGAAGAAACCTCAGAGAAAAATAAGTGAGCCCATCCCCAACACTCACAAGCTCTGTAGAATCATGTGAACCATCACAGGTAGAGACAACACCTGTCTGGCAATTTGAGAGGGTACTAAGACCTGAAGGGCACTGGCATACATTGTTACCAGAACAAACAAAAAGTGCATTGCAAGGTTCTGGTACGCTGCATTGATCACTTGGTATTTTTGTTTGTGAAGCACCGCCACCTTCATCAAGATTGTAGAAAGATATAAAACCATCGTTTCCTAGAACTGCAATCCAAGTGGCATTTGCATCAACACTGTCTGAGAAAATAAATTGTGACAGGAACACTTTGTTTCCATCATAGAACCTCCATGAATTTCCACTGAGAGATGCCACGGCAACTTCTCCACCTCCTTGATTGATGGTTATCCGGCTCTCCTTTTGGACAGACCAGTAAGGCTGTGGAGTTTGGAAACCTGCTGAAAGAATCATGTCTCCGGACTTCATTTCAAGGATATGCGTCAGATTATTGGAGTTGGGATCGCTTACAAGTTTCATACCATCTACAAAATCCTGTTTTGATATAAGTGTATTGGTAGGATGGCTAAAACTCTGCCACAGTACACTCGTGTCATTCCCGAGCAAAACCAAATTTCCTGAATCCTGCATCTCTATTGCAGAAACCCTCTTGCTGCCAGTATCAGCTGCCCAAACCACATCTTCCCCTTTCTGCAAAGAGACCTTACCATCATCACCAAAGATGAATTTATCAGAATTTGAAACTGGAGAACCTCTATTTGCAGACCATATGACCTTCGAGCTACCCAAGTGGACAATGGTTAACAGAAATTGTGTAACATCTTCAGTAGTTGTGAAGCCAAACGCGAAATCCGAGTTGTTAGATATAAGAAACATCCCATCAAGATTGATCCAAGTCATTTGAGACCCTTGAAACCCTGGATAGATCTTGCCCACACTTTGGATACCAGCCTTACAACCTCCAGGAAAAAGGAGGACAAACACTGAAATGGACCCCATGAAGCGAACTAAACCCCATTGGTCCATAACCACTCAAGAAGAGGAGGGCGAATTAACTGAACAAAAGAATAGAATTCAGCTCCGAAATCCAGGACACGAAGAAAAGGGCTTTGATGGACATTTTATATTATACAAACCAATGACAAAACTCTACATTCTGCAAAGAATCTAGAATCAGTACTCCCAACAGAAACAAGGTGAACCATGGAAGCAGGTTGCTGTACATCTAAAGCTAACAATTCCAAATTGAGGACAATTTCAGGTATCAGAAGAAAAGGCTAACGCTAGGCTACTGAATTCTAAAGTATAGAATTGCGTGAACACAAAATTCAACATGAATAAATGTGAAAGAAGATGGCTCCTCTTCTAAACTTTCTTCCCTTCAATTTGGACAAAATGACAGCTGATTGAAAGGGTACCGAAATTTGGTCAAAATGAAAGAGAAACCATAATGGTCAGTCAAGGAAACAAGCCAATAGATACAGCCTATGTACTCTCAAGAACAGGGTACACAGACAACTTCAAGTCCCAGAACCACTCATGAGAAAAGCCAAATTCATAATCAAGAATGACAGCTGATTGAAAGGTACCTTTCAGTTATGAGAATTGACAAGTACTAAAGGAGGAGGAAGAGAACCATCAATTTTCATAGATGGGCACTCTTCATATCGACCATAAATTCAGACCAACATCGTTGTAGGAACAGACAACATGTGAAAGCTGAGAAGAGTGTGCAGATTCAAAGAAAGCTGAGTTCTTTTGTTGAGCAATAGCTGAAAGAAGGAGAAAGGTGAAGTGTTAGAGAAACAGACAGGTTGGTAGGTGCAGCTATCACCTCACGAGTCTATCTGTTCTGGCTGGCTGGCTGGCTTCCATAAACAAAATGTTTTGTGTATGCTTTGCCTGTTGTCATCAAGAGTCAAGAGCTGAAAAGTCTTTGAAGAGATCCGAGTTGAGATGGGTTTTGTCTTCGAAGTTCCAAAACGTCAAGCTATGGATGGTTTCAAATGGTTTGACAGATCCAATAATATCATGTCCTAGGTAGCAGTCCTTGTCTTCCTTAAAAAACAATTTCACGTACACATGGGGTTGTGGCCTAGTTGTTAGGTTTTTAGGTTTTGATCACCATTAGTCCACTTAATTAACTATAATTATGACTTTCAACCAAGCAAATGCCTGATTTATGCATATTTTACTTAGTTTCTTAGCTCATTGATTAGCTACATTGGATCTTATCTTCTGCAACAATCCTTTATATATGTGTATAGTATTGTAGGTAACAAAAAGAAAGACATTTTTATTTCTTTTTGTATTTTAAAAAATATTTTTTTAAAAAAATTAAATTAAATTTATGTTTTTTTACTTCAAATTAATATTTTTTTTATATTTTTAAATTATTTTGATGTACTGATGTTAAAATAATTTTTATAAAATAAATAAAAAATATTATTTTAATACATTTCTGAGTGAAAAATAATCATAATTATATTTTTAAATAGTTTATTATGATGTAACTGAAAAAGGCTTGGCTAAAATTTTCAATTGTTGTGAAATTGAAAAAAATATTTTTTTAATTTATTAAAAAAAAATTGGAGACCAATTGTAACCAAGTTTTACATAAAAAAAAATGTATTAGGTAAACCTTTTAAAAGTTTGAAAATTTCAACAAAGAAAGCTCGGAAGGAACTTTAAGGAAGATCCCCAAGGGGACTAACTTTCTAATGTCGTCTGAGATATATAAAATTGTAAGAGGTCTGAAAAATTGTTGTCGAGAAGTCTCTCTTTCACATTTGAAATATCAATAACTATAGATATTAAGCTCGATTCAAGTTAAATTTAGAGCGTCCCGAGATATCAATTAATTCAAATTTTTTAATAATAAAAAGTCTAAAACCCCATTATTTTGAAAAATAAATAAAAGTATCCGAGTTAACCTGAATTATAATTAGATTATATTATATCAATTTAATCAATTGAAATTAAGTTTTGAATCAATCTATAATCCTAAATCAGATTTATTTGAAAAGTGTGATTGTAGTTATTTTTTAAAATGTTTTTTGTATTAAAATGAATCAAAATAATATTTTTTTTATTTTTTAAAAATTATTTTTTTAAGATTAATGTATCAAAATAATTTGAAACATATTAAAAAAAATTAATTTTTATTTTTTAAAATTAAATTTTTTAAAACGCGGTCCAGACGCTCAGTCAAGAGCAAGAAACATGCATCTAGAAAATAATATATGGTACAGTGGATTTCGTGTGTTTTCTCCTCTGAAGTTAATTTCTATAAGAACGAGCGAAAACAATGCTGCCCTCAGTAAAGACGATGAGCATAAATCCTTAAACCAAAAGTTAATTATTTTATTTTCCCAGAAGGTGCGAGTTCATCCCCTTGAATTTATTTATTAAATTAGAATTACTTTCCTGGAATTTCTTGAACTAAAAATCTCAGAATCAACCTCCCTCAACTTTTCTTTTTTCCCAAATCGACTCAATCACTTTTCTTTTATAAAAAAAATCCACGATATTGGTTTAATGAATATATGAGTAAAGTGCAAAAACCTCATAATTACAAGAATATAATATTTTATAATTAACAAACCTTATATTAATTAAAAATAAAAAATGATCTTTATCAAAAAAAAAAAACAATCCCAACTCAATAATTTAAGATATAAGATAAGATTTCAATATGTGATTTATATTATTTTCTAACACACCCTCTCAAATAAAAACATTTTGGACTTGAAACTTGTACATCCTTACATTACATTGTACTTAATTTTTATCAAATAAATAAAAATGATAAAATTCAAACTCATGACTGCTTGGTTATTAAGGCTCTGATACCATATTAAAAAACCATCTCAACCTAAAAGTTTAAGCTTTTAGGTAAGGTTCTGAGATATGATTTATATTATTCTTTAACAGCCTCATGTATTAGGACTAACAAATTACCCTTTTAAAAAATAATTAAGGATTCATGGTGAGATATAATTATAGGACTTGGAAGTGCCATTTATTTTTAATTTTGGATGAAGAAATAGCAAAAATCGAAGGAAGGATTTGATCTACAAATTAATATTACAAAATCCGCTGGAGCACATGATCTGTGTATGGTAATATCTTTGATGAATTGAAAACTCCATTTTCGAATCGTGGGAGCAATCAAGAGAAGCTTTTGGTTAGGGCAGCAGCTAGGGAAGGGAAGTTTTTATCTTTCCCAGATAAACTCTTGGCCCAATAAATATAAGTGCAGCCCACACCCTTTACGGCCCATCTTATCTTACAGTCTTTTACAGGTAATTAAATTAGTGGTGTTTTTTTCTTCATTTTTAAAATAAAAGATAAGAGAAATAATTATTTAATGCCGAGAGACAGGCACAAAATTAGAATTCCAACATTTAGGTAGTGTTTAATACGAAGGAGGGAATTAATTAGACTAGATAAATAATTATCAAATCTTATGTTTAATATGTATTGGATTGAATTGAACTGGATAATTGAATTGTTTAGTATGTATTGAATTGAACTGGATAGTTTGTTATATTTTATGTTTAATAAATATTAGATAAGAGAAAATAATCTATTGTGCTTTATTTTGTACAATGTTTGAAATATAGATTATAATATATGTTTTAATTCAAGATTTAATTTATATTATTTTTAATATAATGAGTAAATATATAAATGGGAGTAATTTTGGATTTTGAGTTTTGTGGTTTTAAAAAAAACTTTTGAGTTTGATGTATGTAATGAATTTATTTGCCTACGAAGGTGTCAAGGAAAAGAGGAGATCAGAATAATTTTTGTTGAGAAGACATTAGATTATTTATTTTTACATGCTATAAATAAACGTTATTATTCTTAAACGAAAAAAAAATAATTTAATTGTAGTTAATATCTGTTGGACTCTTTAATACTTGATAAATCATTATTTATTTATTGTATTGGTGAATCGTTAATTCAATAATTGGTTTTGTTAAAAAAAAAAAAGGTTCGTCTATAATCCATGAAGCATACGGAAATTTGTTTCTAAAAATACATTTTATACAAAGGGCAATATATACATTTTATAATAACAATTCTTGAACAAAAATTGAGCAATTTTTCAGTCCATCTTTATCTATTATATCAAACACTTACTTAATTGTTAGCTTTAAAATTTAATGATATTTTTTGGTGATCATATTGCAGGAAAATTTGTTAAAATATAATTAATTGGTATATTTTAGATCAAGTTAAATGTAAGATTACTTATTTTTTAGGTTAAAATTTTGTTGGAGTTTAATTTTCAACATAAGCTTTTTAATATGGAACATTAATATGTTTTAAATAAATTTTAGGTGATTGAGAAATTATTCTTAAGAAATTCTTGAATGACATGTTTTGGTAAAATTCAAATCTTTTTTAAAAAACTTATCCCACATAAAAAAAAAAAAAAAGCTTTATTAGTGTTTATAAAGTAGGATATTAAAAAGTTAAAATTAAGCTCAAAAAAACACTCCAGTTTTTAAAGGTGAGATATTCTAAGTAAAGTAAACTTTGTGCTTAAACCTATTTTCACCTAATAGCTCAACTCAGGTCTATGTTTGTTATAAAAATAATATTTTGAATCACAAGAAATTATTTTTTGTTAGCTAAAACTTAGACTTGAAGTTGATTTATGAAGAATTATTTCTATGGTGACTAATCATTAAAGGTTGATAATAATGAGAATTAATTCTAATTATTACTATAATTAATTTTTTAACCTTTTAATTTTCAAAATTCACTATAAAAAGGGTGAAGGAAGAGCTAAAAACAATGTTTTTCATATTTTTATATATTCTTCCTCACCTCATTTTTAGTATTTTCCTTCTTTTTTTATGTTTTGGTTTTTCTTCCAAATCTAATGTTTAAGTTTATTTTGTTGATAGATATTTGACTTACAAAATTCAAAATAATGTTATTAAAATCTTAAAAGGTTTATTACATATATACTTTGCCCCAAAAGATGAGTGATAAAATGTTAAGGACAAGCAATTCATCCTCAACAACAACAAAGTTTCATTAATTTTAAATTGCTTCAACAAGTAATAATCATTATTTTATTTTGTTTGATCCTTTTAGTTTAGCATTTATGCTAATATTGTTTTTCAATCTCTTATGCTTCTTTAAATATATACTTAGCATGCTTACCAAAACTTTTATATAATAATATGATTGTCATGTTTAGAAATTTATTATATATTTATAGTAGAGATTTTTTTTTGAAGTTTTTTTTTCTTAAGTCTATTTTGATATTGAATCAATCAAATTTGCAACCCGGCTGCATTTAAACTTAAGTCTATTTTGATATTGAATCAATCAAATTTAGGGTGAATTAAACTTTATTTAGCATTGTGGTTCAATTATGGTTTTTTTAAAAAAATTAAAGGTTCTAGATTTAAATTAATGTTTTTTATGTATTTTTAAATAGTTTTGATAAGTTAATATTAAAAATAAATTTTAAAAAATAAAAAAAATTTATTTTAATATATTTTAAAATAAAAAATATTTTTTAAAAAAATATTAGCTCAAAATACAGTACAGGGCAAACCGTCCAAATCTGACACGTCAAAACTAATAATTTTTTCTTAAAAAAAAACCTGAATCGAGTCATTTTGGACAAAATTGATAGGGTTGAGCTCGCAATCCAGATTCTTATTCTAAGTTAGATGCTGATTGAATGAAGAAGAGTTCAATTACGATTGAATGAGTTCATGAGTGAAGACTAGGCGTCTGGTACACGCCCACGGAGAGTTAAGAGACCTTCTTCAAGCGGCCGGGTAAGCTCGACGTTTTGGGGGCACACGATAAGACAAATAGACTTAAACAAGATAAGAAACTCGCGAGGATCGACGAACCTGAGAGAGGGATCCCTAATATGAGGAAGCGACTGGAAAGGAAGCAGCTGGGCTGCTGATCTTCTGGAGTCGTCTTACCTGGAGAAAGAGACTTTAATCGGGGCAGCAAACTGCCTCGCGTCTTGTCGGAGAATGGTGTCTTAAATCAAACATGGATTTCCATTGTTGCCTGTTTGACAAGGGACAGAGAACGCTGGACTGGGATTGGGATAGGTTTACACAAGGCATATTCTAATGTGGTTCGACAATACACTTTTCACTTCTGCCGGCGATGACAGCTGAGTCCCCTACGCAGTCAGAAATGCCGGACTGTCGAGATCCAAACTAATTGCCGTTACCTCTATCTTATTCGATTTGCTCGACTTCTCTCTATCTTCTTCAGTCATCTCGGTGCCTTGATCCGGGAAAACTCCACTATCGGCGGGCATGAGATCGGTTTCATTTAAGATGCCCTTTTTTCTCTTTGTTTAATGTGAGCCGTGAAGCTCGCCGAGGTGGGTGAGCAAGTGTGCCCTAAGGTTGTCTGTAAGGTGGCTTTCCTGTTTCCTTCTTGCGTAAGGTTTCCGTCCTTGTAGGAACTCCCGACCCAAATCTTTTCTGGGTAAGATCTCTGACAGCTATAGTCAGTAAGTTGGTCAGTTGTGCACCGGTTGAACTGACGGTTTGCCGGTTGAACCAGCGACTCATTGCTGGTTCAGAACACCCACTGATCCTTGAATCTTTTCAACGCCTAATGTCTTGAAAAAAGTGGCGATACTGTCTCCTTTTGATCATCTAAACTCTAATGCTATAGATGTCAAGCGGGCCTGTGAGATGCTGAGCCATATTCAATTATATGTTTAACATGGACTACCTCTGCACCGGATTTTCAGTTTCAGATTCAAGGAATTACCTCCCTCGTTCTTCTATTATCGGAAAATCTTGTTCTTGATTAGCTACTGCCATCGCTAAAGACAGTATAAAACCAACTCTACTTTCAACTTCCTCTGTTCATATATACACAAACACTCTAACAACAACCAAAAGAATTACCTTACTAGTGAACTGCCTAGAACATGAACGAAGAGCCCCCCAGCTCATGAATGAAGAAGAGGGGAAGAGAAAACAAAAACTTGGATATTAGCAGTAGCTCCTCCGCTCGGCAAGGAGAAGAAGAAGAAGAAGCTTTCAAGAGATCTTCCTTAGTTCTTCTACTCTGTTAACACAAGTGAAAAGCTAATAAGTATATATTTCTTCTTCAATTGTTATTGCAATGAAGAATAAAGGGAAAAGGTGAGGATATACGTTACCTTCAAAATCCAGTCTTGTGATTTGAGCCCAGTAGTTTAACAGATGTTGTTGCATTCAATTTTTTTTTATTTTTTAGAATCAGTTCTTTTTGCAATTGAATTTGAAGGAACTGCAATTTCACGATGGCAAGAGAAGGACATTTCAAGAATAGGTTGGCTTCAAGAACTGCGCATTCACGATGCAGAGACTAACGCCTTTTATCTGCGAATTTAAAAGAACAAAAAACGATGGAAATTACCGAAGCCCACAAAACAACAGCAACAAGGAAGGGATCAAAGCCCATCGAATATGATTGATGGGTTTGCTTGGGTGATTTATCGATTGGGTTGGGCTGGGTTTTAATAAAAATAAATAAAGAATTGACTTGGTTTCTCCTAATTAAATATTTAGGTTAATCCATGATTTAGTTAGCTATGAGAAAATTCAGTCAAACCCCGTTAATTTAGTCAGATTTAATATTTGATAGTGTAATGGAAATAAATTAGAAAATATTTTTCAGTATTTGGTTATGTCATGAAAAATGAGTCGGAAAATAACGTATTAATATTTTATTTTTTTCAAGTTTATTGAAATAATAAAGAACAAATCTTATAAATTAAAAAGTTGAATGAGAATGAAATTGAAAAAAAATAATTTCATAAGTTATCTCAAATAAAATAAATAATAATCAAAATAATAAAGATCAAATCTAACAAGTAAAAAAATTAAAAGATGAAGAAATTAAAATAATAATAATTAACATTTTATAAATCATTTTAAATAAAATAAGTAACAATTAAAATAATGAGGATCAAATTTGATAGATGAAAAATTTCAATTAAAAAATGATAAGGGAAAAAGCAAATAACAATTATAAAAATGAGAACCAAAGTTAATATAAAAATTAAATTCTAATGTATGAAATTGAAAAAAAAATATTCAAAACAATATATATATAGCATAATATTTCTAAATTTTTCACAACTTCCGAAAAGTATTTTCCGCTTAAAATAAAAGAAAAACACTTTCCTGAAAACCAAGCCTAATTTTTCTTTGACTGAAAAGTATTTTCCATCAACCAACTTTTTTAATAACAAATAAACACATGAAATTTTGAAAAGTGATTTCCAGAAAACCACTTTTCATCAAACAAACACTCTTTAAGTAAGGCATGAAATATATCTTTAAGCAAAATTAAGAAACATTCTCAAAAATAAAAAGCAAGAGCCTTGTTCGGATAAGATTGCAAATAATAAAAGAAATCAACATGAATGATTAGATAAATAATAAGAAAAAAAAAACCCTATTTTTACAAAGATAATGTATCATGTCCTAATTTCTTTTTGCCATATATTTTATCCATGTTCATGTTTGTACTTCGTAGTTACCAAATAACATGGTATAGGACATCAATTGAAACTCTGACCCTCTTTGGTCTTTACAATTCAATGTTTGTACTTCTTAGTTACCAAATAACATATTATAGGATGTGTATTAATGTGATTGGTGTTCTGGTAAAGATATTTTTAAAAAGTTTTTTTTCAATTAAAAATATATTAAAATGATATTTTTATATATTTTTATTTTTATTTTTAACATCAACATATCAAAACCATAAAAATACTTAAATCATTAATTTAATTTTTTTTTCAATTGAAAACAATTTAAAAAATACTTTAAAAAGCAGAAATTATCACGATATTAAACAAGTATTAGCTATTAAATAGATATTTAAAAATGTGGTAACTTATGTTTTCAAATGTATTTTAAAAGTGTTTTTTATTTAAAAATATATAAAATTGATTATATTTTACTATTTTTTTAATGATTTTGATGAGTTTATATTAAAAAATTATTTTTAAACGGAATTTATTTTAAAAAAACACCCTTCATTGCAATACTAATAAATACACACAAAAAGTTAAACCTCAAAATAAGCTATCAAATATAACTTTATATTAGGCATTTACAAGTTTTTTTTTTTTTTTGAGAGAGAGAGAGAGAGAGAGAGAGATGGAATTTAGCAATTGAAGCGTGTGATGGATTGAACAAAAATAACAGGTCATATGCGCAAAACCCACGCCTTTCCTCTGTTCACACCTCCTAATCTTTAGACGCGGAGACCGCGTAGTCAATATTATCTGCGTTCGAGCTGACGTGTCACCACCCCACATGCCCTCATGACTCCAATACCTTTTGCCTTACCTCGAAGACATGATCCAGTCATTGATGACGAGGGCTGATCGCTGCTCAAAAATCATTTTGGATTAGAGAATTTGAAAAAGAATTCAGATAATTTAAGGGATTTTTTAAAATAACAATTTTTTTTTATCAAAATTATTCAAAAGATTATACCTAACAATGATGATGGATTCACCATCCACTTTAAAATCTAGAATTTCTACCAATTTTATAATTGTGAAATGTGAAAAATTATTTGTATTTTACCTTTTGTATTAAAATTATAAAATTCCTTCTCATGTGGTAAAGATTTTTGAAATTTTTGTCCATATTTGCAAAACAAAAAAAATCTTATGTAATATCAAATAATAACTAAGAACTAAGAAAACAGTTTAGCTGTTTTCTCGAGACAGAAAAGATGAAAATAATAAAGTTTAAAGGAAATATTTTTTTTATATATATAACTCCTTATTTAGAGGGTATTTAGCATTGAGATTCAATCTGATTTTCTTTAAATTTTGAATTTTTTTAAATTGTTATTTTTTATTTTTTTAATATGTTGATGTCAAAAATAAATTTTAAAAAATAAAAATAATATTATTTTAATATATTTTTAAATAAAAAAAATACTTTTAAAAAAATCTCTATCATATTCTCAAACACCTTCTTAAAAAAAAAGAAATTAATTTCAAAATTGTTCTATGAACTTATTTATATTTTTTATCTTTGTTATTCCCTCTTGATATATTTTTATATTTTCTATATTTTATCTATTTATTTTAGGACATGAAGAAAAAACAATCTAAAAACAAGAATACTATCTTCTATTATGTCATTCAAGATTTGTTTGTCCTCTTGGATAACCAAAAATAATATATTTAGTGTATAAAGCTTGAAATATGAATCATATCATGATAATGCTTTGGGATTATCAAAACTCTATTTTGGTCATTTTATCAAGAATATTCTAAGTTTTTATATATAATGGGAAAAAAAAAGTCTCTCTCTCTCTCTCTCTATATATATATATATATATATATATATATCCAAGTTTAGGATAACGTGTTAATCTCCCAATTTTTGAAAGAAAAAAAAAAAAAAACAATGACAAGTTTAGAATAGAAACTCATCAAGCGAGAGTAACGTGACTTCGTATGGGTGTGTGGATCCAGGAAGGTGGGCTAGCTCACACGGAAACACACACGCCAAGGAAAATCAAGAAAAGTAGTAGTTACAAAGGAAAAATAAATAAATATATATAAGCTGTCATGGAGCCAATTAAAGAACAAGTCTTTGCTGTTTCATTCTCCATTAAGCAATCCTTTCTCTCTTTGACTAACCTATAAATATATACACACACACACACACAAACAAACAAGGCTTGAACCAGGTCAGGATGATGAGTTTTTGAGGAGGAAATCAAAACAAGAAGATAACAATGAAGTGGTCATGGAATCAGGCAGCTGGGACAACCAAGAAGGTTCATGTCAAGGTGAGGCCATTGAAGCTAGAAGGATTGTTATGTAAAGAAAAGGTTGATGGTAATGGAAGAGAAAGAATGGTTTTTGTTGTCAAGATGAAATGGAAAGGTCCCAAGTCGTCAGGATTAGTTCCATTTTATCGAGTTTCCAAGTGCCAAAGAAATTATAGCAGCCAGAAATTCCTCAAGGAAGGGGAGTCTGATATAGAATGGAATGGTGAAGAATTTGAGAGTGTTTGGATTCCTTCCAAAGACAATTCTTTTGTTCAGTGGGATGTTTCTTTCAGCGTTTTATATGTAAGTTTCTTGTTTTGGCATAACGTCTTTTTTTTTAAATTGTTCTGGTCATGTTCATCCTTGCTTTTGTATGAATCCAGGACTAAAATGGTGATGGTGATGGTCTTTTTGCAGGGTGAGGATGAGAAATCCATGGCTAAAATGGCAGTCTTGGGAAATGTTACACTGAATATAGCAGAACTGGCTTCAAGGATGAATTCCCATATTGAAAAAAAGCTGCCAATTTCTTTACATATTGATGGAGTTGACTGCCAAGCTTCTCTTTTGGTAAGTTTCATTTCCAGCTGCAGACCACATTCTGTAGCTGATCTGTTCTGCTAAAAAAAAAAAAACATTGTGTAAATGAAGATCAGAGAGATTCCCTCTTCTCAATCAAAACTGATCTTCAGTTACACAAAATGTTTTGATTGAGGAGAGGAAATCTCTCTAACATTTCGTAATTGACTTGTAATAAATGCCTGCATTGATTCACTTGTATCTGTAGCTACAAATTTCATAGTTATCGGCTGTAAGAAACCGATCAAATTAGAGTTTTAGAGTGTCCAAATTCTATGCCATGGATAGGATTAGGATACCCTCTCTGTTCAATTCTGTGAAAGAAACAAGAGAAATTGTGTTATTAAGTGAAATGGAAACAGCGTATCTGAGCTGTTTGCACCACTTCCTTTATTGATATGGAAGATTTAGCTGTAAAAATATAGTAAAAAACAAAAACACAGCTCTGAGCAACCAATTGAGATGAAATAACTTGGAGGTTTCGCCAGATAAGGAAAGGGAAAAAAAGAGCAAAACTCAACCATCGAAAGTCCTAGTCTTGAATGAAACAGCGAAATTTTACAATAAACAATTACTCATAGTATTTGACCTGTTCATTGTCTATATTTTCCTTGTAACTTACATGATGTGTAGCTACTATTGACCTTTTTTTTAAATATAATCTGAATTACTCTTGGCTTAAATATTTAATTTAATCAATGACTATTTCATTTCGTACAGATTGGTGTCAGCTTCGCTGAGGTCAGAAATTCATGTGACCAAGCAGGAACTGTTCAAAACTCGGGTGATTCAGATACTAAGGAAGGGCTTTTCAAGGGCAGGACAGCTTCTAAGAATGAAATGGACGGAGGAAACCGAGTGAATTCTAGTGACTCGGATGAGTCAACTATGTTTGACTCAGATGATTCGGCCGGAACTTCGACTTCCACGAGCTACGGTAGCAGTCAAGAGATGGGTTCAGGGATCGAGTCGGGTTCATCCCTGGAGACTCGGTCAGACCAAGCTACCAAGGTTGGGTTATTCTCATGGAAGAAGAGAAGGTTGAGCTTCAGCTTGTCCAGGAGGAAAGTTGAGCCATTCGTTGAGAAAACTGATGCGAAGGTGGACAAATCCGATTCCACACAGGTACATAGATCCTGTCTGTTCATTAGATTATGTTATATATTAAGATACTCCTGCATTACTTGTTGAATCTCTGATGGTGTTGTGTCGGCCAAACCCATAGACATGCCCCCATATAGTAGTGTCACGTCGGTTTCAAAAGTTAAATCTTCATAATTCAATCAATCCAAAATAAGCAATTGAAAGAACTTTTCATGTCCAGGAATAGTATGCAAGCTTTTTTAGTTGCTCTGGAAATGATGAAAGAACTTGCCTTGGAGCATAATGGCGAGGTGGACCACAAAAAATTCATCATGGTCACCATGTCCCTAGTTTTGTCATTTGCTGTGACAAACTCATTTGCATTTGAAAGTTATGGGAAAGGGAAGTTTGAGATCTAATTGGTTCCACTGTTGTTCTTGCAGAAAGATAAGTGGGAAGTCAAGGAACTAGTCAGCAGAGATGGTCAAGCAAAACTCGAAGCCAACGTGTTTCTTGCTTCCTTTGATCAACGAAGTGAAAAGGCCGCCGGAGAGGGTGCCTGCACGGCAATAGTTGCGGTCATTGCCGATTGGCTTCACTCAAACCGAGAATTCATGCCAACATTGTCTCAGTTTGACAACCTCATAACAGAAGGTTCACAGGAATGGCGAAAGCTTTGCGACAATGAGGCCTACATGAACTCCTTCCCCGACAACCACTTTGATCTTGAAACTGTCTTGAAAGCTGATCTTCGGCCTTTGACCATCTCACACGAGAAGTCTTTTACTGGGATTTTCAGTCCTGAAAAATTTGAAAACTTAAAGGGAGCCACATCTTTCGATGACGTATGGCAAGAAATAACCAGCAACACAAACGATTATGAGCAGAGGATATATATTGTGAGTTGGAACGACCATTTCTTCGTGTTGAAGGTAGATGCTGAAGCTTATTATATCATTGATTCGCTAGGTGAGAGACTCTCTGAGGGTTGCGGCCAGGCATACATCTTAAAGTTCGACGACTCGAGCTTGATGTATGAGAAGGTGGCGAAAGAAGATGTTGCCACGGAGGAAATGGCAGGGGAAGAGAGGTCCAAGGATAAAGAGGACATAATTTGCAAGGGAAAAGAGTGTTGTAAAGAATTCATTAAGAGATTCCTTGCCGCCATTCCAGTTGGAGAACTTGAAGAGGAAGAGAAAAGAGGTGCAGTTTCCACCTTTTCTCTCCTGAAGAGACTACAGATAGATTTCCACCACTGCTCTTCTTTGTATGCTTCTAATTCCTCCTCCTCTCCAACATCTTCCACCTTCTTCTAGAGCAGTCACATTGTATGCATACGGTGTAATTTTTTTCCCCACTTCTAACCTTTTTTTTCAACACATTTCCCTCTTGACTGGATAGATGCCAAAGCAAGAAAAGTGTACAGAGCACAGGACTCCTCTTCGGGAGCAAAATACACATTCAACAGCTTATTCGGAGCTGTCATTAGTACGGAAAAAAATGTTTGGCACGATTCCACTTACAGCATAATAGTTAATTTCTAAACCCTAGGTGGCTTTTGAATCCCATCATCCTTTATGTCTCGTATACACATCAGTTCCCCAGTCACAATCATGAAGGTGAAGAAGGCATAGCTTACTGAAATAGTGAGGAATGGCCTCCATCAATCTACATTTTTTGACCTATCTAACAAATTTACCAAGACCAATGTGGTCCACATCCTCCACTATGACCTCAGATGTGTTGAAGCCATTTAGTATTTAGAGTTAGACCCTGCAGATGGCTGATAAGCACCCACTGCCCACAAATAGGAACCACCATTCATACAAACAAAAGGTTTTGTCCTCTTCCTTAAAAGACCACACACACAAAGGGTCCACAAAACAGCCTCAAAGCATTTTGACTCCCAATATAATAGTAAGATTTGGCAAGATTAGACCTTCTTGTTCCCCACTAAGACAAACAAAATGCATATCCAGTGATTCAATAATCATTTCTTGCCCACTTTTTAACCAAAACCAATCAGAATGGGGGCCAGTGGCCAGTGACCACTGACCTCAGATCAAATGATCAGGATTACTTCTCCTAATGGCTAAGTTTAAGGTTTGTTGAAGAGACACGTCTTTGCCCCCACCTTTCCACATTTATACTAAGCTTTATAAGAATACATTCGAAGTGCTCCTCGGAACTGCCTTTTGAACTTGTAATTATAAAGCTTCAGCTAATTGGACATGCAGTGACATAGATTACCCTACCAGCTTCTGTACATAAGATACAAATAGAATAAAGCCTGCTCTTTAAAACCACTTCCATTTTCTTCTCTTTTACACCTAGTTGCTGTCTTAAAATCAAACTTTCTCCATCCAGGTAAAAAGAAATGATGGTATGCAAGTTCTGGTCTGTGGTCCAAAAGCAACACCATGTTGCATCGAACATTTCTTCGTAAATTTAAACCACATGCTTCTTATGTTAGTTCTAATTTAAACTCAGATCAATATTTACATCTAACATTCTTACAATATTGCAGCTAGCAACTCATCATTGTCAAGCAAAACTAGCAAACACTACATTGCCAAAAAGAGCTTTAGCAAGATATGCTTGCTTTAGGCATATCAAGAGTTTGAAGCAACATACCAAGCAACAGCCAGCTTACGAACCCACGCTTTTCATTCTGCCAGTTAACTTATTACAAGGAAGCTTTGGCCGCCATAAAAATTGTTGATCCTCGACATGGTGATCGAAAACCAACTTGCGTTTTTTCATTGTCACATCTACAATTATATGTTCCCTCGATTTGCTTGAATGTGAAACTTGCGGGTCAACCACGTCAACCTTGGGGAAGAAAGATAGCTCCTTGTCCATTTGTGGCATCCAATCATCAAACTTACCCCCCTCTTGAGAACAATCATGGCCACCGTCTTTGGCATCCTTTATTTGCTTGGTTTTCGCACCAGGCACTGGAGCTAAGATAGAGCCTAACCGCAATGATAAATCGCACTCAATTTCTTGTGGTTGCAAACAGTCCTTGTGACCACCTTGACCGGTTCTTACAGGGGTGTCCTCGTTACAGGGGAAGAAGTTTTGCACAGCAACCACCTTGACAGGCTCTATAGTGCCAGGAACAGTCTTAGGAAGAGCTCCACAACCTCGCTGTGGCTCTAGGCAACTACCATAGTATAGGGGGTAAACAGAGCACAAGCTTGGTATACGGTAATTTTCCAAGGGTAAACATCGGTTAACATTAGATGGAGGAATGTTATCAGTCCTAAAAAGAAATCTGTTACAAGTGTCATTGCCCTGGCCAACAAGGTCTTGTGATTCTGAGCCTGAAGGAGCAGAATTCATGATTGTGGATTTTACCAGGTTTGAATAATCACGCAGGCAATGTGAGGTGGATATGTGATTTGCCCGAAAGGCGTTGTGCACAGCAGCAGGTGACAAGGTGTTTGACTCTTGAGTGCTAGGACTAAGGTAAAACCTCAGATTGCAATTTCGTTGGCTCCTCGAGGCTCTTCTTGGTGTGCAGCCCAAATTGAGAGCAGCTGAGCAGTAATGAAATAGGGTGAGAAGGTTTGCTCATATAGCATTTGCATGCACAACATTGTCCGTACAACGTATCAAACAAAGTGGAGAGTCGCATAAAATGGGGACTTAAAGTGACAGCACTATGTGAGATATAATTATGATGGTTGAATCAAGTATGCTGAAAGGCACAGACACTGAATCTAAATTTCAAAGGAGCACTCATTGTAATTGATTTCAAGCACTGAAAAATTGGGCCAAAAGTATTTTAAATTCTGAAGCAACAAAATCTTTATTCAAGACATGCAGAAATCAAAGACTACAATTAGCACAAGGAATAAAAACTGGGCAGGTACCTTCAATGCAAGGTTGAAGAAGCTCTCCAGTTTCCAAACTCTCATCGCGTCGAATTATGGTATTAATGGCATCATTTGCTCTGTCCCAGAGTGTCTTAAGGTCCATATATTCAGCCTGTGCAAGCATTAGAATCCAAAAATAAGCTCTACAAAAAGACACTGCTCAAATCTACTAAACCAGCAAAAACTTGGCACTGTTGCTGAGAAACATAGAAGGCAAGATAAATGTCAATTATGAATCTTTAATTCATTAAATTGTCAGCACCCAATAGCATGACCTCAAGCTCAAATTTTTTTAAAAATAAAAAATACTTCATTGATCGTTAAATCTGTCTCCGGTTACCAGTAGATAAAGATGGAGATGTTCAAATTTCAATTGATAGTAACAGGATAAAAAAGAAGAAAGCTTCAACCTCGGAATTGGCTTTGGAGTACATGATTTCTTCTGCTTTCAGGACAACAACAGGGAGCTTCTCTTGCCATTCCTTGTTCTTTTTAGTTGCTGGGCAATGAGCCTCATTGACGAGTCTAAACAAGATACATAACCAAAATCAGTGAAAAAAGACAGACCCTTTATCAAACAAGAACATACACAAACAAAGAAAGCGGTGGGAGGGTACCTGAAGATTTCTTGAATGAGAGAACCTCTGATGGGCTGGTGTCTATCACTGTGCCACGCTCTTCTAACACATTCATAAGGCCTTGGTCCTGGTCGAGGCATCTTCTTCTTCACTAGTACTAACTCTTTGAGAGGAAGAAAGAAAGAACAAGATTTCTCCTTTCCTTGAGGGGTCCAAGCTGACAAAGCTGTGACCAAGAAGAAAAGGGTAGCTTCAGTTTTTGGTTTCCTACCTTTTACTCTTGCTTGTGACTTTATCAAGTCTTCAAAGGTCACACACACACATTGATCAGAACAACAACATCATCATCAACAACAACAACACAGTAAACTAGAAAAAAAAATGCAAGAAGTGATGAGAGATGCAAAGGGCTTTTTAATATTTTTTTATAAGGGCTTTGGCTTTCTTTTTCTCTCTTTTCTGTCACAAACTCAATTATTTCAATGGGTTTTAATGAGTTTGGTGTGTCCCCCACTCATCCACATGCCTGCTTCCCCTAGCCCCAAGAGTCCCTCTCTCTATTTTTTTCCCCCATTGGTTCTGTGGCCTTTTCCCTTCCTTTTTTTTTTTTTTTTTTTTGCCTCGAAACGTTATCTATCACTCTCTCTCTCTCTCTCTCTCTCTCTCCCTCTCTCTCCTCCTTCAATGTTTCTCCTGCCAAAAGTCTTGTGAAACTTTTACAGTTCTTGTAGAGGTTGGGGTTGCTTAGAAACCACCGACAGTGACAATATCATCAGTTCTTCTCCTCCCCTACCACAACTTGGACGGTCACCAGTGAGAAAGGTCGGCCTCGTGTTCTTACCATGTTAGCGAGCCTCTTTCTGACCTACGGGGTGAAGGGTGCCCCATTCCATTGCTATAAAAGAAAGATCTTTTTCATTGGTCAATGTAACCGAGACAAGTAAACAAAAAAATGACCTTTTTTCAAGAAAGCTGCTTGATTATGCATTCCACCATAATCACCATTTATTTATTCATAAGATGAGAATGTCATTACAGCGGTAGCTTTGGCACCAGCTACTTAAAAAAATAGATTTTACAAAAATATATGTATGGTTAAATTGGTTTTTATTAATGAAAAGTATGTTATTTTAGTTTTTATAAAATTAAAATTTAAAATGCAATTACATATCCAGAATAAAAATTATAAATTATTTAACTAATATAAATAATTTTTTCTTTGTAGTGTTTAGTTAATAACTAACCCAAGGTAAGAATTGGGAGTTGGGGATGAATAAAACTAACATTTATAAATAAATAATTTTTTTTATGGATGAATGTCAATAAATATTGAGTTTCTTATGAATTTAAATATTTTTAGATAAAAAAGAATCACTTTCTTTTCTTTTTTTAATTGGGAAGGGAGGTAATATTTCGTCCTCCGATCATAGTTTTCAGACCTAGTCCGATTTTGGGTTTTGACCAGGTCATCAAGTTTTGACCGCACCACTGAGTCTTTTGGGTCAATTTGTTTTTTAAAAAAATCAAAACAATATCATTTTAGTAAAAAAAAAAAAAAGTCAACAGGTTATAGCTGAGTTTTCAACTAGGTCAACCCGCCGGGTCAACCAAGTCACAACGGGTTTTTTCTTTTTTTATTTTTTTTTCAATTCAGCCCGGTTTCAGTCCTGGATTAACAGGATTCCAGATCGATCTGCCGGATCGGGTTTCAAAACTACGGCCTCCAAAAGTAAAATGATGAGAAAGTATTTTTTTTTGGGAAGTGGAATATATATTTTTTAATTGTATGGACAAAGTTGAATTTTAAATTTTTAATATTACTAAACTGCTAGAGAGAGCTTGCTCCTTAAATTAAAATCTCTACAAAAACAATTCGATTATTAAGACTTGAGATTTTCATTAGGAGGTCTTAGATTGAGATTTGTTGAAGTATATACTGGGATTTTTAAGGGGGGATTTTGCTCCCTTTACGTAATCTAAAGCTCGTCAAACCTATTAATTAATTAAACAAAACCTAGATTTAAAAATAAAATTATTAATATGAGACTTTGTTTGCTACGCATTTTAAGTAAATCTAAACAGATAAATTTTATTGAATCAGTTGAATTCTTTTTAAAAGAAAAATATGAAAATACAAGCATTAGCATATAAAATGAGTTGGAGCACGATTTTTGAGGATTAACTCGAGTTAATTTAAGTATTTTTTTTATTTTTTAAATTAAATATTTTTACTTCCAGTTTTGTCCTTCAACATAAATTGATTAGGAGTTAAACTAATTTGTTTTGTTTTGTTTTTTATAAGTTTATCACGATCTTCAAGATCCAAATCATAAATTTAATCAATTAACTTGAATTTATCCAAGATAGATTTAATATGTTGTCGTCTCAATAATTTTATAATAAAATATTATCTAATAATTTTTTTTCTTAGAAAATACACTGATGATACCTTGACATTCTTTTATTGCATGCAAAAAAATAATCCAAACTACTTTATGCTATGTGTTTTTCTTTTATTGTCGATATCTTATTCAATAAAAAAATGATTCCAACTAACAAGATTAATAAATACAATCATGTTTATTGTCCATGATATATATATCTTGAACACATCTTTTTTAATTTTCAATTTAGTCTTTAATTTTTGTTCACTTTTTATTTGTATTTATTATCAGGAATAATTCTTGATTTATTACTTAAATTAAAGGTTTTTTATTTGTAGTTAGAATATTTTTTTGGTGTAAAAATAAAAACATGTTGTAAGTGCACTTTTATTTTTTATTTTTTTTATATTGAAAAAAGAAATTATCTAGCTCGCGACGTACTAGTATTTAACTAATTAGAGTCTACAAGTTAGCAATGTTGAGTTGTAAACATAAATTAGTTTATAAGCTTTAGCAAATCTTTTCTTATATCTTTAACTATTAGAGTCTACAAGTTAGCAATGAAGGTTAGGGTTAAATTTAGGTATTTTATTCATTTTTAAAATTAAATATTTTTATTTCTAGTTTTATCCTTCGATAATTGAATTGATTGAGACTTAAAATAATTTGTTTCGTTTTGCTTTTTTATAGGTTTATCATGATCTCAGGATTTAAATTATAAATTTGGTCGATTAACTCGGATTTACTCAGGTAGATTTAATATGTTGTCATCTCAATAATTTTATAATAAAATATCATCTAATAAGTTTTTTTTCTTAAAAAATACATTGACGATGCCTTGACATTTTTTTATTGCATTCGAAAAATTAATCCAAACTACTTTGTGCTGTGTGTTTTTTTATTATTATTATCGCTATTTTATTCAATAAAGAAATGATACCAACTAGGAAAGTTAATGAAATACAATCAGGTTTATTGTCCATGTTATGATATCGTATATCGATCCACATCTTTTTCTCAATTTTTCAATGTAATATTTACTTTTTGTTAACTTTTTTTGTATTTATTATCACAAATAATTCTTGATTTATTACTTAAATTCAAGGTTTTTTATTTGTAATTAGATTTTTTTTTTTGGTGTAAAAAAAAACATAGTACGGGGTATACAACTAGTATTTAACTAATTAGAGTCTACAAGTTAGCAATGTTGAATTGTAGGTAACTGATCAAACTCACAAATCTTTTCTTATATATATATTTTTTGTGCGAAGAATGGCATCATAGGATGATCAATGCCTTTGCTAGGCATTTTCTGCCTTCGGATTTATGTCTCCTCTTTTCCAGCAATTTCGGACGTTGTCGCTTATGATTGCATTTGCAAAGAGGATGGAATTAGGGAAACCATTGCCTGTAATTAAGGATGCTGTAATTGTTGAACAAGGCACAGTTTAGGCATTGGGATCTTCGAGTGATGCCATCGACATTCATCATCATGATTATCGACAAAGCTGCCTATCACTTCAGTAGCTCCTGCTATGATTAAAAAGATGTCTGAAGATAGTGTAATGGTTATTTTTTAAATTATATTTTATTTAGAATGGTATAAAAATATATGTTATTTAGATAGCAGTTAACATATGTTTAATTGATTTTTTAAAAACCTTGACATTATA
Organism: Populus alba; assembly: GCF_005239225.2. Taxonomy (NCBI): domain Eukaryota; kingdom Viridiplantae; phylum Streptophyta; class Magnoliopsida; order Malpighiales; family Salicaceae; genus Populus; species Populus alba. The sequence continues at coordinate 2,270,788 of NC_133301.1, read as the reverse complement.
TCAATGCTTGATTTGATAAGATCATATGTAGTTTTCTTGATTAAATATAATTAAAACTCTATAGATTAAAATTGATTTTGGAACCAAATTCAAGATTCTTGTTTTAAAATAATATAGTTGAGGCATGTTTTTATTGTTTTTGATCCCAAAGTTTTTTTTTCACTTTGTTATTTCATTTTTAATCCATGTTTATAGAGGTTCTTGCATTTTGATTCATAACTTTATTTTATTTGCATTTTAATTCCTGAGTTATAAATAGAAGACAAGGGTTATCTAAAAATAAGAGAGAAGAAAAAAAGAGTGTCAGTTAACTTAATTTAGAATATGATAGAGTTTAATTTTAGTATTATCCAGTATTCAATGGGATGAATTTTATTAGAATATTTTTTGATTTTTTGGGTTTTAAAGGTGATTTTGGTATAAAAAAAAATTTAAATGTTTTTTTTTCTATAAAGTCGAAAATCAGACTTTCCAAGCATTTAAGATAACTATCGACTGAACTAAAGACCACGAGTTGCCTGACAAAATAGATGACATATCATTTATTGTTTTTTATAAGAAGAAAAATGTTAGGCAAATAATATGTTGTCCACCTAACTTAATAAAAAAAATAAATAAAATAAGCCATGCATGCAAACCTGCCCTTACAAGTTCGTACGTGGTTGCCTTTATTTTGTTAGCTAAGAGCGGGTCCATCATGCCTAGATTCTTGGACTTCTTTTTTAACGTTTTTTTTTTTTTTTAAATTCTCATTTAAATTCATTTAAATAAAATAAGTAAAATTATCGTTTAGAAGATTATTCCATTAAATATCATTTGGTCTCTGAATTTATTTTCATATGAGATTGTGAATTTTTTTATATTAGTAGCCATCCATTTAGTATGGCACTTCACGATTGTTTTCTTTTGCTTCAAAGTGTAATAAATATTAATTATAATTAAATAAATATAATTATGTTTGAGATGTTAGTTTATTAGATATAAATCAATTTGATATTTATTTTTTGATGAGATCCTTGTCTTTTTTTTTTTCAAAATAGTAGAAATAATAACTTTTTTTCAATAAATATTTTTATTATTGTACAATTAAATAAAAAGAATTGAAGAGTTCTTTGTGTACCGTGATGAAATATCTATCATTGTCTTAATTTATAAGCTTAATCATTAGTTAGCATCATAAAAATTTTTTAACATTTATTAATATATATATAATTATTCATTTATTTTATTAAACATATCCATTAAGTATTTGATTCACAATTAAAATTTTTCTTAGTAGTGTAAAAACGCGTTGCCAATGCTTACATTTTTCTTTAGCATTGATAAAAAAATTTGAGCCCAAGCTACCCGGGGAACAAGCAAGGATTAGTATGATAATAGTAGATATTGGAATTAACATTAACATATTTACTAAAATATCCAGGGTATGATCAATGAAGCATCTTAAATTTTTTTTTCAAACTTTTTTTCTTACAATAACCTAATTAGATAGAGTTAGGCTTGAAATGATGGAAAAAACACTAAATTAAAACATAGAGGAATAAAAAGTGAAACATTGATAAAATACAAGACTCACTTTGAATTCATGACAATTTTCATTCCAGTCTATAATTTTATTTTATTTGTTTTTTAGTCATTAGATTTGAAAAAAAAAGAGAAAATCATTAGAAAATAATGAAAAATAAAAGAAGAAAATGACTCGTTGCCATGATTTTGGTAACTAAAATGGTCAAATTTGGAGTTGATGAGCTTTATTTAACAAGAAAAGTCTGATGATGATAAATTTATTTTTTCTATAAACATGTCAGAGAAAGAAGATGATTTTCCATTTTGATTTTTGTTTCTAGATTATTTTAGATTTTTTGGTTGATTTTGTTGTGTTTAGGGGGTTAGTAGGTGGTTTAAAGAGTTTTTTGTGATATTTATTATATGTTTTCAGGTAAAAAGAGAGGTTGAAAAATAATTTTTAACAAAAAATCCTTGTTTTTTGATTTTTCAAGCCATCACAATAATATTTAGATTTTAGGTCGAGTGCAATAGGTGATGAGTTGCATTTTCTTTCCTTTTTTAATTAAAAAATATATGGGCAATTGACCACCCTTTATAAAAAGAAAAATAAATAAAGATGACCTATGCACACGAGCTCCAGTTTTTCCTTAAAGCCTTAGCATGTTGGGCCATTCAGGCTCGCGCACCTGTCTTAACTTTGTTTTTTTAATTTTATTTTTCAATATTAATCTTTGTTTAATTTTTTTTAATCAATTTTATTTTTAATATCTGGTTTATTTTTATTTGATTTTTATTTTTTTTTATTATATAGTTAAATAAGTACTTATTAGAGTCCATAAACTAGGTAATGGTTTAACGAAGTTAACTTGGATTAATATAAACCAGTCAAATACATTGTTGTCTCACTGTTTTAAAAACAAAAAAGATACTATCTTTAAATTTTTCTAAAAGTCATATTACTTTTTACAAGTCGTTCAGGTTGTTTTTGGATCCGCATACCTGATTTTGTGTTTTTTGTTGATTTTTTGCTTTGAATTTTTTTTTTTAATCTTTGGATCCATCCAAGTTAATTAAACTATGTTAAAAAAAATTTTTTTTTACATGATTTAATTTAAAATTTAAATTTGATAAAGAGTTGAATAGTGAGATTTAATTTTAATTCGCTGTTAAGATATTTAATGATAAGATCAACTAATCCATGTAGTCTAGAAATTCTTTTTTTACCTTAAAAAAAAAAAAAGCTTTTAGTCCATCTCGTAACACAACACACAAAAATAACCTAGTATATAACTATCAGGTAAAACCTGAAAATTTCAAAATGTTATTTAATCTGATTAAATTAAATATTCGGTGCAAATTAATATAGCATCGATCCAAGGAAAAGTATAAATAATTGCACACGAATAATCTAATACTTATATTATAATATTAGATTTTGTTAGGTCAATCAAGCTAGGTGGTATAATATATAGGTATTATAGTAGTGGTTGTTATTTAAAATATTTTTTTATTAAAAAAAATATTTTTTATTTTTTAAAAATTTATTTTTAACATTATCATATCAAAACAATTTATATATATATATATATATTTTTTTAAAAAAAAAAAAAAAAAATTAAGTATTTAACCAATTATATTTTCACCATAATACCAATTAGCCTCATAGACAAACTAGGATCATTGAACCTTTGTTTTTAGATTTCTTTTTCCAAGTAGTTATGGTATTTTTAAACCAACTCTATACATTTGATTCAAATTAAATGTTATGTTCGTAGTTAAAAAAACACTACCCGACCCAACTCAAGGTATAAGATTGCAATTTGATTTGATTAATTTAAATCAATTTAAATTTTTTAAAAAAAACTTAAAATCTATTTTTTATTAACTCATCTAACTCATATCTAGATGCGCAAATCACTATCCTAACATCTCAAGGCAGTTTTGGTTGATGTCACGCATAATATTTATATTTCAATTTTTTTATTCAAGAAAAATACTTTCTTTTGCCATGGTCTTGTTGGTGTTATTAGAAAAGTTTACAAATCGGAAATACAATTTTTTTTTATAAAGTTTTAATTATTAAATATATCCAAATTAGTGCAGTTTTATAAAATTATTTTTATAGTAGCTATTTAAAAATTAAAACTTTAAATGATAACACGACAAGTAAATCAGTTACCAGCTAAGTTAGACATCTAAAGTCTAATTGGTGAGAAATTATTTAATTTCTTGAGCTTTCTTTCTTTGGGATTTACATAAACCAAATCCCCAAAAAAATTATCTTTGAAAGCAAGTCCATCTACTTTGAGTTTTTTTAGTATAAATCCTGACCCAAACGTACATATGCTTCGGAGAGGAAAAAAAAAAAAAAAAACATTGTCGGTTTGAAACCAACTCATGTTTTTAAAAACATTTATTTTTTTTTGTTAAAAAATTATTTTTATATATATTTTGAATTGTTTTGATATGTTGATTTTAAAAATAATTTTTTAAAAAATAAAAAAAATATCATTTTAATATATTTTAATATGAAAAATATTTTAAAAAACAATCACAACTACACTCTTAAATAAGTTCTAAAGTAACTTCGAAAGCAATTACTATACCTTTTTTTAAAAAGCTTGAATCAATTTTTTTTATTAAATTTAAATTTTTTAATATTAATATATATATATATATATTATTTTAATATATTTTCAAACAAAAAAAATATTTTAAAAAAATAATCTTAACTACATCTACATAAAAATCCTTTGAAGTTAATATTATATACATTGGTTTACTATCACTCATTTTTTAATGTAAAGTGAGGCCATATGATTTTTTCCCCTCACTTATGTGTGTGTATATATGTGGTTGTGTTTGAGTTTTAGGATAAAAAATGTGTTTAGTTAAAAAAATCAAAATAAATTTATCTTTATAATAATTTTTGTTATCATCTCGTAGCCGAAAAACGAATCCAAAATTACTGTGATTGTTATTAAAACAGTAGAAAAAAAGGGATTTTTATTCTTCGGAGATAAATCTGAAGGATTGAACATGATTATCCAGCTTCTCTTCGACATGCGATGGATCAATTTCTTATATGCGATGCATGCTCAAACAGAAAAAGATGCGAGCTAGTATTGTGTTTCAAAGAAACATTTTAATTTAATAATTTAAATATTTTAAATAAGATACTAAAATATAATTTATATTATTTTTTAACATATTTTTTTAAGTAAAAGTTTATTAATTATCTAGCTTGAGATGATAAGATTCAAACTCATCACTGCTTGGTCATAAAGTTCTTGATATCATATTAAATAGTCATTTCAATTCAATAACTTAAACTTTTTAAATAAAATTTTAATATATAATTTATATTATTTTATAACATGTCTTTTTTTTTTTTACCAGCAATGCAAGAAGGAAGACGAAGACACGTGACTCGGGAAAGAGAGTGGCTTGAATGCATTATTCATAAGAAAAAGAAAGGAGGAGAAAGCAGCACAGTGCTCCCAAATGAAGAGCTACAGGAACCATAGACGCATGATATTCGATCCCTCGTCGACAGGGTTTGGTGGGCAGAGTGTGCATGTGTTTGTCAGTGCAGTGGTGTCATCAGCGATGAAGCTCAGGCACAGTTTGAATCACTGAATGTGCACAGTCATGATTAAGTTCTGGATTTTCTGATTTTTAGTAAAAGCAAGGCAAAAGCTGTTTTGTTTTTGTTTTTTTTCTTAGCTTTTTGCTTGATATTGATGGTTGGATTGTATGTTTGAATGAGACTTTACATACAAGCTTGAAGAATCAGCCATCAATCTGCATCTCTGCTCTGTTGAAAGTTCAGGCATCTGGTAACCTGAGAAGGAAGCTGTGATACTCAATATATATCTCAGAGGAAACATTTCTACAGACGCAATCGCAACACAAGATCTCGTGAAATAGGTTCATTGTGTAAATATCATAACTTAAAAAGTTTTTAATTTTTCAAACATGTCTGCAGCTCTTTAAATACAATTTTCTCAGTATTGTATTTATATTTAAATAAAATAAAATAAACAATACAAAAAATAAATTAAAATTAAAAACCAAAATTTTATTATTAATGTAAAAAATATTATTAAATACAATTTATTTAGTGGACAAAAACCGGAGGAGGAGGCGGAGACATATCTTCACCGGAATTAGGATGTCAATAAGGTTAACCACATGTATAAGTGAGGGTTGTTAAGAGCTGCTCAAGTACATTCACTTTATCCATAGGCTGACCGTCTCCGCATTAAGGGTGTGTTTGGTATTGCGGTTGCTGTTGTGGTTTTAAAAAAGTTGTTTTATAAAAAGTACTTTTAGTTGAGGTTAGTTTGAAAAAATATATGTTTGGTTAAAACTGTGGTTGAAATTGAGGTTGAAAAAAAAGTAGTTTAATGTGTTTGGTTAAAAAAATATTTTTCAAATTGAGGTTATAAAATAATTAAAAAATACTTTTAATTTAAATATTGTAAATTTAACTACTATTATTACATCATGAAATAAATAATATTAATATCAAATAATTTTTATTATTCTATTAAACTATATGCAATGTCATCACATCCGAAATCTATCCAACAATAACTATATTTTTCATGGTTTCTTAAACACGCAACAACAAAAACTAAATTTTTTGTTACGTCATCAAGTGATCTCCTTCTAATTTTTTGAATAAAACAAAATTAAAATACAAATAAAAATTGATTTTTTTTAATTAGGTCGGACACGGCAAGAAACATAATTGGAATTGTGATCAAATTTCACAAATGCTACGTCATCATGCTATATCCTTCTAATTTATAGTGTGTTATTAAATAATATTAAATACTAGTTTTTCAACTAAAACTCATTTTTTTAAAAAAAAATTATAATTTCATTATGTACAAAATTCATTCGACAAAAACTACAGTTTTCATGATTTTAAAAAAAAAATATATATATATTATTCATGAATAATGCGAGTGAAATCACTTAATTTTTTTTGGTTTTTTCAAAAAAAAAAAAAAAAAGATTCACTTACACTGTACAGTGGAGCATGGCTCCACTGTTCCAGCTTTCTTCCATCAGGAGAAGTAGCATTTTGCTGCTTCTTGTGAACCTCAGTTTTGTTTCAAATTTTCATGGGCCCTACCAATGAAAAGCAGGATTTTTTACTTACCAAACAAAATTCATGTGTGGCTGCGAGTGAACCTCACCTATAGCCACGTTACCAAACGACGCCTAAGTTGAGTCTTCTGAAATTCAATTTGTTCTCGTACAATCGCTTGGACAATCAAAGATTAGTGACTTGATCTTGATTGAGAGGAACAAACAGTTAATACATTACGCCCCCTTCCTCGTATATCCTCAGTTGTAGCGTTAGAGATATCATAAACTCGATTTCTATTGGGTCCATCGGTAGATTTAGCCTCCAACCACAAATCTATATCGAGTTTCAAATGAGTTAAAGGAAAGTCTATGTATCTCTCATGTAATTATATGTTATATGTTCCCTAAAAAAAAGTTAGCAAATTAATAATAATAATATTAAGTTAAGAAAAAAAAATGTTGAAATCCAACTTACCATGAACTTCTGAGCTCGGCTATCCATAAGCTACTGCACTCCTTTGCAACATCCTCATTTCTCACGTGGGTTTCAACAAAAAGCTCCATCGATCTTGAATCGTGTCCACGCACAATAGTACGGGAAAGGAAGCTGTTGTTAGTTAAATATTTTCATATAATACAACAATTTTTCAAAATAAATTATCTTATAATACAGAATCTTACCATCCATTTTTCATGTGAAATGAATGGAATTGATTTGTCGGTGTGCATGATAATAAGATCATGAATTTTCTTGGTTTGATTCTTTGCACCGGATTGCGATCAACGTAAAAAACATTGAGCGTCACGTGCTAACAAATCATAAAAAGCCATGTATTGTGATCAGTAAAGATCATTGTATATTAAACATAACGTTCAAAATTAAGCTTATAAATCATAAAAACCATGTATTGTGATTAATAAAGATCCTTGTATATTAAACATAACCTTCAAAATTAAGCTTATAAATCATAAAAAACCATGTATTGCATAAAACATACCTTTTAATGTGGTTGGGATGACTAGAAATTATTGGGGTGTTTGATTTTGAATGCATTGCTGTTATAGGTACCTTTTAAAAGTTCAGCACATTGAAGAAATTGGTCAAAATAAAATCAAATCATACATTAATTAAATAATTAGTATGATTGAAAATTTTTTTAGAACAATAATACATCTTAACTCTTCCTTAAAAAAAATTGCATAATACATTTGATTTATTCATAAAAAGAAAATAAAAAGAAGTTAAATCAAAGAAGTTAAATCACAAATGAAAAAAAGAAAGTGAGCATGACAAATGAATTCAAAATCAAAGAAGTTAAATCACACTCCAATTTAAATCACACACATCTATGGACAAAAACAAACATTAACAACATAAAAAACATTCATTTTAAAGAACTATAATTGCAAGCAACCCAACAACCAACACTAATCTCGCACAACAAATAAAATAACAACAAAAAAAAAACTAATAGATGGAAGCAAAATACATACCTGAAAAGGAAAGTTACAGTCTTGAAGAGAGAGGAAAAGAGAAAGAGGTAGGACAATGAAGGGTTAGGGAAAGAGAAGGAGAGAGGATGATGAGATTAGTCTACAAAGAAGAGAGAAAGGATGATGGATTAGGAGATTAGTATGAGAGAGAGGAAGATGATATTTTTTTAGGAATTAGGGATTTTGTTCTTCTATTAAAGTGTTTTTTTACACATAAAATTACCAATAAATAATTAAATATTTATTAATTTTTAAAGACCATAGATAATTACATTGGTAATTAACACTGATTTTTTTTTAAAAACCCCTAAGATTTACCAAAACCCCCTAAATTTTTCTGACAAAATTTTGTTCTAGTGGTAATTCTATTTGTAATTTTCAATGGTAAAGTCTTGTAATTTTTTCTTAACTCTTCGAAACTCTTTGAGGGACATAGTCCGTCATTAATTTTTGATGACAAAGTCATGTAGGTTTTTTTTAGAACTCTTCGGAACTCTCCGAGAGAATTAGTTTATTGGTGATTTTGTCTATAGTTTTCAATGGCAAAGTCATGTCAGTTTTTTCAACTCCCTGGAACTCTTCAAGGGAATTAGTCCGTCGATAATTTTGTTAGTAATGTTTAGTGATAAAGTCATGTAGTTTTTTTTTCAACACTTTATAACTTTTTGAGAGAATTAGTCCGTAAGTAATTCTGTTGGTATTCAACATTCCACCATTATAAAACAATATCTTTTCCCCTAATTTTTTTGTATTCCATATCTATCCAACCTTTAAATACAGTAAAATTACAACATAATAACACCAATTATTTTCAATATCATGATAATAAAATCACAACAACAAACATTATAATTCTGTTAACAAAAGATCATTGTAAAGAAACAACATAAGAAAATTACACTAAAGTCAATTTCATTACATATTGATGTTTTACGTATAAAATCTGTTCAAAATCCTTGTAATGAAGATTGTCTTCTTCTTCTTCAATTTTATCACCGTCATATCCATCATAATCTTCTTCATTAAATTGAAGCTTGTCGATCTCATAATCTTCATCGACTTTTGTAACTCCATCAGTTCTTAATATATCAATTAACCTCTCAACATCAAAATAAAAAAAAATATTTTTAGTTGCATAAAAATTTGAATTTTTTTCTAGTTGGTAAATGGAGCAATTTGATATGGATCAACTAACTTATCAAGTTGAAATATATCATCTCGCATAGTTACTTTATTGTTACCGTCCTGAACAACTTAGACATGACTCAAGGGTTGGTTTTCACAATAGATAATCAATCAACCCTATAACAATCTTTTCTAAATGAAGGAGTATATATGTAACAAACTTGTTGTCATTACTTGACAAAAACAAAGACTTCATTGACATTACGAAGTCTAGCTTTTATATTAATTTTGACAAAATCATGGCATAGATCTACTTTGATTCCTCCATTGATGGTACTTGCCAATAATATTTGAATAAAAAGATGTTATTATATTCGCTATGATATTATAATTCAATCACCTCTTCTAACTTTCAATAATAATCAACTTCAAACTCATTAGAAGTTTATCCCTTAACATAAACTACAGTATTATAATTTTGTCTATCATGATCATATTCTTCGATATGAGAGGCATGTTCATTGATGAAATATTTATTATAAAACTTAACCTTTCTTGCATGACCAAAAACATAGTAAATTCAAACTACATTAATATTACTTTTCATTTGATAAACCCGATACAAGATTATAATCATTAACAATTAAAAAGAAATGCGTAAAGACAATAAACAATATGAGAATTAAAAATTATTAAGTACTACTTACATGTGTTTAAGTTAAGAATTTATGTTTGGGCCTTTTAATTCAGGTTAGACTCATGTACCTAACATGTTTTTATTTTTTGTTTGTTTTTAATTCATTTAAATTTACATTTTTTTAAAATAAATTAATTTAAAATATAATTAGTATATTAATTTATTAAATTAGTTAATAATATATTTTAGATGTTATTTATCAAATATCATTTAATTTTTACTTTGGTTTCAAATTTTAATAATCTTTTATAATATAAGAAAGTTTTTTATTGATAAAAAATACTTTTTTTATATCAATATATTAATAGTGGGATATCAAATAAATTTATCAGTGTTATGACATATAAGAAAAAAAAAAAAAAAAAAAAAAAGGTCGGGCGCATGGAAACACATTACAATCTAACTTGACGGTATGGTTAAGTGCGCTCCACCAGAAATTTGCTCGAGGGACGGCAGTTTTCAAACTGTAGAGAATTTAAATTCCAACCCTTATTCATTGCGGGACCCATGGTGGTCAGTTTCTGCTACCCTGACAAGCATTGACTGGAGTTTAAGTACAGGTGTCACCCAGGTGCGTCTAAGGCGGGCCCGGATCTTGTCAGGGGTTTTGATTAAAAAAGGCCTGGGTATGGTTACCAGGAAAGGGCTCTGATATGTCTGTGATGTAACTAAATGACCCCTTCGTGTTCACGTCAATTTTTCACCCGATTCAATCCAGCCGTTGATCAGTATAGCTAAGGCTGTCATCTTTCAAGATTAGTGATGGCAGTGTTGTAAAACTTTCTGTTTTTACAGGCAATTGTATGAAGATAAGCCGTTTGGGAAACGGCTTTTTGCCCAATTTCAAATTTTTTTTTTTTACCAGTGGTTTTTAAAAATTTTTTACAATATCAGCGTGTTCGAGATTGTTTGTAAATATTTTTTTAAAAACAAATTTATTAAAATATATATTTTTTATTTTTTAAAATTTTTTTTTTATATTATAACACTAAAAACATTATTATATCATAATGGTCATAAATGAGATAATACATTGTTTTTTTTTTAAAAAAAAAAAAAACAACTGGAACAGACAAGCATAAAAACATTAAAAAAAAAAAAGCTTAGGCAGTTGGTATTATTAAAATAAGTTAGATGAGGTGTCCTGACTTGTTAGACCAACAATACCTAATATCTTTTTTAAATTAATGCATTTTTATATGTTTTTTTTATAATTATTTTTTATTTATATTTAGATTAACATTCCTTATCTTTTATTTTATTTAGAGAATCTATTTTAAATAACATTATTTTTTGGTTATTTTATATGTATTTAATTTTTGAAAATGTTTTTCTAATTTTTCTATAGTTTTTATTTTTTGTATAGATAAAATTTGTTTTTAAAATAAAAATATTTATTTTAGATAATATTTCTTATATATATGGACTTGCATAATTTTTTTTATTTAATCAATGTAATATGCTTTCATTTATATTATTATTTGATTGAATAAAAAAATTATTTTCAATAAGAAAATTTTGAAAAAAATATAACAGGATAAATATCATATTTTATAAATTAAATATCTTGATTTATATTTGTTTTTTGATTTTTAAGTTTTATTTTTAGTTATTATTTATTTATTTATTAATATATATAATTCTTGATATATATATATATATAACTTTTTTATAAATACGTCATGAACAGAGTTGTTGAAAAGATGAGAATTTTTGCAGCTGATCTTACGGGCCTAGTTTACAAATATAAACAAAGGAACACAAGTCAGCGTGGGCTTTTTTACCAGATTTATGTTTCGATTGCATCGACTGACTGCTGGATATCATCCTGCGTAAAAGTGGGATCACTGCTATAATAGTTTTTATGGTTGTAATTTAAAAAATATTATTTATAATAAAATATTTTTTAGTTGAGATTAATTTGATAAAATATATATTTTTAATTAAAAATATTATTAAAATTAAGGTTGAACAAAAAATAATTTAATATATTTAGTTAAAAATATTTTTTAAATTGAGATTATAAAATAATTAAAAAAATATATATTAATATTGATAGTTTTTAATTGAGATATTATAGATTTAACTACTGTTATTACATCATGAAATAAATAATATTTATATAAATTATTTTTTATTGTTCATTAAACTATCTGCAATTCTATTACGTACGAAATCCATCTAACAAGGACTTCAATTTCCATGACTTCCTGAGTGGACAACAACATCATGTAAAATATCACTAAAAACAAAATTGAAATTGTGATCAAATTCTTCAAATGCTTCGTCATCGTCATCATGTGATTTTCTTTTAATATAATTATATAGTGCCATTGATGTTACTACAATTTCAACTTACGTTTTGTATAGATAAGCAGACTTGTTCTGTAAAATCCTCTACCTCTATTTCCATACTCCAAAAAAACATTCTATCACATTACGTAGCGATGAGTGTGCATAATTAAAAACTTTTTAGGATTTGTCCATGTGCATGAAAACAATTTTTTTTTAAAAAAGAAAAATTAATTTAAAATTTTTGAGATTTTTTTTTTAATTTTACTAGGTCGGACCCAATCCAATACATTTTGGTTTGGGCTGGACCTAGTTCCGACCATGAACAATGGAGAAAACTTCCATGTAGAAGAAGGAGGCTACCTTGCGCCGCGATTCTAGGAAGTGTTTTAACTAAAGCAAAATGGCGATGATCAGCTAGTGCACTGTTAGTGAAGGAGAAAGAAGAACGGTGAAGGAGAGAGGAGAACACGCCATCAAAAAGAAATTCCAAATTGCTTTTCAAGAAACTGAAGTTCCAACCTCAGTTTCGGGTGGGACCCACAATAATAAAAGTATGGTTAATATATAACCAAACACTTATCAACTGCGTTTTACAGTAAAAACAACCACAACGCCAAACACATACTAAGTGCCCGCTTGACACTGTGGCTGCGGGTGAGGTTGATAATCAACTGCATATATTAATGTTTGGTTAAGTTAAAAACAAAGTTTTTTTTGTGGGACCCACCATAAATTGCGGTTGTGCCTCAAGTTTAACAAAAACACAATTTCTATGCTTTGCAAATAACAGCCGAGCCTCCACTGTTCATATGAACAGTGGAGGGGTTTCTACTATTTTGGGCTGGATAGGTTCTGACCCAAACCTAAATTCAATTGACTGGATTCGACCTAGTAAGATAAAAAAATCCAACAAAATTTCTCAGGTATCGTGTTTTATTAAAAAAAAAAACTAATGTTTAACATTATTCAATGACACTATATAATTACATTAAAAAAAGATCTCATGATGACGTAACATTTGCAGAATTTAATCGCAATCCTAATTTTATTTCTGATGATATTTTACCTAATATTGTTGCATGCTTAGGAAGCTATGAAAATTGTAATCCTTGTCAAATGGATTTCGTATGTGATGGAATTGCAGATAGTTTAATGAAACAATAAAAAATACTTTATTTTAAGTATTGTTTATTTCATGATGTAATAGCAGTAGTTAAATTTATAATATTTCAATTAAAAACCATCAATATTAATGTCTGTTTTAGTTATTTTATAATCTTAATTTAAAAAACATTCTTAACCAAATACATTAAACAACGTTTTGTTCAACCTCAATTTCAACCAAATATATATTTTTTCAAACTAAATTCAAACTAAAAATACTAAAAACAACTTTTTTCAAACCACAACCACAAAAGCTATCACAATACTTAAATACCAAATCAACCTCAACCAAAAGTGCATAATTTTTTTTAAACCACGGCCACAAAAACTACAACAATACCAAACACTAACCCCATTTTTGAAGCTAAATGTTAGCATTCTTCATACTCTCTCCTTCTCCAAAAATCACATAAAAGATTTTGGATGAACTCTTAGGTATCCATGCAGGAGATCGAGAGGTTTGAATTTGTCATGGGCAAATGGGAAACAAGAATTCAGTAATTAGAATAAATTCTCTCATTGTCATCAATCATAAGAAACAAAAGACTATAAACACAAAATAAATTGGATTACAATGCACAACTGATATGAAATATTAAACAAAGAAAGTTACGCTGTATCTTCTATAGTTATTATAATGCAATCACACCCAAGATTCACTGTGCAGCACAAGAGTAACGTGCTGGTAAAACGGGTCTGTAGAAAGAAAAGAAATGCAAGGTGCTCATTCCATGGGGAAAAATAACTTAATTAGTTCATACATCCACACGATTGCTGGAATTGATTCAAAGCAAGGTGCTCATTTATCAGCCTAAATTTCTCTTTGAGCCTCTTAAGTCTTGATCTGCAAAAAAATGTCACCAGGTTAAACAAGCAAACCGGAGAATGTCAAGATGAGTTTTCTTACATAAAAAAAAAAAGAAGAAATGGAAATAAATAAAATAAAAACCCTTTATAGGCCCATCTCTTTTTCTAGCTTCCGTTGGCTGAATGAGTGTCGTAAGTTGATGCTGTCAAAAAACGTTTCATCTACAAATGCCAAATCTATGTCCTGCCGGAGAACTGCTGGCAACTTGTATCGGGACACATGCAAACAACTGTGGAAAAACTCACAGACAAAAAGCTACTGCCAACAAAGTTGGAACAATTTTGTCAAAGCAATAGAAACAAAGATTTTGATTAAAAAGGGGGAAACAATGTTGTGGTATGAAATAGATAATAGAGTATTTGCTATTCCCTCCATGTCAAAATATGTTTATGTTCAAAAAACAGATTTTTTTTTTTTTTGAATTTAGAATTCGAAATATATTATTCACTTGCTGTTTTTTTTTAAAAAAAAAAATTATTGAAGTTGATGTTCGCAGTAAGTTTTGTTCTTTTCCTTTCCAAATTTCTTGGAGGGAGTATGGAAAATGCAGGTGGAGCCTATCAACCACATAACATCATTTTCGACCAAACTGAAAATGGAGAGGATGTCAAACCTTCAAGCAGAGGCTAAGAAATACTCTCTTATGCCAAGGAATATCTGTTGAACCAGGGCACAAACAATTCTTTCAGATGAAAGGGCAGGTCTCCGATTCCAAAGGGTGCGGTCTAGAAGATCTGCAAGGCGCGTCTCTGTTATCTGAACTGCTGAGCTTGAGTCAATGCCTGAAGCCAAACGACTGAGCTTGACATCTGCATTTGGTTGATTGCCATGCTTCTCATTGGCAGCTGACCCATGGAGGACTGTAGAACAGCAGATATAGGATTACCTCCCATAGCAGACTGCTCTGTTTCACCGAAGGAGTCTCAGAATTGACGTAGCCTAGCCTGATTCTATACGTTGAACATAAAAAATAAGAACTTAAATCACAAACAATCTGAATAGCACATCCACAAGTTCACATATATATATATATATTATGAGCGGATAGAAAGTTTATAGCTAATGCAATTGTTATCAATAGCAAAGTACTTATTTTGCGGGCTCCTGAAGGAGCAGCTACTGATTTTTAACAATAGCACTGATATGAAAAGCATCACTGTTCTCAAAATAATAGTATTACTATGAAAAGCATCATGATTTTTAAAATAAACATTCATGAACAAAGTGATACTTAAGAATCTATTGAGTTTCAGAGGCATCCCTTGTTATTCAGCTATGACTAACCTTTTTGTGGTGTTACATTACGTGTGGTGCTTCCTAAATCTTCCATGCATCTGCAGCAAATATTAAACAAAAACAGCAAGTACAAAACAAACTCTGATGAACACCAGCTACAAAGTGTCATGCTTTGTCTAGGTAAACTCAGGGGAGGGGGGGTTACAACCTAAAAGACATGGTTGGGCTTCCTGCAACCATGGATTTATACGATACCATTTCAAGTATTGTTTTGTGTATGCTATTCTCTTACCTTTTTTTTTTTTTTATCTATTCTTACAATGCTCCTTAGGCACTCAGTACATTGGAAATTTTGAATTTCAAAGTTCACTTGCCTTCAGCCCGCCATGGTAGAAAAAAATATCTCAGAGAACTAAATCAAGGGTTAGCAGTTTTTTATTATATATATATAGAAAACAGAACTGTTGTAAAAGGAACAAGCAGAAAAATGTAAAGCCAGTTAAAACAAGTTCAGATGCGAAAAAGACAATTCAACATAGAAAAGACCAACACACCTGAAGAAGATAGACAGAGATTGGAAGTCATCTATTCAAGACACACAAAAGCCTACAACCTAACTGTATCGAAGGAGGATGGATATTAGTTTTGAAATAAAAAGTCAACTGTACCAGAAAGAAGTGTTCAAATTTTACAACATACATGTTGAAAGCAAACCAAAAACAGGACTGCTTTCAGAGTCGAAAATTTATGTACACAAAAATCATACTTTTACAGAATGATCAAATATATTGATTGAAGTTATGAGAATGAATCCAACTAAAACTAATTACATGAGCAAGATTCTAAACCGCTATTGCATAATTCCATTCAGTTGATGCAGGGAAAGAGAAAGAGCATACATTATAGTGCTCAGACTTCTCTAAAACGTCTGAAAAGATAGAATGATAGGAAAAAAATAAATTACAATAAGACAAACAGCCAGAATTTTCTGAAAAGCTCATCATTCTCCCCATGTTTAAGAAATGGGACAGCTTTATCATTAAGAACATGATATAACATTCATCATTTCTCTTGCAAAATATCATTCAGATTTCATTTTTCATAAACAAACTAGTAACTTTAAAGTATATTTTCTTGTAACTTCCCTTCTAGATTTCTTCTTGAGTGGGACAATAACTATACAATCCCTAAAAATTTTAGCAAACATATAGCAACCTGTTTTCCAAAATTATGTTTCTAAAATTATGAGATAATCACTGACATTATCATGAGATACATTTAGCATTAATATCTTAAATTGAAATATGTTGAATTGATTCTCATTCATTCTAGGAATGCCAGATTTTCAGTTAAAACTTTTGTTCATAGCTTGAAAGCACCAAGTGGTAAATAAGGGACAGTTGTAAATAAGGGAGACCCGCCCCCCATGAAACCATCAAGTGTATGAACTGGCAGAGAAAGGAATACTTCAACATCAGATGAGCGAGCAAACTAGGGTATTCTCGTGTCCCGCTTTGTTGAGCCAACAACAGTCTTTGAGAGCTCAGGATCAATCTGTTAGTAATCAAAAAGGTATTGATGTTTTACAGATAGCAGTAAAGATTTAAAAGCAAACAGTCATTCCTCTTCCAGAAGACAGACTTCCAATCACTATGAATCAAATAACTTGAAACTTCACTCCAGTTTGTAAGGATAATTAAAGCAAAAATATTTGTTCCCAAGTATAGAAATTTATCAAACACCTGGAGCATCAAACAAAAATAAATTAGCTTTGATGCTATCCAAAGCTTCTCCTAAAATTTACCCCAACTGCAATCTCAAGTAAGACCATTTCCCTCCTACTTTTCCCACAAAAAGAAGCACTATAGTTCCTTAAATCCAACAAAAACACTAACACACTCAAGTAAAAAAAAAAAAAACTTGCATCACAAGTCTCCGAGTAGTTTCAGTACTCCGGTCACTACAATCTTCAAGACGCTATATGATAAATTCTTTATGCTGCATTTTTGCTAGCACAAGCGCCTCCACTGCCCGAGCTTGACTCTGAATAAACAAATAAACATGCATACATCTCATCATCAGAAGCCCACATCACAATATCAAAGCCAAATTGTTAAACTCCCTTTTCAAACCTGTAATGCATGATTTTTCGACCTGGTGCAGCAGCAATAGGTCCAGGAGCATCAATAATAGTGAGATTAGGTAATGCTTGTATTCTACTCTTATGATTAATTCCTTAGATGAAAATTGAAACGACTCCTTCTCCAACCTCATATTTTCATATTCAATGTATGCCTAGACAAATTTATCATTCCTACCTTGATAAGAAAATTCCAAAAAAATATTAAAAAAATCGAAGTTAAATGTAAAACCTGAATTTCATGGAGAAATTTCTCCTGGGCAAAAGTGGCGTCGTCATCAGAGACAAGATAGCAAGAAGGGACCTCGCATTCAGGATCATATTTCATGTGGAGAATAATGGGGCGACGAGATTTGGTGCCACCGCCAACTCATGAAACCGTGCGTGACCTCTTTCCATTGGTCTGCTGGCCAACCCAGTAACACCGCCGGTGCGTCAAATGGAGTCTTCATCTCCGGTGCTAGCCCGTGTAGCTCATTATAAGCTTCGCACAGTCTCCATTTATTGTTTTTTTCCAAACTGAAACTGAAGATTTTGGCTATCTGACTGTTTTCGCTCCTCTATCCACTTTTTTCGGGGTTTTGGGTTTTTGTCAATGGTTCGGTGACTTCAGTTCATTGTACTTTTGTCTCGTTGAGTTAATTATAAATTAGTAGCTCTAGTTTATCGAAACATATTAATTGGTCCCTATATTATAAGAATTAATTAAATAGTCCCTTTATGTTTTTTCAAGATTCATTGTTTATTCAAAGGAGACGCTTGAGCTTGACTGAAAAAGAAAGTTTTATAAACTGAAGGGTTTTCCTTGCAATCTCTTAATTCATGGAGTTGATGTTTCAAGACAAAAACCAAACTATTCGAATGTATCAATAAAATTTCTTATGTGAAGCTTATAATTTTCTTTTATAATGATCATAGTATTTTTTTATATTAGTTTTTAAGCAATAAGATTATAATATTTTTCAGATTGATCTTAAACAGATCATTTATCCTTAAATTATTGTATCTGTATTAATTTTATTTTTCACATTATTTTTTAATACTCAGTTTGAGATCAATTGCGAGTACAAACCCATTAATGCAGTGTTAATTTTCTTACAAAAATCGTATATTTGTTCATTTTCTTATGTATATGTTTGTGTGTGTAACAAGAAAGATTGAAAATGTTGCAAGTCGGAACACCAAGTGGAACGGTGGGATTGATGACCTGCCTCCGTCCAGAAGGACCCACACCGGTGGTAGTTTTTTCTTGCACACACACAGCTAGCCTGGCATGGCATGGCAGCGGTTGGCATCTCAATTCTCATTTCAACAAACGTGTTAGGTGATCTTCATTACAGTTCCCCCTTAATGTACATGAGACTATATGCCTAATTATCACCCAATCTGTCCTTGATGTTGCCAGCCTACCGCCTTATTAAACTAGATTATTGCTGATCTTCTGCTAATGATGTTGTATTAACAGCTTAATTAACCCACCCACCCAAACCACCCAGGACTGGCGAAAAGAGTCAACGACAACGGTGGCTCTGGCAGCAACAGACCAGTGAGGCAGAGGACACCATGGGTGTGAGGTTGTCATGTCCTTCAGTTTCTGAAACAGTCTTGGCATGGTAAAGGGAGACGGAGCTCTCCCATAATTCTGCCTCGGACTGCGATGCCAGGACATGAGTGGTGGTGACTGTCTAGTAGGTCCACCCAATAAAAACAAAAGAAAACGATGGCAAGAATATGGTGCAAAAACTTTAGCTTTGTACTCCGGCAACGCAAAAAGAGATGCGGGGCATGGTGTCGAGAACTCCCTGTGAGGAATCTGTGGATACAGTTTCATGTAAAGTTGCTATCAACGAGCCCACACAGGCACACACACACTCGCTTAAAGAAGACAATAAAGTTCTTTTCAGTGGGATCCATGCCCCCGGCAAACATAAATTGACCACCACTAGAAACCGACTTGCCATTAATCATATCATATGCTAGGGTTGATATTAAACCTTTAATTTCAACCAAACAGTGGATTTATGATCTACGCACCACCACTCCATGGATCTCTTGGCTCTCATGTTACCAGTAGAAACCATGGCCTTGAATCTTGATGGCGGTGGTCCATGCGGCCACCCATTTCCAGGTAAACCACCACAGAATATGAGTGCTTGATCATGACAAGGAATAAGAAATTGCAGGCAGGGTTTAAAGGAACATGGAATCTAATACCAATCTCTTGATACCAGCAAGGTGAAGTCATTTCAGGACCATGGATTCTTGGTTCCTAGCTCGACGCTAACAGATCCTGAACAGCTGGAATTTTTAACTTTAGATTGACAAAGTCATTTTTTCTCGGGTAACTACTGTAATTTGACTCGAATTTGTATAATTATAGGAACCTTAATAGGAAAAGCAAATAAATTATCGAATACATATCATATTTTGGGTTAGCTAACTTGTCAACGTTGAACCTTTCAACATGCATTGAATTACACTCCATCACAAATGACGTGGAATATCGGGGATATTGTGTCCAAGCTTGGATTCAATTTCATCAAGCCGCGTTGTCAAAGACACAGAATCCTCTCAAAATTTAACAGTAAATTAAGGATTGGCCTCCTGACACAGACCATTTACCTCCTTTTGATCCACTGTGGCTCCGCCACTGGGCCTCCTGACACAGACCATTTACCTCGCTAAACATCCAAATCCAAGGAAGAATTAGAATTCAAGGCACTCTGTCAAGAATGCATGACTTGATTAATTGTCGTATTAAGCAGGTCATTATCTACCTTTTAGATGATAACAAAGTACTGCTTCATAGTAGATATAGTTCTCCGAGTTGATAAAAAAGATAGATTTCAGCAAAATGTTACCATTATGGGATGCATCGATAACTGTGACTGATACGATATTAAGTTGATGGAAATGCTACAGTCATCTCCCGAGCTAAAATCACGGCAGTGGGTCAAGTAATCAAAGTCATATCAGCTTACAGAAAATATGGACCAATCATCTGGTGGGGGAAAACCTCTCCTCACCAAATTTGGTGGAGCAACTATTCTTCCAGAATAAACATCGATCATTTTCCCAGCTCTTAAAGTTACAAGGGAGAAAGGGGACAAGCACTGCTAGGAACTTAGGGACTAAAGTTTTAATCTTTGATATAGAATAAACGACAGGTAATGCGGAAGCCTCCATGCCAAAAAGCTAGCTGGCAACGATGCAGATACATGGTTCATCACGACCAGCAATAAAAAAGAACAGTTTTTACAATCAATAGCAAGAAGCAGCGGTTTAGATTGTGTTAAAAGTAGTTTTCTGCTGTTTCAAACCAATGATAAAAAGTAAAGAAATAAAGAATAAAAACGTCAGAAGATTCTAATATTACAAAGCACAAAGAGACATCGCAGTTCCAATTACAGGTCTCCCAAACATCAAAATTCCCCAGCATCATTAATCTCTTGAGCTCGGCGTCCCCCCCCCTCTCCCAGTCACTCCCATTTTGCGCACAGATTGCAGGAACAACATGACATCATGTATTTTTATGAGAAACAAAACACTAACACGATAGACGGGAACATGAACAAAATCTATAGATAAATGACATTCAAATCAGTAAGGAGTGTAGTAATACCCGGCCGGTGGTGGCCCCATTCCATTGACAGGTGGCATTCCATAAGGCATCGTTGGCATAGGACCTGCATTGTAGTAACCACCGCCGCTGATCTTGGCCAAACTAGCTTGACCTTGCATCCCATCCCTGGCATACTGCTGCCATGTCACCTGCTCCTGAACAAGCAACTGTTGTTTCTTCTCCATATCTGCCATTTGGACGTATGAGGGAGGTGGAACACACAGAGATGCGGCGAAAGGGTCCTGATTAACTGCCTGGACTGTTCCATCTGGAGCTGGCAGAGCTAAAACAGGTGTTGTACTATTCCCAGTCCCTGGTAACGCCACGCTACTAGCACTACCTCCACTAAGTTGAGCAGTGCCAACATGTTGCCTCACCATTCCCTGATCATACATTCCATTTAACAACAATGGATCAAACCCACCTCCCAAAGTTGCTTTCTGCTTCGATAAATTACTAGCTGTCTCAACCAATGCCAATTCCCAATCTGCCTTGCCAGCTTCAGCAGCTGGAGTCTGCCATGCTGAGGTCACTTGGGGTTCTCCGTTAGAATGGAATGCTTCCCATGATCCGTTCCCACTATTGGCTGCTGGACCAGCAAACAAAGCCAAAGCCAACCTATTCCCTTGATCGTCAGCCGTGACATCATCATCCCTCAAATTCACCAAATCCTCAGTAACCTGTGGTTTCTGAGGCCCGGGCTCCATCTCCGGAGGTGGGGGAGGAGTAAAATCCTCCGGTGCAGGCAGGGCCTTAATTTCATTCATATCAGGCACAGGCTCCTCCTCTTGAGGCACAGGGGGTGCCTCCTCTTTCCTCTCCGGACTCTTAGGTCTCTTAGCTCTATCCCTCACAAACTCCTCCAAAGTCTCCAACAACTTGCCTGTAATCCTCTGCACTTCAGGGTACTCGGACGATCTCGCCACTCCAGTATCCTTACACCAATTATAAAACGCAATCAGCTCGTCAATCTGCTTCGCCGCACTAGCATAAGCATCAAAGGCCTTAACACAATCCGGATACTCCATATCAAAAAACTTATCGAGCAAAACAGCCAAAACCTCACATATATCCGCGTATAACTGAAAACTCTCTTTCACAACCGGATACAACGCAATCAATATCATCCTATTATTCTTGGCCAACCCCGTCGGCCTACATGACAAGAACCTATCCAGCAACCTCTGTAAATGTCCCATCTTCCCAAAAATCCTCTCCGGCTTCATTTCCCTCAACGGCGTTGCTGTCTTCTTCTCTTCCCTTCCTTCTCCGCCCCCCATCTCACTCATATCCCCATACGACCTTGTCCTCCTCGGCATCCCATACCCACTCTCCCCCCTATTATAATCCCCATTATACTGATCACTATACTCATAAGCTCTTGGCGGCGGCGACCTAAAATCACCTCTACCGAAATCTTCCCTGCCAAAACCACCCCTGCCTCCATAATATTTCTCAATTTCACCACCATGAGCACTCCCCGCACCACGACTCCCACCAACACGGCTACCATCACCTCCTTTCCGTTCAAACAAGATCAATTCAAGTCTTTGATCCAAATACATCGCGAAAGTCCTAACAAAAGCCGAATGGTCCCAGGAACTCGAATGCGCTTCATCTCTAAAATCACTCATATTCAACAGCCGGGTACCTTTCCTAGTAGCATACAAAATCTCCTCTTGAAATAACGGGTCTCCTTCGTTCAATAACCTATGAATAAGCATCAATGTTTTCAACGCCACGATCCAATCCCGCGTTTTCCCTAACCTTTTCGAAACGAAAGACACACAAGCATGAACGTAACCGCGAGAATACGAAGTTAGATTCAAGATCTCGTGAATATATTTCTGATTCGGCGGATCGTCGTCGTGGCTCGTTGCTTTCACGATTGCCACTTCAAGCTCTGGCGCCATGTTACTCGCTACTTTCGCTATACCTATGCTTGTTTGATCTTTAACGGTCCCAATCGCTTTTCGGATCGTGCTCGGCGCCATCTTGACCGTTGAGCTGGCAGAAGTAGACTATAAATGAGGATTTAGTTTCTTTGGTTAATAGAAGCGATTACCGGTGTGTCGAATTTTGAGGTTGTTGGATCTGGGATCTGTTGGAAACGGCGTCGGATCTAATGACAATCCCTGTGCCGGGGGGGAGGGGGGGGATGGAAAGTGTTTTTGGGTGTGATTTTGCAATTAGCTGTAATAATAATAAAAAAAAAGAAGGTAGATTTAAAGAGGAAGTTGGGGTCCGGAGAGGACGTGGAGGAAGGAGAGGCGTTGATTTGATCAAAGATGTGGAGGAGGACAGCTATAGTAGCGGAAGTGTCTTGAGGGTGGGGGAGCTTTTGTCTGAAAGAAGCATGTCTCTGGGCTGTGTGTGTGTTTGTTTGTCGGAACGGAGTAAATAAATACTTGAAGAAAGGAGAATAGAAGAGGCTACTCGATTGATTTGTTTTCTTCTGTTTAAAGAGGTTTTTTTTTTTTTTTTTTTTTTTGAAGATTTAATGGACTTTCAATATATACTTATAGAAAAATTATATAAAGAAATTCTTACTAGCATTAATAATATTTATGTAATGATTTTTTTTGTTGTGTGTAATTTAGGAGGAATTACAGTAACTCTTTTTTATGTATATATAAAATATTAGGATTCGACTTAAAACTCTTTTGATGTCCAAGATATCTTTAATTATCATTTTAAAGAAAAGGTAGTTAGATTAAAAAATCCTGAGTAATTAGAGAAAATGTTTAAAAAATAAATAATAAATAATTAAATTAAATTTCTTAATATATAAAACAATAATCATGCCTATTATTAGGATTATTTTCCTAATTTTTTAGCATCTCATTCTATAGTTTTTCTAATATGCATTTTGGGTAAAACAAAAGAAAGATTTTTGGAGTGTTTTTTTAAGGATGAAGAAGAGTTTTTTGTCAATTTTTTCAAAAATCTTGAGTGGTCTATATGATTTTATGATGCGTGAAGAGGGTTATTGTAATTTATTTTAGAATTTACAGTTTACTAATTATTATTTGGATTTGAATTTAAATATAAATAAAAAAACAAATAGGATATCATTCGTTCAAGTGTGTGGATGATTCATCTAAACTTTAATTTTTTAAAAAATATTTTTATTGGCAGAGTATATAGATAATATAGATAGAAAAAACTCAGGAAATAGAGAGAATTTATATCAAGTTAGTAATTATTATTGGTTTGTTTCTTTATACAAAAAAGAAAAAAACAACGAAAAAAAAGGTCCACCATTGTGTGAGCTCAACTAATGTGATCCAGCATATAAAACGCATTTGTTTAAAGAAATGATTTGATATTTAGGCCACTTTCCATTGATTGATTGTTTAATTGATATGTTTTCATAATAAATTTTAAAAATACGTTTTTCTCTCGCGAGTTTTTGGTGGAAAAAAGGCTTTTACTGCTTGAATCTTTAAAAAGTAACTATTTAAGTGCGGTTATTTTTAGGTAATTTTTGTAATTATAATTTTTTTAAAAAGTAAATTTTAAAAAAATATAATTATTTAGATTTAGATACCTGTGTTAATTAAAATTATAATTGAGATTTATGTGTAGTAAAAAAATATATATAAAATATTTGATTGTAGTTGATTTTCAAAAGTGTTTTTTACTTGAAAATACATTATAATATTTTTTTTTAATTTTTAAAAATTATTTTTGATATCAACGTATCAAAATGATTTGATAATACAAAAAAAAATATTTTAAAGTAAATAAAAAAATAAAAAAAAATTAAATTTTTAAAAAGCAAAAATAAATAGATTTTTATGAAAGTTAATTGAAAAAACATGTAAAAACTACTTCATACAAACTACGTATTTCAAATTTAATTTTTTAATAGGACTCCATAATATAAAATATAGCTTGATGTATTTACTAAATACTTAATTACATTTTTTTATACCACAAGCTACAACCAAAAAACGCATCCCTGGTACTTGAAGGGCGTGTTGTTAACAAATACAGGAAGTAAAATTCTCTAACATCATAAGATAAGAGGGGTAAAATAGTAGGTTTTGAGATTTTAGGGACTAAATCTTAAGTACAAGAAAATAAATTTGCAGATGGAGAATATATATATATATATATATATATATATAGAAACATAATTTGTTAACACCAAAGACTACGCGTACGGTAAACGGTGATGTCGATTTTCTCATTTTGTGGATTTTACCGTTTCGGGATTATTGACGTGGCGGCTGATCCGGTTGCTTGGTCCCACAATAACTGCTCATTGATGATTGATGTCAAGTTTGGAGACATTTGCCTTTGGAAGTACTAATTAGATTCTAACTGTGATTAAAGTATTAATTAACAATTTAATGTACGGGGTCTAAAGGCCAAGAAGGTCCAAGAAGATAAATTGCTGGCGGTGAATAACTAAATATTTTTAGGATTAGGGGCGGGATTAGGCGAGTGGTAATTTATGTAATGGAGAATTTGGTTGCCAGCTCGCCATTAAAGGGTTGCCTATGTCCAAACAAGGGGATAAGTACAAGCAGATAATGCTGCGTATAGCACGACAAGGTATTGTGCCTTAGTTTTGGCTCGATGGCACCCAAATATATTTTCTCTAAGTGTTTTTTTTCATTTTAATATTTTTTTGAATTATTTTTTATGAGATATTTTTAGATAATTTTAATATATTAAAGTTAAAAATAAAAATAAAATATATTTTTTAGATATATTATCAATTAAAAAATATTCTACACTATGATATCAATGATTATTACCAATTAAAATCGTGCACAAAAAAAGTGAAGGAATTTAAGATTCAAAATCAAACCAACAGATAGACGGACTTTGGAATAATTGTTATTAGTTGCTTGTTTATCTATTGATAAGATTAATCCATCGATAAATGATCATGTTAGGAAAATTAATTTAGAAAGTGAGTTTTCCGGATGAATAAATATAACTATATTCCATTTTGAATTTCTTGGTTTGTAGCATAATTGTCGGATCTGATTGGGCCACCAACTTCAAGAAAAGGAAAGGATTACTAACGTTTTATTGAATTGTTTAATTTAATCATTGTATTTTTTAAAATATAAAAATCAAGTTCCTCTAATTTTTTTAAATAAAAAACAAATAAATTTCAATCAAAAACCTTGTTCTGATGCCAACAAGTTCTAAAAGGAGTTTTCTCACCTTTAAATTACTTTTAAAAACTTATATGAGGTTAGAAAGATTTTTTATTTAAATTAATTTTAATTTTTTAAATTTGTTTTTTGGATTTTTGAGATTATAAACTGGTTTATCAAGGTATCAAAAATATCTTTTCAAGTGTCTAAAATGTCACCTGCTATTTTTTTTTTTTTTTAAGAACAATTAATGTGGAAAGACAAGTCATTTGACCAAACATATTAGGCCAACAAGGCCAGGCCCGGGTGCCTAGGCATCTTTTCTTAGGTTATAGTTTTAAATTTTTTTCTTTGTCCATTCAATTTCTTATTGATTTTTTTTGTTTGGTATTTTTTAAATCAACAATTTTTTAATGATTTTCTTATAGAATATTATTTAATTTAGTATATAACCTGTTTTTTTTTAAAAAAAAATTGATATATTTTAACCCCTTAAAATTAAAAAAAAAATCACTTTACCATTTGTTTGTTTTTTAAGATTTTTTATTTTATTTTTTAAAAATCTTGTTTTGTTATCAAACTTTTAAAAAAACCAGACTATTTATTATTTTAGTCATGCGAATCACCAATATATTTAAAAAAAAAAAAACAAATTGGTGTTTGATATAAAAAAAAAGTCTCATGTACTTGATTGAATGTATAATTAAGTGAAAGATCATTTTAAAAATAAAAAATTATTAAATTTAATAGGATTCATAATCTAATTTACAAGTTTAACGGGTTAACTTATAATTCTCAAGTTTTTTTATGTTTTTTTTAAATTGAGTGTTTTTATTTCTATTTTTATCCTTTATTTTATTTTTTTTTTGCATTTTTTTATCTATAAACAGGGGAATAAATCTATGTATTTAATATTTTTAACTAAAAAATTATCCAAAATGAATCAAAAGTAAAATACGAATCACAAGTAAAATAACTAAGACATCGTTTGGCATTGCGTTCCAAACATGTTTCATCAAATTAAATTATTATTTTTTACTAAAATTGAGTGCGGTTTGTACTTTTTTAGATCGTTTTGATGTGCTGATGTAAAAAATGATTTTTTAAAAAATAAAAAAACATCATTGGCATGTATTTCAGCACAAAAAAACTATTTGAAAAAGCAACCACTACACTTTCAAATACGCTCTAAGTCAAAGCTACTCAATGGCTGTACATTTTTGGGTGGGATAACGAGATGCAGGCAAAAAGAAAAGGGATATATATAAAGATGAAAAGCATACGGTCACTACTAACTTTAGTTGCTTTATATTAAAGAAATTAATGTGGGGGGGGGGGAGAGTAAAGTGATAAAAGATGAGTGGCAAATTAAGAAAAATGATTAAAAAAACAAGTCCACTTAATTCGTGAACTTTTTTTCTCTCAAACCTTTTGATTTAAGCATAGAAAACGTGAAATTAATTATTGTTTGTTTTTTTATTTCAAAAATGTTTTTAAAAATCTTTGCTTTAAATTAATAATTTCTAACATATGAGTTGATGATTGGTATTGTTTAACATTGTAGTCTAATTATATTTTTAAAGATTTTTATTTTTTTTAGTTTTAATTTATTTTTATGTATTTTAAAATTATTTTAATGTACTAATATCAAAAATAATTTTTTTAATAAATTTTATTTTAATAAATTTTTTAAATAAAAAAAACTTTAAAAATTAATTTTCATCAAAATCTCAAACGAGATTTAAATCCACATGTTTTAAGTAATCTCAATTGCTAGAATATAAGAGTTAGCTATGGAGATTGTGTGTGTTTTATATTATTGTTTATGATGTTTTTTAAAAATTTATTAAAATAATATTTTTTTAATATTAACACATTAAAATCATTTAAGAATATCTTTTTAAATAAAAAAATTAAAAAACATTTTAAAAAATAAATTATAACTTAAAATCAAACACTTATAATTGAGGCTCTACTGATTACGCCTCTCTCGTCTCAATTCTGTCCTCTCACAACTACAAAACCTTTCATTTTCATATAAGGTTCCATTTGCTCTTGCCAACAACCAAATTTTTATGGTAAAAAACTTTTTCTACGGGAAAAGTTGAAGAACATATTCCATGTCTGGAAAATTAATTTTTTTTGTATCAATTTTTTTAATAATCAATTATTGTACCACTAAGGTATGTAACTTGATGAAATACTCTTAGTTATTGTTTGAGAATAAAGAATGGAATAATGTGACTGCGAATAAAAAAATTATTGTTACTTTGTAGGCATTTATTTAGTTGAAATTAACTAAATTAAAATTGTACTAAAAAAGAAGAGTGGGAATAAAAATGAAAATTAAACATAGTTTCATTGCTACAGAATGTTAGAATAAAAATAAAAAATGATAAACCTTCTAGCAAGTGGCCACTAATAAAAGCTTGAGATTATAAAGTTTGCTTTTCCTGTAACCTTAAGTTCGAACCTTTTAGTTGCTAATATAATGGTTACTGGAGTCTTACATGATCGTTAACTTCAAGGCCCGTGGAATTAGTTAAGGTGGACACAAGTTGGCCTGGACACCCTCGTTAATAAAATATAAAATAAAAAAAGGAATGATAATAGATTTTTATAAAATAATAATATATTATTTTTATTTATGGTATATAAACTATTTTGTTTATTATTAATATCTTAACTACTACCATGATCACTAATTACTATTAATAATAATATTATTTTTTATTTTAATTTTTTAGTATTTTATTAGTACTTCACATTACTCGGAAGATTGTAAGCAGGAGTCTTTTATTTTATATATTTTTTTTCTTAAAGTTTGTTTTTTCTTTTAAGAGAATGAATCCTATTTAATTTTCAGAACACTTTCTAGAAGTGTTTGTGAGGGGATAATATTAAGGTAATATATATATATATTTTTTATATTAATATATCAAAATGAAGTAAAAATAAAAAATAATTTAAAATTATTTTTTTAATAAAAAACAGATTAAACTGCAACCACAAACCTCCACTAAAAACCAAACCAGAAAGGGCTGCTCA
This sequence comes from Populus alba, assembly GCF_005239225.2. NCBI lineage: Eukaryota > Viridiplantae > Streptophyta > Magnoliopsida > Malpighiales > Salicaceae > Populus > Populus alba. The sequence goes on along the minus strand of NC_133301.1, from coordinate 2,241,367 downwards.
TAAGATAACAATAACAGTAACATCTACGGAGACTTTCTATATAAACAATACAAAACACTTTCGATGCGTCTCTATACATGAGATTTCAACGCAGATTACTCATATGATCCAACAAAAGCAACGAAGGTGAAAGATGCCATAACATCAAGGAACCCTTTTCGATGAGGAAGTGTTTGAAGCATTATACTTCTTTTCAATCATGTCAACTAGTCGATTTGATTTGTTGTGAATCTCACGACTACATCCAAACAAGCCCTTTCAAAGTGAAAGATGAAAGGGAACTAGCAAAAGGTATGCATTAAAGTAGGGCTGGGTCTCCTTGGGATGGTGGAGCTGATCAATTTGGTTCTCTTTTTAACATTGGATGCCTAAAAAATGTGTTTTTCCCCAAATGTGTTCTTGTTTGATTGACAATTAATAATTCATTCCTTCTTGTTGAAGATGATTAAACAAGTCTAGAGCACAGAAGCATCCACTAGATCCCTCCTTTTATTTTATTACTTTTCGAGGGTTACCCTGTAATGGAGGGGTTAGAGCACTCAGAAGTTGGCAAATCTTTAGTTACTGTTCATGTCGAATTTGCATAATTTCAAGCATGAAATGATTGATAATCTTTTTTGAATACAATCTTCAGATTTCTCGACCGACAAGCATATAATAGTGCTTTCACTTTCAGAGCAATAAAACCCCATTTAGGGTTCTTTCCCTTGAATCACCATTCTTTCTAGGCCCATCCACAGTACTAAACATGTGGTGCAAAAAGAAAAGAAAAAAAAACAATCACACGATGACTGATTCCCTGTTTCCCATTTTCATCGAAAGGGGAACCTAATTCCTGTTGCTGTTTTTTGCATGTAGAGATAAATTCTTTCTTGTTGGAAAACAGTCGGCTATTTTACAGTTATTTTACAAAATTACAGAGGAACGTTTACCGGAAAGGTAATTAGCCACATAGTATTTTTGCAGCAACCCTTGTGGGGTCATCAAGTTTCTCTCATTAATCATTACCTGGGTGACCAGTGTAAATTCTCATGTGCTGAGATGAATCCTCTTTTATCCACCATAGATAAAATACAGAAGAGATGATCACAAGCCCAGCTACACATGCCATTGATATCCCAACAAGTTTTCCTACACGTTTCTTGTCCTTCTTGGAAGAGCCAGCACCATCAGATACTACAGAAATTAAGCACGGTAGAGCAAGTTAGAAATGCAAATGGGCATTTGCATGCTTGAGAAAGAAAATGTAAGGAGGGATCTACCTTGAGAAACATGAATGGCTGATACTAAAGGTCCATATGTTCCTTGATATGGAATGCAGCAAGTGCCTTTTCCAGCCCAGAAGAAGTGAATGTCCATGATTGTGTTGGTCACATTTGCTTCAAATGTTTTAATCAACGCTTTTTTGGATCCACCAGCTTCGTTTTTAATGTTGAAGTCCTTGAGAACTATTTCTCCCTAAAGCCAGTCATGACATTAATGATCATCAAGCATGCACATAGATGTCTTACAGCGAAAGCTGTCTCTGTCTCTTTCTCCTGTATAGGTTTATCGATATTTCTACGTGTAAATGGGACCTTTTCAGCATACCTGTATGTAAACGTCGAATAAGCGCCTTCCGAGGCCTTTCCAAGAATGAGAGTCATCCATTCCTATCTCTGCAAAGTGAAGCTCAACACTGTATCTTCCATTCTGTAGACCAAGGCCATAGTACCTCAGCGAGCTCGGTGAAATCCTTGCTGTCTTATATAGCTCAGAGTCCAAAGTTCCAGTGATTTGAGAACCTGTTTGTGTTAAATATTGTTGTCCGTTTGGGTTCGAAATGAAATTCCCAGTATTGCTTACTGCCCACAGATTGTCTGAGCTTGTGTACAGTGAAGCAGCCCCCATTGATTCAAGATCACCCTCATATTCTATCCCAGATGCAGATGTCTGGTCCGTACCTCCACATTTGACAGAAAATGTTTCTGCAATGGAAATAGAATGCAAGTAGGTTTGGAAGATGAACTTGTGTCATAAACAATCCTCAAAAATCTATGAAGTACAAAGCAGTTTTAAGCATGCTGAAATTCGAAAGCTGTACTTGATGGAACTTTGTTGCTGCACTTGAAATCAGCTTTGAGGCACTGCAACATCCCAGAAGCTTTTCTGTGTTCATTTTTGTTCACTTGATTAGAGAAAATTCATGAGGGTTTCTCAACAAAAAACTGTGGCAATAGATGTTTTCCTATTGTAAATATTTTTAATCAGAATCTGATGTGACCTATGAGTGCGATTCTGAAAGTGAAACCTTAAGGTACTGTTTTACATAGAGCAAAAGATTTTGAATGACATAGTAATCTCCAGAAAAGCTTACCCCTGTAAATTGTTTGCATTAATGGAAGTTCCAACAGCATTCCTGAAAAAGAAAAAAAAATGTTTCATCTTGTTTAACTTCAGCATGACCACTTGACAAAAAATTGTAAAGATTACTTCCAGAAATGATTGAATGAGAAGGAACAAAGTTTAACTTACATTGATAATCCAACCCTCATAGAGTTTTGTGGCAAATTTCCAGAAAGGGGATTGAATGAGACATCTCTGCCATGAAGTGTCCATTAAAAACTTAGTCTTGGCTAGAGGCATGATCCAATTTTTCAGTATCCACAGTACAAAAACGATAAATGCTCCTATTAATTGACATTCGTTGAGCCTTTCCTTTCCTCAGTCTCATCTGCTGCAAGTTTTCGGATTGTAGCAGATGAAGGATGAAAGAGAGGATGAACTTATCATGGCATTAAATTATGATTTAATTGTGTTATTATGATATAAGTGTTCTAATTTCCTTGTATATAAATTCAGGGTGGCACTCACATTGCAATTAGATTTGGACCTATGATATTTGCAGGGAGTTGCCCATTCAAGTTGTTACTTCCAAGATACCTGACATATATAGCCAACACTTCTTCGAGTAAAACCAAATAGACTAACTGAAACAAACACATTTTTCAGCTGGCCAAAATACACTTATCAGATAAAATAGGTTCCATTTTTTCCAATCTTATGACCTGAACATGATTCATCATAGGTATGAAAGTGGAATGGTTCTGATGAACAAGAATCAGCTTCACTGATCCCATCATAATAAAACGGAGACCGAAGTGGTAGAGTATAGAACTTACAGATATTGTAATGAAGCTAAATCTTGAAATGAGTCTGGAATTTGACCTGTTAATTTGTTGAAACTCAAATCCCTGTCATGACAAATTTGTTTTGCATAGGTTAAAATGAAGCTCCTAATGCACAAATTTTGATGTCTAAGTGACTTACAGTTCTTGCAACTGGGAGAAGTTTCCCAGTTGGTCTGGAATTTGTCCCGAGAGTAGACAGTTTCTCAAAATCCTGCAAAAAACATAATAGGCAATGCACTTATTAGAGAATATAAAATAAAACAAAAGGACGGGGTAAGAAACTGATGAAAAAAAACTCTTACTTGAGATTTACAGTAACTCACAATATAGTCAAACTTTTCTGGTCTCGCAAGAACTCAAGAGAAGAATCTTCACCATTAAGATCACCGATTCTCCTGAGAACATACTAATATAAAACATTCTGATTTACTACATAGTGATTGATAAGTAATCCACAAACAGTGTGATGGGGACATCGAACCCGAGATATGGTTTACATGTCTATATGATCTAGGATGATCCGACCCTTGTGTTATTAGATTTTATTTAGGTTTATTTATTGGGCTTAATTTAGTTATTGTTGAATATTTTATTTAGTGGCTGAATTGCTTATTCTAATTAGGGTTTTAATATTTATACTATTCTATTTTTTTTAAAATGTTAGGGAGTTGTTAATGAATTGAATAAAAATTGCAAAGTTGCTAACTTTTCCAACCCATTCTTCTCTTCTTCAGCATTTTTTTCTTCTCTTTCTGTTGCTTTTTCTTTTTCTCTTCTTAGCTTATTACTTCTATCTTCAAATCTCTGTTGTCCCGCATCATAGTGAGGGCAGGAAAAAAACATGAGGATCTGCAAACATTCAGCTGCTGCTAGTATATCTACATTTTTCGCTGAACATTCTTGTTCTGAGAGTTAGAAAACAACAGCATGTTTGATGATGCAAGATATTTTAACTCCTATTTGATGGCCTTACAGGTCTCCCAGCTTCTTTAGAGCACTAAAACTGCTTGGAATTGGACCTTCAAGCAATGTCCCTTGAAGCCGCCTGTAGATGATGAAATGTGAAGAACGAAAACTTTTAACTAGTTAAGATCTTTTTTCAAAGCATTAGCATTATAGAAGAAGGAAAACCATGCATACAGGTTCCTGAGTTTTGTCAGAGTTCCGAAGAAGTCCGGAAGCTTTCCAGTGAACAAGTTATCAGATGCCCAGCTGAAATGAAGGGTACAAAATCCAAGAATTACCTTGCAATCCATCATGTGAATCTAAAAACACTCCACTACAGCACACAGAAACTGAGAGAGTTACAGAGTTCGGAGAGATTTCAGATTTGCAAGTTCTTGCGGAATCCGTCCACTGACTCCACTGCTATTAATATACCTGAAAAAAGAGCAATTTTTAATCAGATTGTGCAGCTAGCAGGCAAGATAAGGCAACATGCAGTTCCCAATTGAGAGCACCCTAACTCAGCTGGTCCAATGATCCCTATCAATTAAACATGTACATCCACCATGCTATCAGAAGAACTGGCCTAAAGTCCTTCCACAAGTATTCTGATCAATTAGTTACGAACAACTTACAGCTCCTGCAAGGATGTCAACTTTCCAAGGGATGTGGGTAGTGGTCCAATGAAATTGTTGGAGCCAAAATCTCTGTGACATGATATAAACTCATACAGTCAGTATCAGCTTCAGTAAATCGAGAAGAAGTCATGACATGAAAACAACAAAAACATGTAAAAACTTGCCGATACTACTTAACAGAGTAATCAACTTGGTTAGATTTCCAAGTTCTTGAGGCACTGCACCTGTGAAATTGTTGATGCCTAGATTACTGGTTCATTGTCAAACACAAGGGATAACAATTATGAGTATCTCAACAAAGAGAATTCAGTTTTTTTTTTTTTTTTCATTAAAAGAAAAATCAACAGCTCTGCAAATATAAGATCTTTAGAGCTTGTTAGGCAATTACAGGTGTTGCATGTTTGATAACCGTTCAATTTCTGCTGGGATTGCACCATTTAGTACATTCTTACCAAAATCCCTGCATCATAATAAATAATTCAGGCTATTTAAATCCACAACAGGATAGAGAAGTGGAAGTTCTAATAAAATTTGACTTTCTTACAAGTTCATCAGTTCCTTCAGAACAAACAATTCACTTGGTAACTCACCAGAAATGTCCAAAGCATGAATCTTCCTGAACCACAATACAAATGAAAACAAAACCCTCAACAGTAAGCAACCACTATAGCTAAGAATTGAGGGTGATTGACATAGCAATGATGATTATATACTGACAGATGAGTGATATGGCAGGTGTTGTTGCTGCAATCACAAGCAACTCTAGGGTTTGCTTGTTTATTAGCCCAGGCTGCATTCTGGATGCAAGGGTCATTAGTAATATTCAAGTTGTCTCTCAAATTCCAGTAATCTATCAATCTGTTAAGAGCATCCACTGAACAACAAAAGCACAATTATCACATAACAGAAACAAAAATTAACTTTCTTTCAAAATCATAATCCTATCCAGGTAGGTACAGAAATGAAGCGATGAAGACCTTCATTAGGATCAGTAGTTTGTTGTGCAAAAACAACCTGAGACACCCAAAAAACAAAGAGACAGAAGCTCAAGACCCCCATTACAAAGCAACTACAAAGCACACACAGGAAGGGATAGTGAGAGAGGGACTACACAGGCTACAGAATTCAAAAGTATTTGGTAAACCCACATATAGAGAATTTTAGGTATTGTTTCCCTAAAGATTCACCAGCTAGTGTAACAACAAGAACAGAAAGTAAAGGCATGAGGGTCAAATAATCAAAATTTATATCTTAAACATGTTAGAATATTCTGAGGTGTATACTCTTGACTCTGCTACATATTCAAACATACACAGGTAGCATCATGCACGGACTTTTTTAAGCCTCCGAGGGGTTTTCCCCATTGCCAACCAAAAGTAAACTCATTTACTCGTTCTTCAATAATCACTTTGCTAATGACATTTATATAGAAGAGACAATGACTTCGTTGTCTCCTCTCTCTGTCCATTTCTTGGTCGAACATGATCAAAGCTAGATATTTGCACAGCGAGGTTGTTTCTTGGGCATCATGTCCCTTGTTTAAATATGATTTAGATTTAATGGAATGATAAGAATGACAGCATGCAACAGGTTGAATCAGTCAATTAGAAGACATTAAACTAGTAGATTAGGCCATTAAGGCATCGGTCATATTGCCAACATAAATGTCAGAAGAGATGAAGATTTCGGACAATCGTCATACATGAAATAAATTTAGAAATCCTCCTCTCAACCTATCTAATTATCCGCTCCCCGAAGAAAGGAAAAAAAATTACCGGGCGAGGAAAACTCACGGCAGCACTAGAGTTTACTCTGCATTGTAATATTGAAATGATAAAAAAGTTTAAGCTCAGGGGTCGAACTTTTTTCCACCGTGTCAGTCGATTTCCCGTAACATCCTCCCCTTCTAGAGGCAGCGCGTGCTGGTATGTGATGGATATATTGTTGCTAGAGATGTTTTTTCTCTCTTTTTTTTCTCTCTCCTCCCTCAAAATTCAAGTGTGACATTGAAAATTTCATGGCAGCCCCTCGGTTTGCAATATTTAATTATCAATCTTCATTCTTTTGAATTTAGAATTTATATCATATTCCCTTTTGTAAGTTTTTTTTTAATTGAATCCTTAAATCTAACTTTTTTAATTTTTCAAATTTGATCCTGATTTTTTTTCTTTATTTTTTTCTTATCTATTTTGTGAACTTTCAATTGTTTTCAATTTAATTTTTTAATCAAAATTTTAAATTTACTGATTTTTTTATATAAGGTCCTTATTCTCTTCATGGTTTATTCTTTAATTATTTCATGAAATTGTTTTTTTTTTCAATTTACTCCTTTAATAAAAAATTAGTCATCTTCAAATTTGTTTTTTTTAAAAAAATTTGATCCTTATTTTTTTTTTAATTTGTTATTTTTTTTTTAATTTCAACCTTTGACATTTTATTTATTGAAATTTGAGATTCATCGTTTTTTCAAGTTTGGTACTTCTAATCAAATGGCCCAGATCAAAGGTTCATATTTTTTTTTTACTTATTTTTTTTTCAATTTCATTGTTTGATGTGTGTGTATATATATATATATTTTTTTAAAAAAAGCTTCATGATTTTCTTCGTTTTTCTTTTTATTGGGCTATCTTAATCATTATTTTTGTGTGATTGATTTTTTTATTTCATCCTTCAATATTTGATTTGTTAACGATTGGCCTTCATGATTTTCTGTATTTGATGTTTCTCATCAAGGGTTGCATCAACATTTTTTTTAGCTTATTTTTTTCATCTCATAATTCAACATTGATTTTTTAAACAAAAATGGACCTCGTGGTTTTCCTTGTTTTTCTTTTTATATGATTTTTCCTATTTCATAGCCTGACCCGTGGGTTTGGTGGATTAACCTGAGCGGGCTCAAGCTTCTTCTTTTTTCTTTGTGCTTGCAATTGCTATTGTTTTTTATCCTTTTGTATATTTGTTTTTTTAAAAAAATATTCATCCTTTAACATTTGATTGGTTAAAAACTAAGCTTCAAGTTTTTTTTTAAAAAAAATTTATAACTTTTGGTCAAATGATGAGAAAACATGAATTGCCATTGTTTTTATTTATTTATTTATTTATTTTCATTATTTAACATTGATTTTTTTTTCTTTGAAATGCACTTGCATTGACCAAACATAATTTTTTTTTTTCTTGAAATTTGGCCCAACAAATCCATTTGAGACCTGGTTAACTTATCTCTTGAGCTGAGCTGCATATCCCTTGACCTGAGCTGGTTGTTCAAGAAAAGTTAAGTTGGAGTTGACCTCATCAAAATCTAATATTGACTTTTTATTTTATTTATTTTTTAAATAATATTATTTTAATTAAAAAAATAAAATAATATGATTTTAATTAATTTAAGTTAATTCGCTCAACCAGGATCATGTGTCCAGCTGGAATTAATTACTATTCTACAAAGTCTTCTTTCCAAGAAAACGATTCCAAACAATTCCAGTAATTAATGAATCAAACTAAATAAACAATCCCTTTTGGACTGGTGTGTTCGTCATATGTAAGGGGGGGATGATCAAGGCAAATGAGATTTGGCTAGCAAGTTGGGCAAGGGAACACGAGCATGTCGTGGCCAAGTTGAAACTGAAATATATAAGAAAATGAACTGCAGAAGCATCCTAGCCAGCCAATGCAAGCTTCCAAGTTACAAGAGAGATGATCGTCGTCAGCAAATCTTCGGCCGGCATTGGCTGTCGTGTCCCAAACATCGAAACGGTGCATGTTAGTGAAAAAGAAACTCCATTATTCTAGGCCATTTAACACTTGGACAAATTGTTCTCATCTCCCGATGAGGTCTCCTATAGAGGGAGATATGGAAAGCGTACTAAGCATCTAGAGCTCTTTAAGGAGGCCTCGTCTTCTCCCTTGGCAACATCGTTGATAGATGGAGAGTGCCATGTTTCTGTTCAAAGTACCCTGTGGTTTCACGTCACATTAACTCAAAGATCTGCAGTTCAACACTAAATTCTCACAAAATGAGATAACACTCATGCCTGGACATTGATGGGAAGATGCCTGTAAATTTCCTTGGTGTGTTTATCTGCAAGGCAAACGTGAGAGAGCGGGGATCACCTGAAGGACATTATCTCTGATATTAGGTCAGTACTGCCCGTCCGATGGGTCTATTCTATGGTAATCGTACCAAGACAAGTTTGTCATCTATGTTCATATTGATGTCCAGCCATATGCTTCCTCAACTTACGATCAAAGATCGGAAGAGTCTAAGGAGAAGACCCACCATTTTCGTGGATCCTGTGCAAAGATTCGAGCTTGCTATAGATTATGTTCGATTCAAAGTCAAGGTTAATATGCTCCATCATAATCATGTTTAATAACTAGGTTTCAATCCATCGCAACCAGCCGCAAAAGGTTGTTTTATATGACAGTGTTTGAGATTGTAATAATGATTGCTTTTTAAAATGTTTTTTACTTGGAAATATATCAAATAATTTAAACAGAAATATTTTCAAAAATGTTCAAAAACACCTTTTGAATACAAAAACAAACACAGCCTATAAGGATGAGTGTTGAGACACCAGTGAAACATCATGATTTTGTTTAGCATTAAAATTAATCAGCAATCAAACTTGGTAATTTATGTTCCTTTACCCAGTATGAAAGAGTATGCTCTATTGAACCTGATGATATCTCCATGTACAGAATTCCTTGAGGCAGCTTAAAAACGTGGGCACCAATCTGTTCCCTGCAGTGAAAAATGGCCCTCGTGAAATGATGGTGTATAAGACCTGCTTTTCTGCAAATGGTCCTCCGATCACTTCTAGGTGCATCTCATCTTTTTAGTTGACACCCTTCAAGGGGTCTGAGCCTTCTTTAATGCCAGAAGCATTACACAAGGCCTTCCAGATAGGGATCAACATCTTCACAGGAGGTCGTAATTCCTGAACATGGAAATCATACTAGTTAAGTGCACAACCATAATTAAGAGATTGTGCCACAAAACCATCAATCATCAACTACCTTTAGTTCTTACTAAGATCATTAGCCTGTGCTGCACCGCAAGCCAAATCATTAAAAAGCAATTGGAAAAAAATTATGAAACTCCACTTCTAACATATCTAATTTGAGGATTGAAATCGAGAAAAAAAAAAACTAAATCTTTGATATTGATATATAACCTAACAAAAAAAAATCAAGAAAAATTATGAAGCACAATTTTCAACATAACATAATATTAAATGATAAAATTGAAAGAAAAAAGAAACTAAAAAAATTGAGTTGTTGAATGGTAAAATAATAATAAAAAAGTGAAGTATTTTGTGGATGTGGCTCCAATGATTTAGCCACACCCTTTAGTGATTTGTTAATAATAGGCTTCATCCTTTTTTATTTGTAAGACCCAACATTTTGCAATTTCATGTAATTCAGGCCTCCTAAAGCCATTTAACTAGTCAGATTTTTTCTTCGAAATTCAAGTCTCAAATGAGAGATATTAGTGTACCTTAAAAACCAACATTAGTTCTGCTTCGCCACGCAGAAGCAGAGACAAGCTCCAGTAACAAGTAATTGGCGACACACATTCCAGCAACACAGGTTTCAAAATCTTGCCAATAGGAACAAAGCGACGGACAATTCTTCCACTGCATAGACAAGAAAATGTTTTGAAGAAGAGAAAAATGAAGGTAAAATTTCTCAACTGCAGAACTCAATCTTAAAAAACCACTTTGCAAATTGGCATTCGATTGGAAAAGGATAGGTTGGCCAACAAACATTTTTTTCTATGATAGAAACACAGAAATATAGATGGTCCTAGAGAGAAAGAACTGCTTGAGAAATTTGGTCCAAGAGAATGAAAAATGGAAAAAATCAGGAAGCTTGAATTGAGAACCTAAATATAACACTAAAATCCCATTCGAATCACATCAAGATGATAGCTCACGGCATATTCTTCAATTATATTACCAACTGTCAGAACAAATTGCTACAGAAAACAATCCTCTCCTTTCAGTACAACCATCTGTTCAGACTTCATAACACTGTTCAATTGGATGCTTATGAACACAGGCAGCATATATAACTGCACCTTATAAAAATCATAGCAGTAATAAATTTTAATATTGCTACATTAGACAAAATTAGAATTTTTTTTTGTGTATTCATATATGCTTCAGCGATGGAATTTATAGGCACATGTATGGACACACAATCCAGCATACTAAAATTCAAATAAAAGAAGAAGAAATATACCTCAAATAGTGTGTTTCAAGTTGAACTCCAAAAGTTGGCATAACCATGACAGACTCTGTGTCATTCGAGGATATAAACAAGTACAGAAAGCAAACATAATTATCCAACTAGAAAGCACATAACACAATCTATCATATTCTACCATTGGAAGTTGGAAAACTATAATGCTCTTAAAAAAAAATCAAGAACCCAACTTCAGTAGCTCTTACCTTTCATGACACGCCTCCAAAACATTAGTTTGACAAGGAACACACTCAAACAAAAGCTCCACAAAAGAACGCTGATTGATTTATTCTGTTAATTGACAGCCATCACATCAGTTCACCTCACAAATTACTCAAAACACTACAATAAACCAGTGAATCTACTCAATAAATGAAACCAAATGTACCTCTCCAGCAAAGATATCAAGAGAAGGACCAGGATTACAATGACTAAAAAGAACCTGGTATCCTTTCTCACAGTAATCCAATGGTTTTATATAAGGTTACAAATGCAAACATTCCATACCAGCAAATCAGTCTTATCACACTAGAACTCAAAAATTTTGTGACAATTCTTTACCTCGACCAGGAAGAGTATCCTTGCATTTGCTAAAACATGATAACAATTTACAAGAACTAAAAACAACCAACTAATTCATTCCTTCAACATTACAAGAATCATGTTGTCTTAACCAAAGCATGGATATTAACTAAAACCAACAAATCAAGACTTCATGTATCACATTAAAGCTTGAAACATTAAGCTGCCTTGACGGAAGCATGGATATTAATTAAAACCAACAAATCAAGACATCATGTATCCATTAAAGCTCGAAACATTAAGCTGTCTCGACAAAAGCATGGATGTTAATCAAAACCAACAAAGCAAGACTATCTATTACATTAGACCTTGAAAAATTAAACTGCAAGAAAGACAATCATTTACCTTGACTAGGAAGAGATATGATGCATTTGCGAGAACGATGAGAGCTGAAAAAAACACGAGGAAACCCTTGCCATTCCTCTTCCTCACCACAACATGGTGCATATCAATTGCTTCCGAAGGCCACTTCCGTTCATGTACGTAACCATATCTCCGATTACCAATCGAAAACTCGGTCATTTTTTTATATTTGTGATTTAAATCATGATTAGATACACAGTTACACCTGCATTTACGACAACACATCAACAACCAGCCAAACAAACAAACAGAGCGAAAATGAGGCATTTTCAGTCACTTTTTTAAAAAATTGAAAAATAGAAGCAAATAAAAATTAATTTCTCATTCTTTAAGGTGAAGAAAGGAAATTTAAGAGACTGAACTTTACTTTTTGTGAAGAGAAGTGGTTATCAATGGAGTTGAGCAATGGCTGAAATTCAAAACGACGTCATGTCATGCCTCCTCGGTCGGAAAGGATGCGTCATTGCCGATGAATTGAAGTGCTGTGACGACCAGTGTTATCGGACAGTGAGTCACCTGAGGTGCAGGGTCAGTGGTTAAACCGGCGGTTCACTGCACCTGTGCAAACTTTGTTCTCTGCATTTCCAGCATATGATGCCTTAATAAAACTAAAAATAAAAGAAACAGAAGCCTGGTTAGCGGTATTACCTCGATTTGACAAGAAGAAGATGTTCAAGTGTGATTTTGATGAAGAATCAAAGACGAAAAAGGGAAAGGAATTGGATTGGGTGCGATGCGCTGGCAAACAAAATCAAACCGGTCCGGTTACTTGCTCGGTTCGCAGGTTCTTCGGTTTAACCGAAACGTCCGGTCCAGTTCTGATAACAATCCCTTTCCTGTGACTGTCAATTAGCTGACGAGTCGTTACTGGATGAGTAGTCGTCGCTTTAGAATTAGTTTTCTTTTGCTGGAGAGAAAATGAATTTGCATTCAGAGCAGGCTTAACTAATCCAGGCCCATCTGGAATCTTAAAAATATATAAACCATGACACCCAAGTCCCTACTCATCTCGAACTAATAAAATAAAATAAAATAAATTTTATGGTAGGTATTATATTTTTTTGATTTTATAGTATCCTTATACTATTTTAAAAAATAAATGATACTAGTCTTATTTAGGTTTATAGTATTCCCTTTTCAATAAATATACTTTTTTTGAATATCAAATTTATGTTTTTATTTTATAAAAATATAATAATATCTTAACAACTAAACTAATATTTTATTAGGAATGACAGGTGCTATATAAGTTCGATGGAAAAAAAATTATAAATTATATTATTATTTAAACGAAATTCAAGTCCTGAGAAATAGCTATCCATACGGTGTTTGTGGTATTAGCCTTCCCAGGATGCTTGATTTCTTCCATGCCCCCATCATATGTTCACCTTGGTGACAGCGTAGGACGACCGCAAACACTGTTTTTTTTTTTTTTTTTTTTTAATTATATTTATTGATGTTAAAAATAAATTTTAAAAAATAAAAAAAATATTTATTATTTTTATATATTTTTAACTAAAAAAATAATTATTACTGTAATACAAACACTACCTTAAAACCATCACGAAACTTATCAAAATCCAAGACAGGAGCAAGTAGGCAGGTATAAAGTGTGACGAGGATGCCATAACTCGTCAAAATTATAGCCTACCTTACAAAAGTCAGGCTGAAAATTCCAACAATTAGGGGTTAATAAATTATTGTTTTAGTTTAACTATATTTCTTATCTAGAAAATCAATGTCATGGTTTTATGGGCACAGACTAACATTAACTGATATTTTTTTTCCATTTTAGCTTTGAAACATAGAGTGTTTGGTCGGAAAAATAAATATAAAAGAGATACTGAGTATTTAGTTAAATTGATTAAGATAAATATATAAAACAAATTTGTTTTAAAAATAATTAATGTTTTTTTAGTGTTTTTTTAATAATTTTAATTTACCATGTTAAAAATAAAAATAAAAATATTTAATATGTTTTTAAAGGAAAAATATTTTTGAAAATAATTGATGTTTTTGAAAATAATTAATTTTTTATTGTTTTTTTTATAATTTTAATGTGCTATGTCAAAAATAAATAAATAAATATTTTGATATGTTTTTAAAAGAAAAATATATTTGAAAAGCACTCTACACTACAATACCAAATACATATTTAGAGCATGTTTGGAAATATGATAGATATTGTTTTTTAAAATATTTTTTATTTAAAAATATATTAAAATAATATATTTTTTATTTTTAAAAAAAATATAAAAAATTTTAAAACTAAAAGAAATTTAGAAAATTTTTAAAACATGACTAACCGCAGAGATAATAATTAAACGCTAATGTCTGGCTCACTGGTTGAAGCATCCGGTCCGATTAGCTTTTGATTAACACTTTTGAACCGTCTGCCCGGGAGCCATTGAGTCGTTGACAAATCTAAATACAGTAAGAAATTTGAAAAATTGAAATTAAGGAAACCCAACGTTTTTAAATATTCCTCCTGCAAGCCCAAAAAAACCTCGTCTTCCCTCTCGCGTACCGCGTCCAGTCCGACTTGGAGTCGACGACTCACTCAATCACCTGGTGGAGTTGACCGTGAATCCTCATTAATCACCATTTCTCTCTCTAATTGATGATGACTTCAATGGCGGCGTCAAGCTCCTCTTCCAATCCAATCCTACCAGTCTTCGTATCTTCAATCAGCGAAGAGAGGCAAAGAGAGAAAGAGAGATTAGTTAAAGGAGATGATAAGGTCTTCAGAGGATCTTCAATGACTAAGAGAGGAGCTTATGCCGCCATCTCTTACATGTCTTGTGCTGGTATAAACCAATTATCAAACAATTTACAGCGATCAGTTTTTTTTTATCTTTTTTTATTATTATTTTTTGTTATTCGATTCGTTTGAATTTTATTATTAAATTAATTACATGTGTTTTTTCTTTTTTCTTTGGAAAGCATTTCTCTAATTGTGATTTAAAGCTGAATTATTTTTAGGTTTTTGTTATAGAGAGGATTGTGTTATTAAATTTTGTGAATTGTGGATTTTTTTTGGTGATCAGGGATGTGATTAATTGTGTTAATTTGAGGTTTATTGGAGTGATTAAAACTGATATTTTACC
This sequence comes from Populus alba, assembly GCF_005239225.2. Lineage (NCBI taxonomy): Eukaryota > Viridiplantae > Streptophyta > Magnoliopsida > Malpighiales > Salicaceae > Populus > Populus alba. The sequence continues at coordinate 2,226,319 of NC_133301.1, read as the reverse complement.
GGATTGTGTGTAATTTATAGATGCTATTCCGAAATTTGGATGGCGTATTATGTGTTGATTATTTTGGAGATTTAAATATAAGTAATGGCAAAAGTCACACTGATATGTCTGCATAATGTGAAATTCATTTAATATCATGCCTTTTTTTTGGCTTTGTTCCACTTGAAAAGCGCAAGGATGATGGGGGGGGGGGATTTTTTTTTAAATAAGGAGGAAATGAGTAATTGAAAAGGAAAAAAGGAAAAGAAAAGGAAATGAAATTTATAGAACAGAAGAATGATAGTTTAATAGACAGCCATTTGTGAATTTTTTTTTGTTTTACATTAAGTTCAGCTCTTTACAGTTTCTGTTGTATCTCTTTTGCAGTGCTTTTGATATTGTTCAATAAAGCAGCTCTTTCTTCTTATAGCTTCCCTAGTGCAAATGTCATAACTTTATTTCAGGTAGATCTTCCTGAGCCAATATGCTGCCTTTTATTATTCACCATTTTAGTTGGCATTGTTATGTATTTATGTCTTTCCTACTTGTGGAAAGTCCATTATTTTCAATGGCTGTCTTGGCAATGTTATATTCACATTTCACACTATTGTTTTGATTCTTCACAGATGATGTGCTCGTGCTCTTTTTTGTACGTATTGAGACGCTGGAGGATTATCTCTTTCACTGATGGTGGATCCCCAATTACTTCTGATGTCAAAGCTACTTTTGTACCACTGGAGACATTGATTCACACCCTACCTCTTGCATTTACTTATTTGCTTTACATGGTATGCTAGTGCATAACGTTGAATAGGTTTTCTTTCCTTATTGAATTTTCACTTGTAATTAATTTCTACCCCTTCTGATGTTTCCTCTTGGAAGCTAGTTACAATGGAGTCTGTCCGTGGGGTAAATGTTCCCATGTATACCACCCTAAGACGGACAACAGTGGTATTTACAATGATCGTGGAGTACATTCTGGCAGGGCAGAGATATGCACCGCCAATTTTTGGAAGGTAATTGGTCCTTTTTTGTAGCTATTCCAGCAAATATTATTTGTGGGAAATTTAAATGGTTATATTCTGCATCCAATCCTATGACTTTGCCAAAAATTTAAGCTGATTTCTCCATTAAGGTTGTTTACACCTACAAAATCTCCATGGACTTGCATCAGCTTGATTAATGGGTGTATTTCGTGAAGAATCGGAAAGCGCTTTTAAAAATTTTATTTTTTTTTATTTTTTGTACTTTAAATTAGTATATTTTTTATGTTTTCAGATCATTTTGATGTGCTGATGTCAAAAATAATTTTAAAAAAATAAAAAAAAATTATTTTAATGTGTTTTGGAATGAAAAGCACTTTGAAAAACAACTGCTACCATACCCCCAAATGTCCTCAAAGAAGAAGAAATAGCTTTAAGGAATAGAACAACCATTGACACTGTTGTGCAACATGAAATTGGAATTCTTGAAAAACTTATTATATCAGAAGTGAATATCATCAGCTTAAAATGACTTCTTTTTTTTCATCTTAACTTCTTCATTCATTTTGATGGTCTTGTTACTATATTGAAAATCTAATTTGATAGTCCTCAAGAAACGTCAATGTAGATTTTGCTACTAGAAAGCCATTATTGCATTGTAATTTTTTTATTTCTTCATTTAACTGAAAAGGTTAAGGATGTTATCAGTGTTGGCTTGATAGTTCTTGGTGCATTTGTTGCTGGAGCACGGGACTTGTCATTTGACTTCTATGGCTATGCTGTTGTCTTCGCAGCCAATTTTACAACGGCTATATACCTGGCAACCATAAGCCGTATTGGTAGTACTCACACTTGTTTTTTCCTTTTGGAATTCCTCTTCATTAGCATGACATTTCTCATTTTATAGTGGCTAACATGTTCTTTTCCTCAGGGAAATCCAGTGGCCTTAATAGCTTTGGCCTTATGTGGTGCAATGGTATGTGAAGATATTTAAATTAATTCATTATCTGTTGACTGTTCCAATGTTTGCCTGAACTACTACTCATTGAAATTAATTTTACTTGCTCTGGAAATTTTTTTCCTTTACCTTAAGTTGTACATTGTGTTGCTTTTCCTTTTACAGGAATTATATGCGGACCGGTTTTGTTGTTTTGGACCTTTATTCGTGGTGATTTGCAGATGACCATGAATTTCCCTTATTTGTTTTCCCCAGGTTTCTTGGTAATTCTTAAAGTTCCATTTTTTTTCCTTTTTTTAACCAAGTATGGTAGTTTAGTCCACTGGCATTTTGTAATTCTTAAATGTACATTTAGTGTAACTTCCCTTCTGTTATGACACCTAATTCCCTGTAAAAAATAGGAATTGGCTTGATATGTTTCTGTAGAAATCTATACTGAATAAGTTAGGAAATGAGGGGAAAAGGTCTACACTTTTTTAGGAACCAATGGTCATGCGTGTCTTTTCATGAGCCTGTTTTAAAATTTCTTTTTAGTATTGATGGGGATGTTTTGACAACCCACTGCAATTTAGTTCTTACATTTTATTTGGGTGTTAATGAGGTTTAAAGCTCTCCCCTTTGGCCAAGCTTATCAAAGTATAACAATGGTTTTCCAAGCATTATAGAATCTTGTCTTTCTGCCATCATGAATCATTTGAAGCATAAAGCTGTTTTATTCTGTTCCTTTCTTGTTTCAGTGCACTTATTTGTAGAGGGATTTGACATAAGCGGCAATGTCTCTGTTTCTCTCTTGTGCAGGCTGTATTGCTTTGTTCATGTATCCTGGCTTTCTTCTTGAATTACAGTATCTTCCTGAACACAACTCTCAATTCAGCACTGACACAGACCATTTGTGGTAACCTGAAGGTCAGTTAACTAACCACTCTTCATGTCTTGTTATTCTTTATGCATGGAATTGAGCAACTTGATGATGATAACAGTTGTTCCTTTCTTGGTTATATTCTAGTGCGCTGAAGATACCATGTTTCAAATATTGATGAGAGTTGAATATTTGGCCATCTTTGGCACATTTTCAAGTTCTGGAAAAGTTTTTCTGTGGCCATTTAAATTTGTGTATGATAAATAGAGATGAAAAGGGGGATACATGGGCCGGGTTTCTACTATATCCATACTCTACCCGTTACCTAACAGATATGAAATTTAGATATCCATGCCCTATCCATCTGGTTTTGGGTATCTATATGGATGTTCATTATCTTAGTATTATTTATTATTCAATAAAATAAAATATATGTCTGTGTGTGTGTGTAATATGTTGGGTTAGTTTGAGGTTGAATTTGACAATATCCATATCGTACTCATTTCTCATTAGTAAAGTAATTATAAAAAAAAAAAATCAACTCACCTGGGTCGGTTTGGATCGCTATCCACCGGATTCTAATGAAATTTCCATCCCTGATGATAAATGTGCAAAAATGAAGGGTATTTCAGCCCCTGTTAACATCATTACAGATTTTGCATTAATTTTGAGGAGGTTGGAAATTTTCAAATATTGTCAGCTGCTGGAAATTTTGTCATTTTGAATTGCTTTGAAATGGCAATAATGTTGCCATATAATGAGTTAAAGAAGTAGCAACGAGGAACATCAACTAGATTAACTTCATTAGTTCTTTGGTATAATTCCTGAGTTGATGAAACACTTCAAGGGATCTGTCACTGAAGATTCCATCCTTGCAACATCCATTATGTATACTTTTTTTACATCTTTTGGTTATTATGTTGTAGGATCTATTTACCATTGCACTTGGCTGGACTATTTTTGGTGGGCTTCCTTTTGATATTGTGAGTCAAAATCTTCTTATATTTGTTCTCTACATAAACTTTTTTTTTATCTACTATTCTCTACATGTACTTTTTTTTTTATCAACTGTTCTCTACATGTACTACTAACATCTCTTCTGCATCTGTTATTTCACTCTCTTATTGAATATTATTTTGCTTCCTTACAGTTCAATGTCATTGGGCAATCCCTTGGTTTTGTTGGCTCCGGTTTGTATGCGTACTATAAGCTCATAGGGAGGTAACGATAGAGACTTACTTCCCAGGATGTTCCAGCCTTTTGCAGGTTCTTGGAAGAGATTTAACAATGTTGAGGAGATTTTTGTTTGGTGGAAGGTCACAGGCTCACAATATATGCATATTCCGGGAACCACCAGCTCCCAACTTGATTGCACTTCATGGCATTTCATTAGTTTTGATGGTTATGGTTTAAGAAAAATACTTGTATTTATGATTTAAAAAAAATATTTTATTTTAGTGATGAGATGGATTTTTACATGTAAAATAAATGAAAACCAGGTTTTAGCTTCTACATAACCAAGATTTGAAATGTAATTGTATGTGCGGTGCAAAAAGCTGAAGCTATATGATTAACCAAATGGTTTTTTTCTCTGTGATGGGTAAAAAAACAGAAGCTACCATGGTTTTTTTGTATTCATCTTAGGGAAACTGACTACAATTTTCGGAGTTCTATCTTTTCTTTTTTCGGTAGCATTGCAAGCAATTTGTTGTATTACATTAGAATATGAATAAATTACTGTCCTAACTAGCCATTTTTCCTTGTAAAAGACATGCATGTTTCAGTGACTTCAACCTGTAGAAAATGCAGTGTATATGATTGCAAAATGTGGTGGTTGTTGACTTCAGAGAATGCCTTGTGTCAGTGAATTCCATTATGTCCATTGGCAATTTTGCAGTTCACTGGAGCAGCGTTGAAGCAAAAACCAGGTAGCACTTTCGGAGGGACGTGGGATAAGACCAGACTTGTAAACTTCTGCTCTGATTAATTTCTCATGGAAAAAAACTAGTTGTGCAAGCACAGCTAATTATATGTGCCTAGACTGCTCTAATAATCTCATAAAAAAACTAAAATAAATTTTGAAATTTTCAATCAACTCTTGAAGAATAATTTTTTTAAAAAAAATTAGTTAAAATAAAACAAATAAAAAATATAAGACCCGACCCACCTCCTTTGAAGAATATTATTGTTTGCTATGGTTTAGCTTAATCCGGCTTCCACACTTCATAGTTCTGTTACTTGCAGCCCACATATCCTAAAACATGTCCTTAACGCAGCGCACTAACCCTGTCGGATATTGTCCCTTCTAGACTTCCCAATTTATCCATTCTTAGGGCTTTCACCTAAATTTCCCTCAGAGTTTTAAACACGTCTTATAAAATTAGATACCAAATATTTTAATATGTCTTTTAATGTCACACGTTAAAAACAAAAACTAAAGAAATTAGATTAATTCGAGATTTGAGTTATGAGATTATAATAATTTTTTATAAAAAAAAAAATTAAATATAATTTTTAATTAATTCAATATATATATATATATATATTATCCAAAGTTATCTTGAAATATTTTTTTGTTTTTATAATTAATTTTTTATAATTTAATCTTTATAATTTTAAATTAATTAAGAATTGTATTTAATTTTTTTAATAAAGCTTAACTTGATGGTACGGCAACTCGGTTAAAACCCAATTAATAACCGGTTAAACTTTTTTTTTTTTTTTAATAAAAAAAAACATTGTAATGCGATGCCTCTCCCCTCCACTACTTCCTCTTGCCCATTATAAACCTCATCAATTTGAGTGGCAAAGAAAGAGATAACCCCTCTTCCCAAAAACCCCTCTCCATTTCCACACAAAATCTGCCAATTCCACCATCAACAGTCATCACCTCTCACACTCCTAAGGACACTACGACTCCAAATTTCGAGTCTTCAGTCATCAGCCATGGCCAACATGATCATGGGCACCTCCAAACCTCTCATCACCCTCTCATCCTCTTCCCTCCCCGCCAACTCCAAGCCCAAACTCCAAATCCCACGACTTTCCTTCCCTAAACTCCTCAAAATCACCAAACCCCAACTCCTGTCTCTCTCCACTTCCACTCTCAAGTCCCTCTCTCTCATTGCAGCCACTTCTTTAACCTTCGCCCCACCTTCTTTAGCTGAAGAAATAGAAAAAGCTGCACTCTTTGACTTCAACTTAACACTTCCAATAATCATGGTTGAGTTCTTGGTCCTCATGGTTGCCTTGGACAAAATCTGGTTCAGCCCACTTGGTAATTTCATGGATGAAAGGGATGCAGCTATAAAGGAGAAGCTAAGCAGTGTTAAAGATACTTCAGAAGAAGTTAAGCAACTTGAAGAACAGGCTGCTGCTGTTATGAGAGCAGCAAGGGCTGAGATATCGGCTGCATTGAATAAAATGAAGAAGGAAACACAGGTTGAAGTGGAGCAGAAGTTGGCTGAAGGAAGGAAGAAAATTGAGGCTGAGTTGCAAGAAGCATTGGCTAAATTGGATACTCAGAAAGAAGAGACTATTAAAGCACTTGATTCACAAATTGCTGCTCTTAGCGATGAGATTGTTAAGAAGGTTCTTCCCGTTCAATAAAGTTGTTATCTTGATGGTTTAGTATCTTCTTATATTTTGTGAAATTGGAAATGAATTCCATTTATTAATGTCTATATTTTCTGAAATATACTGATGTTATGCAATGAAAGGAGTGAATTGTAGAAAAAAATTTCCCTCTCCTTTCTTTCTTGTTGCATAGTTTCTGTTGCTCTTTTCACCCTCCTTATTTTATGGAAATACTGGGTCAAGTTGCTTTGTAAACTGGAATTCTTTGTGAAATAGCAGTATAAAGTTGTGTTTCAGAGATTAGGATCGAGGTTAGAGAGATCTTTAACTCTAAAAGCATAGGTGTGCTATCATTCACAAAAGTATGCAGCTCTGTTTTAGAGATTAGGATAGAGTTTAGAGAGCTCTTTTCCCCTCCCGTGACCACCCTGTTCTGGTCAGTTTGCCTCCAAAACTGATGCCTGTGGATTTCTGTGGAGCCTTATTTCAACCATTCAACCCCAAGGGTCATCTGGCAATATGTGAACTGCCATTGCTAAACTTGAGAAGGTGATCACAACTTATAGTTTGTAGGAATGGGAGGGGAGAGGTACATAAAGATGACATTAGTTGAAATTATAAAGAAAGATCCAGGCATCACAAAAAAAAAAAAAGAGTTTAATTGGTACCAGTATTAATGAAGAATGTAGGTTCTTGTAAACAAGCTGGCTAGCTTAGGATTGAGGCAAGATCAGGCAATGAAAACTGGGTTAACTTGCTGAATCCCTTAATGCAATGTTTCTTAGGTTTGTTCTTGATCATGTTTCAATGAAAATCTGGTGACCGGGTTGAATTGCTCTGTAGACTTGAATTTGTACCCAACTTGCAGTATAAAGTTGTGTTTCAGATATTAGAATTGAAGTTTATAGAGATCTTCAACACACAAGGAATAGGTGTGCTATCATTCACAGAAGGATATAAACTGTATTGTAGCCTCTTTTGACCATCATGTTTTTGTCACTTGGCCTCCAAGTCTAAAGGGATGCTTGCGATTTCTTCTTGTGCTTTGTTGCCATTTGCCACTGTTAACCCATAATTTTATCTGACATTATGTGGAATGCCGCAGCTATTCTTAAGCAAATATGTAAGTTAATGAAAACTTGGGGCTTTTAAGAACTGGGAGAGGTAAACCTAGAGTGATGTGGGTTGAAGTGATGAAGAAAAATCCGGCGTTTAGTACATAACAGATTTCAGTGAAGAGGGTAGGTGAACAACGGAAAAATTTAACTTCCCTTGAGAACTGGAATTCAAAGCAAGCTGGCCGTGCTAATTTGTTTTTACAGGGGTAGAGAGATCTTCAGAACTTAAAGCATAGGTATGTCATTCATGAAACTTAAAAGGATACAAGTATCTGGCAGCTTCTTGTGATCATCTGTATCTGTTTTGGTGCCTCGGCCTCTTAAGATGATGATACGATGCCTGTGATTTTCTTTTATGGTGTGAATTTCACACCATTAAACCAACATTTATTTGGCTATATGCTGATTGCCAATGGTGAAACTGAAACAAATATAAAAGGTAATTTGGAAATATTGATCTTTAGTTCAGGTGTCACAGGACTTCTAAGAGCGTGGTGAATTTGTCTATAATATCTGCTTTCGTTTCTTTCATGCCCTTTTCTTGTCACCAATTTAAAACCAATGGGACTCAAAATCTATTCAGTTTTCTTTATCGGAAATGGAAAAGTAATGCCCCCGAAGAATATCTTTTGCCCATCTTCTTACCTGTCTGCTGATTCTGGGCCCTGTCATGTTGGATTCTCCTCCTGTTGTTGTTGTTCCCTTCACCTCACCCTAACTGTACTGTGACGATGGAGAATGATCTAGAAGTGTGCATCCACCATGGTCGACTCTGGATCATAAGTGGATTTCATCAGCAGCCAATTAAACTATGAATGGATCCGGTTGCATGCACCAGGCACGGTGGCTGTGCCTTTGGGAATATGCTAAAAAGTCATCAGTGAAATCCAGAACTTGAAGCCAAGGGTCACCATCATCTAAACCAAACATTCAAAGCAGTCAGCCAGCCACGTGGATGCACCCAAGTTGTGGAAGTGTTCATAAACATGTGGTTGAGAACTGCAAGTAGCAAACTTATTCAAGCTCCGAAAGAGAAAGGGGTTTGGAACTCCCGCTATGGTGACGAAACCCTTGTGTAGAATTAGCCATGACGGCCATGGTTACTTGTGGTTCACAGCAAGAGCTTGCTTGAATAAGTTTGCCATTGCCAATAATTGAGGGCTAATAAGTAAGGGGAGCAAAAGTTGGACTGCTTAACATTTCATTTTCTCAACAAGGGTTGCTTTCATTCTTCGAGAGGATCGGAATTTGGACAAGGATTGCTTGTTGGACTTTGGGTCTGTTTTAAGCAGTACAATCACTGTTTCGTTATATATTTTTTAAAAAATTATTGTAAATTATTATTTTTTTTATTGTTTTGATATGTTGGTATTAAATAAATTTTAAAAATAAAAAAATATTTTAATATATTTTTAAATAAAAATATTTTAAAAAATAATATTTATTATCATTTCAAATATTCCTTATAACGGTTATGTTTGTGTGTTCAACATAGTGGTTTTTATTCATAAAGATAATTATATTTAATTGAGTTATTATATTTCAGATAAAAATGAATGTTAATTGATATAAAATAGAGTTAAGTAGAAAAAAAAAACTTTAAAATCATCAAACAAAAAATCCCTTAATTATCAGCTAATAAAAGAAATATTTTGGAATTCTATATTATAATCAATAAATTCAATTTAATTCTATATTATTTTAAAAAATAGGTTTAAAAAAATATTTTTAATTGTGGTTTTTGAAAAATATATGTTTGATTAAAACTATTATAAAATGAATTTTTACATGCAAAATACATTAAAAAAAAACAAGTTTTTATAAATAAAAATCAGGTTATTTTAGCTTTTATAAAATCAAGATTTAAAATGTAATTATTTACAAATCAAATAAAAAAACAAAAAAATTTAGTCAACCAAACAAAAATTTTATAAATTAAACAAAAAAAACAGAAGCTGATAAAACGGTAAAAACCAAGGTTAGAGGCTGCTTGCACATGTCTATGGCCTTGTTGCTAGGTTTCTTGAACTTGTTTAAAGTTAATTTGCATCTTTTAGTAATGTCTTGCAATAAATTCAAATATTTTAGCTTCGTAGCGTCGCCATTTATTTTTTTAATCAAGTTGTGTTAGAACTAATTTGGGTAATTAATAAATAGGTTAGAGCTTATAATCTCGTGGTCACCTCCTACCATGCCTTGACTATTAAGGAACACCACAATAACCCATTTAAGAGACTTCGAATCATCGCAAAGAACAAAAACAACGCTTAAATTATCAGCCTCCGAGAACAATCGGATTCCTGGAGGTGGAGAACACCCCGTCTGAAGATGATTGCCTTTTTAGATTATTTAGTATTTCAAACGGTGTTTTTAAAAAAATTTATTTTTTTATATTTGTTAATTATTTTGATGTGTTGATATTAAAAATAATTTTTTTAATTATATTTTAATATTTTTTTAAATAAAAAATACTTTAAAAAACAATTATCATTACACTCTTAAATATCTCTTTGCAGTGACGAAACTAGAAAGGCTAAGCACTGCAAAGCTCGAATATATTTTTATATACACAACCTATCTTAAATATATATTATAGAAAAAAACCTAACCATCCTGCTCTCTTTCTTTACACTTCCCATATCAAAAGCTTTTTATCCCTCCCTTTCTTCCATCAAAACAAGGCAACCCAAACTCAAAACCCCCTTTTTTTTTTCCTTGTTTTCACTATCTCTTCTTACTTTTGTGTTGCTTTATTGGTGTTCTGTTTTGTTCTTACACTTATGGGGGTTGTCATTAATTTTAAATTTTATTTGAGTTTTTTATGAATTTGAGTGCAATCAATAATACTCATTTTATCAATTTATGGTCTTGATCTTCATTGTTGTTTCTAATTTTGGGTCTTAAATTCTCTTAATTAAGGTTTGCTTATTTCATCTATTTTGATTTCAAGTTGAATCGAGACAAAAATAATTGATTCTTTTTATTTTTAGTTTTGTAGACTTGACAATATTATGATGAATTGTAGGTTTTTCAAGCTTGAACATTTAATTGTGATTGATGACATTAAAACGAGTAAATAAGCTAATTAAGTAGGTGGTTTCTTGTAACTCGAAAATAGTAGATAAAGTTTACACTTCAAATCAATTTCTAGAATGATAAAAATGTATGAGGTTACTTGCTTAGTTCTTTAGAAAATTGCTTAAGATGTATCTACTTATTTTTAATGTGGTGATGCAGCTTTTGCAATTAAGTTGCTAATGTTATTTAATTACTGATATATTTTGTCAAGCCTTGCAACAAAAATCTCAAGATATTTTAAATGCTATACATTTGGTGTCTACCACAAAGACATTGATTCAAAAGTTAAGAGATGATGATTAAAAAACTCTTTTAGAAAAAATGATATTATTTTGTAAGTATCAAGACATTGAAGTTCCTAATATGAAAGTTTGTTTTTTTATAATGTGGGATGATCTCACTAGAAAAAAAAAAAAAGAAGTAATAGTTGAGTATCATTACCAAGTTGACATTTACAGCTACCATTAATCAATAATTGCAAGAGTTAAATAATAGATTTAATGAGCAGGCAATTGAGCTTTTTATGTTAAGCACAACTTTGGATCCAAAAACTACCTACATGTTATTAAGTGTTAAAGATATATGTAGGCTTGTTGATAACATTTATCCTCAAGATTTTTCTTACCAGGAAAAAATTCAATTAAGATTCTAGTTGCAGCATTATGAGATTAATCTACTGAATCATCCAGAGTTAAAAATATTATCATTGATCACTGATTTATGCCAAGGATTGATAGAAACTGGAAAATCAACAATTTGTCCACTAATTAATATATTGATTAGACTTGTTTTGACTCTATTTGTTTCAATTGCAACCACTAAACGAGCGTTTTTAGCAATGAAAATTATTAAAACAAGATCTCGCAATTAAATGGAGGTTGATTTTTTTTGTTAAAACAAAAATAATACTTTGTTTTAGCTAATGTTTTTTAAGCTTTGTATATTTATATTTGATAAATAAATCTATTATGAAAATGAAATTAATTTTATAGTTTTGATTTAATTTGGCATTGCTCTAAGCCTCATAACCCATACAAAGTTGTTTTATGTTTATAACAACAAGGATTTTAACAGATACAGAAGATTTATTCTACATTGTGACTGCTTGAGCTTACCCAAATATCGATAAATAACCTGACAAATCCAGAAAAGTAGATAGAACACATGTCTAGCCTTTGCCCTCCTCATATTGAGAGATGAAGAATGAGCGACCCGCCTCGCTTGGAAAAGCAGAATAGACCTGTCTTCTTTGTATAAAACTAAATTATATAATGTTTTTATGTTTACATTTAATGTATGTTAGATTAGAAGGAAAAAAAAATATTTTTTATTATATTAGTTTTACCTCCCTTAAAAAATTATCCTAGTTCCGATCTGCCTCTTTGAGAAGAACCCAACTTGGCCATGAAATCTGCACACTAATTTTCTTTCCAAATGATATGAATAAACTAAATAGTTCGTCCAACCTGAACATAAAAAGAGGATATCCTGGATGAGAAAATAATGAGGATGAAAAATATCTTGTGTCATAGGAGAAGTATGAAAAAGCCTTCAATGCAAAGTCAAAATAAAAAATAACTTGATTAAGGTTGTGTTTATGTATTTATAGATTTTGTGTTTCCAATGCAAAAAATATAGTAAGGTGTTTGGTAACACATCCAACTATGCTTTTTTTTATTATTATTATTATTATGGGGCCATTAAAAAATTAATTTTGAAACGTAGTTTTTGAGAAGAAGTTTTTACATGCATTTATAACTGAATTTCATAAAACTCTGTTTATTTTTACGTTTTAAAAGCGCTTTTAAAAAAAAAATTACTTGTGCTTATTTGAAGTGTGGTTGTTTTTCAAAGTGTTTTTTAGTAGGAAATGCATCAAAATAATATTTTTTATTTTTTAAAATTATTTTTAACATCAGCACATTAAAATGATCTGAAAACATCAAAAAAATATTAATTTAAAGCAAAGAAAAAAAATTAATTTTTTCAAAGTGCTTTTGAAACGCAAAAACAAACATGCCCTCAAATTAATATTTTTTTTTATGTTTTCAGATCATTTTGATGCACTTAATATCAAAATTAATTAAAAAAACTATTTTGATGTATTTTCAAGTAAAAAACACTTTAAAAAACAACTACAACCACACAATTACCAACACCAAACACTTTGATGTATTTTTTGGTAATTACACAATTACCAAAAACAAACATGCCCTCAAATTAATATTTTTTTTATGTTTTCAGATCATTTTGATGCACTAATATCAAAATTAATTAAAAAAAAATTATTTTGATGTATTTCCAAGTAAAAAACATTTTGAAAAACAACCACAACTACACAATTACCAAATATTTTTTACATGTTTTTTATTGCATATAGATCTCAATCACAATTTTTACTAAATACATATCTAAATTTAACTAACTACACAACCATATTTTTTTAAAAAAAATTATTTTTCAAACAATCACAAAAATTATCTAAAAAAATGTGGCGACAAACTTCCAAAATACTTTTTAATGAATTCAACATTATTTATTTATTTGAAAGGAAAAACCCATGACACAATTACGAATTTGATCCAAAATACTTATTTTAAACTCGATCATAATTCAATGCCATATAAAAAATATGCCTATAATTCATTATAACTCAAAGATGAATCAACTAAAAAATATATTAAGGATATGTTTATTTTTCAGAAAATAATTTTTGGGAAATTACTTTTCAATTTTTTTTGTATTTATTTGTCATTAGAAAAGTTGATTAACGAAAAACACTTTCCAATCAAAGAAAAATTTAGCTTGGTTTCCAAGAAAGTGTTTTCCTGAAAAATTTGGGTGGAAAATACTTTTCAGAAGTTGTGAAAAATGTAGAAATATTATAGTATTTGCTGATTATATTAAATTTGATCCTCAAATTTTTTATTGATATATACATTTTTTTTTAATATTTATTTTTCAATTTCATCTTTTAAAATTTAATTTTTATATATGGTCCAAATTTTTATAATTGTTATTTACTTTTTCTTTATCATTGTTTTATTGAAATTTTTTTATCTATCAAATTTTATCCTCATTTTTTTTATTGTTACTTATTTTATTTGAAATAATTTATGAAAGGTTAATTATTATTATTTTAATTTTATTCATCTTTTATTTTTTAGATTTGATCTCTATTATTTTGATTATTTTATTCAAGATAATTTATAAAATTATATATTTTTTTTTAATTTCATTCACATTCAACCTTTTAATTTGTAAGATTTGTTCCTCATTATTTTAATAAACTTGAGAAAAATAAAATATTAATAAGTTATTTTCTAGCTTGTTTTACATGATATAACCAAACATTAGAAATTATTTTTTAATTTATTTTTTATTATATTATCAAACATCAAAAAATAATTTATTTTTTAAAATTTATTATTCAAAAAAATTATTTTTCATTAAATAAACAGGGCCAAAAAAAAGGAGGGGGGGGGGATTTGGCGGTTGCCCCAGATGTGGGACTGAATGGTCATTCTAAAGGGGCAATATTTATCACAATCATAATCAACAGTACTCAAATCCAGGCCCCACATAGAATAGATAGCATTACCAGTGGATCTTCTCCCACTATAATATCTCCACAACATCAACTAGGACGTAGACAGAGTCTAGTCTCTCTTATGTCTGTTGGTGGTCTCATAATTTACTTCTCTTTGCAGACAGCAACTTTGTTTCTCTGGTGCTGGTGCTCTCAGAGTACTTTCGATATTTCTTTCTTTTTCTCTACTAGATTGTCAATATTATTGTTGTTGTTCTTGTTAACAAGTTTACCTTTTTCTAATTCAGTTTGATCAATTCGTCGAATTTCTTAGGGTTTTTTAAGCTTCTCTATATATTCTCTTCAGGCCTCTCTTTAATCAGTTCCTCAAGAGTAAGTACTCTTCTTCTTCTTCCTCATATGTTTTTAAATTTAAGAGTAATTTTGTTAAAGCTAGAAACTTTGCTTGGTTGCTTGGAAACTGTTAAGAATTAATGAGAGAGTCAAAGTATGAGTTCTGGGTTTCGGGGTTTTTTATGTTCTTTTGTTGGTCAGGTGAAGCAAAAAGTAAAAGGGTGAAAGCAGGATATTCAAAGGTTAGAACTTTTTTGCCTTTCCTTTAATGGAAGCCAAAAGGGTCCTTAAGAAACTGTTTTGATTCTGAGAAAAAAGAGGTATTTGTTTTAGTGATCAATTTGCTAGCAATCATAGACAGCATAAAGTTTGTGAATTTCGTATAAAGTCAGCTACTGGTTGCGTAATCAAAGATATAATTTATGATCCTAAATCTTCTTGTGGTAATTGTTTGATGAGATGTTTGTTGCCTTTAGCTGTTTTGTATGTAGGAATATCAAAGACTATTGCTTTGAGTTCATACTATTGCAGTTCAATTATTTTTATTTGATGGGTTTTTGTCAAGATGCCTTCTTTTTTAAATCAACCTGATGTTTTTTTTCTGTAGGGGATAGAATGGCCAGCAAAGTTGTTCCTGCTCAACCCGTGACTCCTTTCGAGTTTGAGCTTTATGAGGATCCTGATCACCTTAGAACTGTGATTGCCTCGTCGAACCAGTCAACTCACAGGATTGATCCTGCGAAATTGAAACTTAGACATAGAATTGGGAGGGGACCTTTTGGTGATGTTTGGTTGGCTACTCATCATCAATCCACTGAAGATTACGATGAGTATCATGAAGTGGCTGTCAAGATGTTGCAACCTCTTAAGGAGGAACATATGAGGCTTGTGTTGGATAAGTTTGATGGTTTGTTCTCAAAGTGTCAAGGTGTAGAAAATGTGTGTTTTCTACATGGAATCTCAGTTATGAATGGAAAGGTGAGTGGTGCCTTTATGCTTGATATATAGTATAATGAGGATACGTTTTCTCAATAATCCTTCGATCTTGAAAGTTTAATGCCTATATGTCATTGTAGATATGCATTGTTATGAAGTTTTATGAGGGATCAATTGGGGACAAAATGGCTCTCCTGAAAGGAGGGAAGCTCACATTACCCGATGTTTTGAGGTGAATTTATTAATTTTTCATTAAAATCCAAGTGATTGAATTGGCGAAGGCAGGCTAGCCTCAGTGCTTACTTATTTCCAGGTATGGGATAGAGTTGGCACAGGGAATTGCAGGGTTGCATGCAAAAGAAATCCTAGTTCTTAACCTTAAACCTTGTAGCTTCCTTCTTAATGAAAATGATCAAGCAGTTCTGGGAGATATTGGTATTCCTTACCTTCTATTTGGAATTCCATTGACAAGCTCAGATATGCCTCGGAGGCTTGGAACCCCAAACTACATGGCTCCAGAACAGTGGCAGCCAGAAATAAGAGGTCCAATAACCTTTGAGACTGATTCGTGGGGATTTGGGTGCAGCTTTGTGGAGATGTTGACTGGTGTTCTGCCTTGGTGTGGGAAGTCAATTGAAGAAATTTATGACTTGGTGGTTAGGAAACAAGAGAAACCACATATTCCTGAGGGCCTCCCTCCTCCAATTGAAAATATTCTTCTTGGCTGCTTTGAATATGACTTGAGGAGCCGCCCCTTGATGACAGACATATTACGTGTATTCAAAAGGTTGGTCTTATGTTGTATGTTATTCTTTGGCACTTAAATCCTGTTGGGGGTTGGAACACATATTTTGATATCTTTTGTAAAATGAAAACACTATCTTTCATTACTTGCTTCTAGATATCACTTACTTTGAAAATGCTGTTGAATGTGATCAATTGAGTAATGGGGCCGTGTGATATGTTTGTCATTAATTTTTAGATTTACAAATGCCCTGTCTGGATTAGCAGCCTGTTGGACATCAAACTACGATTTTATATGTCTCTTAGTTCTTCTTTTTTTTTTAATTTACCTTTCATCCTCAAATATTTTCAATTTTCTGTTTGTACGGAAAATTTTGCTTCCCTTGCCACAGTTTAGATGGCACCGTGTTTAGGATAGCAAATTTCTGTGTTGACAGAATCTGTTTTTTCATAAATTTCCATCACTCTGATATGAAGAGGAGACAGTTTCTGTGGGATTCTGATTTTTCTTGTTCTCACACCTTTGGATTGGACAATCTCTGATGCCACTCCCTCACCCCCTCCCTCATGCTGTTTATTTTATATGTTTGCACGCTCATCAAAGTGATCAAGTTTCAGAGACCAATTTATGCTTGAAGGAGCAGATTTTTTTCCAAGTCAGTTGACCTTTGCTTTTGTTTTGCTTAGACACCCCTTTTCCACAAATTTACTTTATACATGCTATGGTTTCCACATGACTATTACTTTCTTGCTCAACCTTCATAGATATTCGCATATTGTTCTAGTGGATATTGCACCACTGTGTCTGGTCTTACATCCTGTTTGAGTTTTCTTTCCCCTTTGAATTGCTATTTTCTCCTTCAGTTTTAAGGATGATTATCTGCTTGCTATTTTGGTTACTGGAATGGAAGCTCCCTCCCTTGTTCACACCTTGTACTTATGTGTGTTTCGTTGCAACACAAATTGCAGCTCACAGAATGCAGTTTTCGTAGATGGAGGCTGGACAGGGTTTGGCAGCAGAACAATCCCGGAGAAATCCAGTGGTGCTGGTTACACAGAGTGGTTTCTGTCAAAGGATCATCTGCAAGTGGGAGACATGGTGCGTTCCAGGAGGCCACCAAATTCATGCAAACCTGAAAATATGGATGTCCCAGAAGGAACTGTAGTGGGTCTAGAACACAACCCTGATCGAGATGGTTTTGTTTTGGTGAGTGTTCATGGCATCCATGACCCATTAAGACTTCCTGTCTCAACCTTGGAAAAAGTCTCTTTCGGTCTTGCAGCTGGGGATTGGGTACACCTGAAGGAGGAAAACAATAAGCACTCACCAGTTGGCATTCTTCATTCCATAAATCGTGATGGAAGTGTGGCTGTTGGATTTATAGGTGTGGAAACTCTGTGGAAAGGAAAATCTTCAGAGCTTCAAATGGCTGAATCATACTTTGTTGGTCAGTTTGTGAGACTGAAAACTAATGTTCTTAGCCCTCGATTTGAATGGCCTCGTAAAACAGGTGGGTCCTGGGCTTCTGGGAAGATTTGGTGGATCCTACCTAATGGTTGCCTCATTGTCAAGTTCCCTGGAAGATTTACAATTGGACAAGAAAATAGCAGTTTCTTGGCTGATCCAGATGAAGTGGAAGTAGTTTCTTTTAATACTTGTCCTGGCGTCTTCAAAAAATATCAACACCTTGAGGATTTTCACTGGGCTGTAAGACCTCTTGTGATAGCATTGGGTATATTTACAGCCATGAAGGTTGGATTTTTCACTGGGAAGAAAATACAGAGATCAAGAGTGAACAGGCCGCAGGGTAATGCGGTGCAAAGTAAAGGCCAATACATGGATGGTCAGACCAGCGGCGATGGTAGCAACCAAGCATGGTTTCCACCATCGGTGAAAAATATCCTCGGTGTTAGCCCTGCTGCTGCCCGGTAGTCGAGCTTTTTTAAGTTCACAAAAACCTGTACATATTCATCTTAACTAATCTATAGCCTGTATAGAACCTTTTTAACGTTCTCTTCCAAGTTGTAATAGGACCTGGCACTGCTGCTGGTGGTTATTTACTTTCAATGGAGTAAAGCCGGTTCTTGATGAATGTAATGCAAAGGTGCGTATATACTTGTGCAGCATTTACTTCTGGACTTGAATATCTGTTTGAACTTAAGAAACTCCTTCACGAAGAGGATCAAAAGGACCTGTCTTTGCTCACTATCCCTGTGTTTTCTCCGTTTGGCTTGCAAGCTAATGGAAACACAATTAGGACACCCATTCATGGAAGAAGTCGGTGACCATGCCAGCCATTTGATCCCAAATATAGAATTTAAAAAAGAACTCGAAACATAGAAAACCCAAATTAGGATCATGTTGATGGCATGAGCCAAAACCGTACATGCTTGCAATTACTATGTTGTCCAATAGAGGCTGGTTACCAAGCTAAGACATGTTGCCCAGATTTAATATGCAGCGAATTATAGAGGCAATCTCCTATTTATCGTGTCAAAAACTTTGTATCGGAAACACGCTCTCAGTGTTCTCTACACAAAATCTAGTTAGATGCCTATTTATCAATCTTCTCACTAGCTTTACAATCTTTCAGTCTGCACCAGCAGTAATACCAGCATCTTTCAACAGCTGTTCGTCAAGGATGACTCTGTTTTAACCTCCTTGAAACATAGTTGTTCTCTAAGAGAACAAGGTCAGGATCAGAGCAGTTTTTCATGGAAGTACTACTATCAACATTAGCCTCAATGCTCAAGCTTGCTTTATTTAAAAGTTCTCGACTTGTTTCTGCAAGTTTTGAGGATCACCGGTGGCAGCTTCAACTTCAAGTTGAACGGCCTCTAGTTTGAGTTTCTTTATAGCCAAGTTTCCAGTACTTCTCTCACCAATTCTCTCTCGTGCTAAAGAATAAAGCTTCCACGGATCGTTAGCATCTACTGCTGCTGCTTCCTTCAAGTTTTTCAGTTCATTTTCTTTTGTATCCAATCTCTCAAGAACTAGTTTAAGCTCCTCGTCTTTGATTGCGAGAGCTCTCTGTGCAGCTAGAACTTCCATTTCTTTCACTCTTAAGCTCTCTGGTAAACTTGAGTTCAGTTTCAAGCTACTTAAACTGCAACCTAAAATCATCACATGGTTCACCCAATGGTTGTTGAATTAATTCGAAGGTCATGTTGTCAGATTGCCTTGGTTCATTCTCATCTTTAATGGAGATAACCAATTTGTTTGTAAGCTGTGCGATCCTCTCCACTATAGATTCTGCTTCAGACCTTAACCCTTGTATTGTTCAATTCATCTTGCATAATCTGAACATGCTCCTCTTTATCCCTTAGCGTGGTGGCGGCAGCGGCTCGGACAAGTTCTTCGTTACTGCTCGTTAGCGTCTTCAGCTAGGCGACCTCTTGGTTTACTTCATCCCCCAAATTCTTCCTCGCATTAATGAGTTGCAAATCTTTGTTCTCCAGGACAAGCTGAAGAGAAGCATGCTCAGATTTTAACTTCTGGATATCTAGTTTAGCTTCCACCAATTCTGATTCTTTAACATGAAGAAGATGCTGCATTTCTCCAAACTCAGTATTTTTCTGATGCGATTCCTGCTGTAGAAAAAACGTCCTCTCGATAGCCCGCTCCAGAGACAATCTCTCCTTCTCTAACTCCTTTTGTAACTCTTTTATGAGCTCCTTCTCCGTGGATAATTCTCGTCCAAGCTCCTTATGTCGAGCCTCTATGGCCCTAAGCTTGAGTCTCACTCTCCACTTCTATTTCGGCATTGGTCCAACTAGTCATGTAAGACATGATACTTTTCCTCTGTTCTTCAAGTTCTGTTAGAGATTTTTGTGAAGAAATCAGTTCAGATCTCACATCTGCAAGAAGCTTATAATTCACTCTTCTAAGATCCTCTAAAGCCTTGTTAGTTTCTACAGCTTGTTTAGATGCTTCCTTCGCCAATTCATTCAGTTCTTCCAGCATTAGAAACCATTCCCTTGTCCGGTTCCCCAAACTGCCCTCTGGTACATGCTTGTCCCGAGCGTACGTGTGATTTTTTTAAAAAATATTTTTAATTTAAAAATATATTAAAATAATATATTTTTTTATTTTTAAAAAAATTATTTTTAACATCCAGCATATTAAAATAATCTAAAAATACTAAAAAAAATTAATTTGAAACAAAGAAAAAAATAAATAAATATTTTTAAAAACGTTTTGAAACATAAAAACAAATAAGATGTCGGGTAGCACCATGCGATAAAGAGTTACTATTGAAATTTTTTAATATCTCTTATACAACTTGAATTAATTATAAATTATTTGATACTTGATGAAAATTCAGCTCCAACACCCAACCATGTTAAATCTAAATCTGTGTGTGTGTGTTTTTTTTTTTTTTTTTTTCATACTATTCATTATTATTGTCACACATAGTATTGTAATCTATGTACAAGCCGGTAAAACTTCTTCAATTAGAAAAATAATATAATATGACATGAACGAGATATATTTCCACTTGTATTTTTCTCCCTTAATTATTCTCAACAAGATCAAGATTCAAGAGGGATCACCCTCGGCTTTCCACTGATAAACCTCCCCTGTATGTATACAAATGCCTTGAAATTCTTATAGTGATGGAAGGAAAACATCATCTCGACTTGTTCATCAATAATCCTGCGATTTTAGCTTGGAAGAAATCATCTCAAGGTTAATATTATAATTTAAATTAATGTTTTTATTTACAGGTTAATCTCCCTTTTGTATGAGAGAATTCCACCACCAATAAACCAATATTATTGAATTAATCAGGTTAAAAGTAGGGTTAATATAGATGGAATATATACCTAAACATGTTGTAGACTGCCCAGTCCATGTTAGATTTGTTAAAAATGGGATCTTTTCTGAAAAACCATGCATGAATAGTCCCTAAGGTATCCTATGTTTTATATTTTTAATTTTTAAATGCCATTAATTAAAGAAAGTATTATCATCGTGACCGTAATCATTTTTATTCTCATCTTCTTTCCATCACCATTTTACTATTACTATTAAAAAAAAATTATATATAAAAATATCTTATGGGATAGCATTTTATAAAAAAAATATTTAATGTGTAAAATAATTTTCATTTTATAAAATATTTATGCAAAACAAACTTACCCTAAATTGAAATTCCATGAATGCACTGGATGGAGGCCGAAATGAGAGCCTAAGACCTAGGCTTAGAAAAAAAAAAAAAAAGGAATGCCTCAACCCACGTAAGAATACAGCAGTAAATGGGCCACGGTGTGATGGATATGCCACCTTCTTTAGAGCCTAAACTGAGACTTTTTCTCAGCCTGGAAGTCAATAATCCGATCACCTAATCAAATAAGCTCGTAAATTAGATTTATGAGCAAACTTGCAGATAAACTTGTTTATAATCTAGCAAAGATTTAAAGGATAAACAACTAGAATTTGATTTCATAAACTAAATTAATTAAATATTTAATAAAAAATATATTCTTTTTTAATAAAAATTTAATTATTGATGCGGTCCCAAAACATCGAAGTTAATTGGGGCAAGATTTATTTCTTGAATAATTAATTAATCTCTTGGTTCTGAAAATCTAATTTAATCTTTCTTTGAGGTGTCTGATACATTAAAAAGGTCTCCCTTGGTTTGAAAATAAAATATGCAGTTGAGAATCGATCCTGCTCTGCATAAAAATTCATGGTCTATATATAACCTAAAAGTTTTTTTATGGATAAGAGGGGCTAAAGATATAATATTACCCTAATAGTTGAGTAAAAAATATATTACTTATTAGAGTGAAAATATAATCATGGACTCGACACTTAGCTGAGCTTGGAAATATTGAGTCCGGTAAATCTAAACTTGGCGCTTGGCGGAGTCCAGAAATAATAAGTTATCATCCTAAACTTTATTCAAAAGAAAGAACCCAAAAAAAACAATATATATATCATACTTTGTTAAAAATAAAATCTAGCTTGTTTATAGACTCATCAAACAACTTAAACAAACCATATTCGAGATGAAATACCAAGTACGAGACTAGTAAATTTTAAATGAATTAAACTCGAGCTTGAATCTCTGTTAAAATTAGATGAGCAAATATGATCACACAAAAACTCGGTTCGGTTCAACTTAAGTTATTTGTAGTTCTAAGTGGGAGCAATCTTTTATTCTATGTTATTGTTATTGGGTTTGATAATATGAACAGCTTGTGTCCACTCATTAAATATATAATTTCATATATATATATATTTATATATATATATATATTTTAATCATTATTGAAAATCACATACCAAGATATTAAAGTGTGAAAAATTAAAAAAAAAAATTCATTCATAAATCACAATATCATAAGATAAAACCCCCAAAAAAATATAACAAAAAAATAAAAATAAAAACTCCAAAATAAAAACATAAAAAATCATACATGCATTAAGGAAAAAAAAAGTAAGAATACAAGATTGGATATCGATTGAATGAACCCTGACCTAATCTTAGTAAAGTTTAGTTAGGTTTTTTCCTTATAAAAACTTAGGGTGGACAGTATTTATCTGTTTTTATTATAATTATATTAGATAAAAACTCAATCTAGTTAGATCAGGTGACGCTGTTCGATAAGATTTCTATTTTTATGTATATTTGCATAAAAACCTTGCATACTTTGTCTATAGCATATAGAATTTCTTGTCCAAAAGCATCACATTTCTGAAAAAACTGAGTTCGAATTTCTTGATTTGATGAAAACTGAGTTCGTATAGATTTGGAGTTTTTGTCCTTTTCCTTCTTATGGAGAGTCTATCCTTTAACACAGAGATTGCTCATGAGTTGATCTCCCAGCCAACACAGCACCCCGTTTGTGCCCCTGGTTTTTGACAATTAATCTTCTCTATCAAATCAAAGGGAGGCACAATCAAATGTCTGATTGCAAGTTAACCACAGGGATTATAATCCAGAGGCCAAATCCACCCGTTTTTATGACCTCAACTGCGTTTTACAGTGATAAACTAGGCGTTAATCTCCTTCTTAATTAATGCCTCGATCCCTGTCTTGTCATGAGAAGGGAGGGTTAAAAAAGCAACAGTCTCCCTCGCTCTCATCCGATAT
The DNA here is from genome assembly GCF_005239225.2 of Populus alba. NCBI lineage: Eukaryota > Viridiplantae > Streptophyta > Magnoliopsida > Malpighiales > Salicaceae > Populus > Populus alba. The sequence continues at coordinate 2,203,099 of NC_133301.1, read as the reverse complement.
ATAAACAAGTGGTGACCTAGCACACAAGGGACCAATTATTTCTTTTTAATTTCTTCCCTAACAGCTTAATCATTAACGAATCTAGTATAATATGAGCAGTGGATAGAGAGAAATAATTAGTGAAAACAACAGCTAAAGTACCTGTCTGGTGATCATAAGCTGTAAAGTGAAGGATAAAGTGGCAATAGAGGCCAGGTTCGAGCAGGATGTGACCATGCACAGATGTCATCAACGATAGCATGATGGTACGAGGTCCATGGCAAATAAAGATTATAGTAATAAAAAAAAACAAAGAAAAAACTTGCTGCTTTTCTACTTGGGTCCCAGCTGTAGAAAGATTTTGGTTTTGATCTCCCCACATTTGTCAAAAGGTTGAGAAGATGGACAGATCTGCTCTCGTGTATCTTTTGTATAATTTTAGTAAATACTACTCATGATATATAGGTAGTTCTCTTTTCATAAGAAACAATCAATAGTTCCTTGCTTGCGCCCTCAATATGTCTAAAAATAGTAGTTTTAAATTAGGTATTATCCGATTGTCCTATGCAGTATTTGATAAACTCAAAATTTAAATCGATCTAAAAAAAAATCTTTAAACTTAAATAACTCGGTAAGACCCAGTTTAGGTTTTTTTAACACTTCAATTCAAGTTTCTTCTTTGTAATGTAGAAGATTTCTAGATTGTAATTCAAAACGCAACCCTCCTATGAAAGAATCAAAAGATAAACAAATGTGAGAAAGAAGTCGGTGGCTGGTGGTGACTTGAGGATGGTGATGTGCTGGAGAAAGTGATGGATGCTCTTGGTTGTGTAGTGGGGGGCTGTTGCGTTTTAGGTGGGGAGAGAGGAAGGGGACGACGGTTGTGGGTGGCTGGTGGCGACTTGTTTTATAGTGGCAGATGGAGATTTGATGGGAGAGAGGCAAAGCCATAGGAAGTTGGATGAGCGGGTGACGTTTGAAGGTGCTGGGGAGAAGAGTAGGCTTGTGGCAACATTTTTTTTTAATTATTTTTTGCATAATGAATGGATCATGGATGATGATTTGTTGCAACTTGCAACATCAGTCTTTTGATATTTTTCAATTCAAAGTCCCAATAAACTAATGATAGAAAAATTATTATCGATCATTGCAGCTAAAATTATAAAGGAAGATAAATGGCACGGATTTTATTGTAGCTCTAAATATAAATTATTGTGGATTGTAATAATAAAATTCATATGGGTATATTGTTTAATTAAGATGACCATGGAGGGAGGGTGTTTTAGTACTTTCACATTTTATTTTTTATATTTTAATAAAAAAATTACGGGAATGTGTTCCACACGCCCCAACAACTAGCAGCACCCGCGCTATTAAAGAGTCAAGTAAGATGCTTTTCTATGGCCAAATATGGCCCTTTTTCGTATCATTCGATGCGAAAAAGTATCCTCTTCCACGTTGTGCAGCACATGTAGACATGTCATGATTGAATTGCCGTGAGTGATCAATTGTTTGTGTTTTTTTTTTCCTTTTAACAACTATAGTGCATAATTGTTCTTTGTTTGTTTGTTGTTTGCTTAGGTCTTGCATGGGTTGTCAGACTTAAGTACCTTGGGTCTGGCAATAATGTCAAGCTCAGGGGTTTTGGGTCTGGTAACCATGTTTGATGCCAAACCCAGGCGTGGTCTGGTTTAATTCGCTTCACTTGGGTCTTGCATAACTGTCAAGTCCAAGACTCTTAGGTCTAGCATGAATGCTTGACCTGGGATGTTTGTACACTTAATATTCTTTTTATATATATTTTTAAAAACTCATATTGACTCGCTGCGAAGCATGGGCCAATATACTAGTATTTATCTCAATTTGTTGTCAATCGGGTTAATTATGTTATTTTTGTTCTCCAATGTATAAGACGTGATTGCATCTACTTGAAGCCAATAGACTAGATCATTATTCGCACTACGCTGTGGATCGGAATTTTTTTAATGTAAAAAAACCTATCCAAGTGTTAAAGTTTTTGTAGCAGAAAAAATCAAACTATATAGGGATTGACCTAATGCAACTTGGTTGACTTATAAAATTTTTAAAAAAGTATACACGACCGATAAAAATATAATCTAACTAAAAAAATCAAAACATCTTTTTTAAAATATTAAAACAGTAACATATTAGATTATTTCAGATAAACTCGGGCTCACTTTCTAAATTTACTATGTAACTCATGAGACCCCGATAACCTTGTAGAAAGAAAATAAAAAAAATAATTATTAAACATAATTCTCAATCAACGCAATATTGAATGATGAAATTGAAAACAAAATTCAACTAAGAAAATAAGCAAAGTCAACCCAGTAACTTGTCAAACTAGGGTCTTGAAATCAGGATAATCCCATAAAAAGCAAATCAAAATAATTATGAAACTCAATTTCTAATCAATCTAATGTTGAAGGATAAAATTAAAAAAATAATAAAAAATCTCCCTAATCAACTGACCAAATTCATGACCTAGGTCATAAAATTTGGATAACCTCGTAAAATACAAACCATAAAAAATAGTGAAGTATGATTAACAATCAACCCAATATTTAAAGATGAAATTGAAATAAACATTAACTAAGAAAATAACAAAAAACCCTTAGTCAACCAGCCTAACCCGTGACTCAGGGCATAAGACCATAATAACCTCATAGAATACAAGTAAAAAAAATTATAAAGTTCAATTCTCAATCAACTCAATGTTGAAATAATGAGATTAAAAAAATTCAATGAAAAAAATAAAAAAATAAAAACTTGAGTCAACCTGACAAACTTGTAAAACTCGTGACTTATATCATGAGACTTTGATAACCTCGTATAAAATAAATAAATAAAAAATATAAAAATCACTTCCCAACTAACTCAATGTCAAGATGTGAAGTTACAAAAAACAATAATTAAAAATGATAAAAAAAAAAAACCAAAATTAGCACGGCTAACCCGCAAAACTCGCATCTCATATTATAAAACTAGTAACTTCGTAAGAAGTAAATAAAAACAAATCAAATTATGAAAGTCCAGTATCCTAATAAATTCCAATGTTAAAATATAAAATCAAAATAAAATATTTAAATTAAAATAAAAAAAAAAAAAAAAAACCCTTACATTAATTTCAAAGTTCACTACTACATCGAAATGGCAAGTGCTTTTGGCATGGGTTGATGATCAATGATATACATGTGATACACTCTATTAGAGTTTAAAACAATCTACTTGTCTTTTATACTTTAATATAATAAATAAATGAATATCATTTTTTTTTTAAAAAAAAAGCTATATAATAAATATAATTACTCTTAAAAAAAAAAAAAAAAAACCTCTCACCACCTTTATTACGATTTTTTTTTCCCATTAAAAGGTCAAAAAGAGCCTTCACTCCTGGAATGAAAGATATTTCTTCACGTGAATCAATTAAAATTTAATTTGATTTTTTTAAAAAAAGTTGATGTTGCTTTAATTTATTTTTTTTAAAATATCATTCTGAATTAACTTATAACCTATGTATTAAATCGGGTCATAGGTTATATCGAGTTTAATAACCTGCTCCAACCCGCATCGATTTTAAAAATCCGAGAACTTGATTCACTGGACCATCTGCTCACAAGCATCATATTCTTTTCCTTTCCTTATTTCCATCACAGAAGATCCGTGACTACAAAGCTTGGACCACCAAGATCTTCACGGCTCCGACGTTCTAATCTCTAAACATTATATTTAATACAAAGCCTAAATCTCAAGAACAACAGTACAGCACTCGAAGATTACATGGAACGTTCTGTTCCTTTCATTCTCCTAAACAACTCTCATTTCCACGCTCAAGATTTTGCAGCTCTCGACACGTAGCACGAGAATGATAGAGTGATGGCTCTCTCTCTCTCCTCTCTCTCTCTCTCTCTCTCTCTCACACACACATGCCTTTGACCTTACATCCATAAATAAAAAAGGCAAAAATCTTTCATAATCTCTCGGAGACATGAGGACTGAAGGGTCGGGATCTTGAGCTGTGCTTGGCTTTTTCCGATCATGGCCGCTGATACGAGCCGTCCAGACACAAAAAAAGAAAGAAAGAACCACGAGGATATTGTAAATCCAGGAGATGTGAGAGGTAAAGGGTGTTGTTAATGATCATGCTATAATGGGTTTTCTTAGTACAACAGGCGTGCACATGAACAGTAATCTGGTACCTTGGATTTTATTTTGTAGGTCCATCCTCCATGTCTGCGCCTCCACGCGTTCATGGCTTGCTTTTTTAGCCTCCCTCCCTCCTGTTTCCAGCCACTCCCACCTTTTCTACCTCTGGTTCTGAGTTCTCACGTTGTTTTTTGAAGTATTATTTTATACCAGGTGAGAGGATATTAAATTAATTTTACTGTAATTAAACTATAATTATCATGACGTGGCTCCTAGCCTGGTCAGATGATTGTAAGATAATTCGGAGAGCACAGGATTTGGCTTGACATGCAGGAATTCCAATCACTACAGCAGAAAATAATTCACCGAACATGCACAGTACATTTGTCGGATATCTCACACTGATTTTATTAGATGGGACTTAAATTTAGTTAATTTCCACAATATATATATATACTGTCGTTTTATTAGAGCTACAATGTCCATCATCATGATTAAGAAAATTTTAAAAAATCGTGGTGTGTGATTGATCTCTCAAATAATAGTACAATCGAATCTCTCGAAATCTGAAATAATAAGTTGATAAATCATAAGCATGAGATTTTTTTCTTTTTACTCATCTAGTGAAAAACGAGATTGAATTTTACCCGAGATAAAAATCTTGTGCTTCGAGAGTGTGATTATTCATAAGAACTCGGAGGGTATTGAAGATTGTGTTCAACGGTGTTTTTTAAATGCATTTTATTTTATTTAAAAATATATTGTTTGTACACAGTTTTAAATGATGAATGTTGTTCTGGAATGCATATGCGCAAAGCAAAGAAATTGCATCTCTTTCAATCAACATCAACCCTTTTCAAGGATAGGTAAATTAATACCGTCGACATGGTGTCTTATCGACGGCAAATATGCAAAATCCAAATACAAATTTCTCTCCATTATTTATTAAATAAAACACTCGTAAAAGTGACAAAAACAAGTATCCAGGAAGAGCTAGCTTGTCCCTAGTTTTATCCCAGGGGAAGAGGACACGAAAAGCTAAACAACTCTGAAGTTCTAACACTGAAAAAGGCAGCAACTCAGGCTCTGTTTAACGTATAATTGCGTTTCAGGTCTTGTTTAAAAGCCAGAATAATCACAAACAATTCCCACATAATCAAGAAAAAGAAACAGGTCTGGATTTCAGGTTCGAAGCTCTAGGTTGTTTATATGATGGTCATTGGAGGCTTATATAGGTCGTTAATTTCAGGGTCTATAGAATTAGTTGAAGGTACGCGCAAGGTAACCCGGACACCTATATTAAACTAAAAAAAGAAAGAAAAAGAAAGAGGGGAGGAAGGAAAACAAAAGAATGTTAACTATTGGGTGTGATCTTCACACTCGGAGGTGAAAGTGCAGGAGGGTTTGCCTTGTCTTGCAAGGTGACCTCACTCATATCTACCTCTGGGGTCCATAGCAATAAAGTATCAATATATGGTCGATATGGGAAAAGACAATTTTACAGATCTTCATCACACATCTAAATATATACATGGCACATCATCATCCACTCCTCGATGATGTATCAATTTTGTCTGGAGACCCAGAACCCGATTCAAATCCCTCCACTCATCACTCCACCTGTAGGGCTAGATCCGAGCAGATCAAGAGGGCGCCCATGGCCATGAAGGGGGAAAACATTAAAGGAACTCAAACCACCCCACTCGGGACCATGGCCTCTGAAATCTCCCAAATCTCCTGCAACTTGATTCTCTGCTAAAATTTAGTAGCCGTCAATTTCCTGTAAATGACGAGAATGGCCCCCGGCCTCGGTTTTGAGAAAAGGGTTTGCAGTTTTGTTCTTATTTTTCTCACCAGAGCAGAGGAAAGCTCCCTGTGGGGAATACTATTTGCAGAAAACTCACCGTGCATGGCAATGAGACGGTGATGATAGGCGGTGTGATTAGTGAGATTTTTGGGAAACTGGTGATTGGTTAACAGCGAGGATTGTTGCTTTTAATACAATGGCTCCTGCACCATAGAATCTTCCTTTATAGATTTGAAGAAATCGTAGGTTTTCTAGAGGCTAGGTACGTAGAGATAGATACTAGATATACTGAAACAGTGTAATCATCGAGGAGGAGAGTATTTTATAAGATTATGTTGAAGGATGTCTCTGTTCTTTGCCCCTCCTAAGTTCTACTCACATTTTATTGCGCGTGTTGCTTGTCGTGCCCGTGGATCATTAGATTATCATGTTTTTTTTTTTATTATTATTATTATTAAAGCAGTGCCATTTTATTTTATTTCTAAATCTTGTTAACGGTTGATCATAGCTAGGTTGTAATCTGGTTTTATCCGTTAACCAAGTTGTGATGGATTTTACTGTGTAAATATATTTTCTAATTCAACTTTAAAAAGGTGTTTAGGAGTGTAATACTTTCTATTTTTAAGTGTGTTTTTAAAGTGTCTCACTAAAAAAAAAAAAATAATAATGTTTTTTTAGGATTTTTTTATAATTCTAATGTACTAAAGTTAAAAATTAAAAAAAATCTAAAAAAATTTTATTTTAATATATTTTTAAACAAAAATCCCTTTAAAATTACACTTTATACCATAATCTTAAACATGCACTTACATATTTGGGATATGGCTTCAAGTATTTTCTAGGTTGAACAAGCGTATGATATTTTTATAGGCAAAACCGTGATGATTATTTTAACATTTATATAAAAAAAAATAATGTGTGGGTATTTTAGTATAGCATTGGATATAATTTATTATTGATTGCATAGTAAAATTACCTCTTTGCCCTTGAATGAAAAAAAGAAGAAGAAGAAGAATCCTGAGGGTGAGAGAGGTGCTTTGGTCTCTTTTACTAGTTCATTGATTATTATAAGAGTGTTACGTGGTATGTTAGTTTTTTCAGATGTTCTATACTGTAAAAACACATTTTTACTCTTAATGTCAACAAAGTTTACGGTTGTTGACTAAGAGTTTTTTTTTTATTATTATTTTTTATAGGTTTCTTACATAGTAAAAATACTTCTTTACCTTGAGGATAGAAAAAATTTAGGCTGTTTTGGCAAAAGGGTTTTTTCTTTCTCCTTTTCTTCATATGGTTAAAATACTTTATTGAACTTGAAAAAGATTAAAAAAAAAAAAGGTTTACATTTGGAGGCACTTTCATACAATTTCTTTTCTTAATTAGTAAGGTTAGGGGTATTTTGGTATTTTCATATTTACTTTTTAATTTTTTATTTAAGAAAGTTGTTGGTGTGTTCTTGTTGTAGGGCGGCTAGTGGATGGCGATCACACACTGTGGATGGCGCATGCAATGCAACCAAGTGTCCAAACATGACCTTTTGCCATGTTTTTGGAAGCCCCACTGTGTTTTTTTTCCTCATGGTGCGGCACATGACAAAATATGATGGTTGAATTGTCATTTCTTTTGTTTTTTTTTTTTTTCTCTTTTATGTCAGATAAAATACATGATTATCCTTTTTGTTTTTGCTTTTTCAGTTTCAATCATCGTTCTTTTGATTTCTTATTTAGTTCTCACTTTTTTTATAAAATTTTATTTATTTTCAATTCAGTTTTTCAATTATAATTTCTCATATGTATTTTTTTTCATTCATGTCCAATTTTTAATTTATTTTCTTGGCCTTCTTGTTAAAGTTTTATTAATTTTCAATTTTATTATTCAACGAAAGTTCTTTATTTTTTATTAATTTATTTTCTTGGCCTTCTTATTAAAGTTTTATTAGCTTTTAATTTTATCATTCAACAAAAATTCTTTATCTTTTACTTTTCAATTTCAATTCTTGTTATTTTGATTTTTTATTTTGTTCTTATTCTTTTTATAATAGTTTTGTTTGTTTTCTCTTTAATTTTTCAATTAAAATGTTAAAAATATTTACAACCCATGGCAGAGCACGGGTTAGATAATTAGTTAGATTTAAAGCCATCCAGCATCTCAGACCTTGTTAAAAGATGATTCATTTCACTAGATCCGAAATACATTTTCTATACATGAACTGTGTGTTTTTTAAGATTTTATTTTTTCTAACCATGACAGATTTGAACTTCGATATCCGTGAATGAAACAAGTTAACAACCCTTCAACAATCATGCAAGCTTTTCAGATTGCTGATCTATCATTGGTTGACTACAGGATTGAAAGACATTAATTCAATGATTTGCTGTGATTCAGGTCAAAAAAAGAGATCTATTTTGATATTCTTCTCCGACGTTTTTTTGTTTCCTTGTTGCAGCAGCATTGCCAGTCACAAAGAAAATCCGGGGAATAACTGTGGATAGTTGACGTCTTTAAAGCGCAACGAAGGTGTTTTTTTTGACTTCACACAAGGAAACAAATCATCATGGGAAAAGCAGATTACAACCAATAAATCTATATAGATTTATTAGATTTCGTTTACACGCAAAAGGGACTTTTTTGATGTCTGAATTTCTTGATGGGTTTGCTACCTATTATGAATTCGAGATTGATGCACTAATTAACCTAGATTTTCCTTCTCATGAAAACCATTCGTTTCACACTCTTTCAAGGAGGTAGAATATTCTTTAATTACGAATCTAGAATGACTTGAGCAAGGCTTGTTTCACGTGTAATGGGTTGTCGATAAGAGTTTTTTTAATTAAAATAATATTTTTATAAATTTATCAGAAAAACATCAAATAGTTTTTGATCATATTAACTTCAAATTAACTTTTTTTTTTGAAACCCAATTTGTAATAAAAACGAGTCAATTAGATCCTAGATGAACCAACATAAGCCAGGACATGCTTGATAATAATGGGGAGTAACATGTCAATGCTTCAAATAATTATTCTTTTCCCCTTGCTTCTGCCTTAAGATAAGCAAGAAGACATCATTTATAGAAGAAAATTGATTCCTGAATCATAACTTAGGATACGAATCCATCTTCATCCTTCGCCATGGAAAAAAAAATGTTACCTGAATAACCACCAATTGATATGTTTCAAAGAATCTCAAGAAGTTGAATCATTGAATGCTTATACAAATTTCATTACATTTTATACGTGTTGAAAAATTATTTCGTATATATAATAACGTTAAGTCTTTATTTTCATCGTGAAATCATTAAATACTTTCGAAAAAAATCTACTCTATGAGGCATCCCAGGGGAAAAAAGAAAAAAAAAAAAAGGGAAGGGACAAGATGATGGAAGCGTCAAGCAAGCAACTGGAAATGTGGGCTCAAGTTGAGGGTGACCAAGAGTGTTTTGCACGTGCTTTAATAACGCGTGCTAGCCTAGCACAAGAACAGTGCATTGGATTGGCCAACATAAATAGACAAAATAGTTAGTATTTAATACACACTGATCATCTTTTGCTCTCTTAGATTGCATTGATAAGAGAAAGATTTGATCTTTAGCTCAGTTTAGGAGGGAAAAAAGAATTTGTAAAGAATTCCAATTTGGTTAGCAAAATTCCATTTCACAGATACAGAGACAGCAGAGAAGAGAAGCCGTGACTCTTCGAAGTGTTTAGGTGCTTATATTAACACACCCTTTCACAAGCTCTATGACCTCATTTGAGCAGTCGAGAATTAAGGAAAGAGGGAGAAAGAGAGAGAGCAGAGAAACAATGTTTGCAGCAGAGAATGGACTCAAGGGCGACCCAAGACTACAAGGCATCTCTGAAGCTATTAGGGTGGTGCCTCACTTCCCTAAACCAGGTCTGATTTCTTTCTTTCTTTCTTTCTGTGTTTTCTTTCTCTTGTTATCAGTGTTTGGTGGCTAAGTTTTTTGTTGTTTGACAGGGATAATGTTTCAGGATATAACAACTTTGTTGCTGGATCACAAGGCTTTTAAGGACACAGTGGATATCTTTGTTGATCGCTATAGAGACATGGGCATTTCTGTTGTTGCTGGTAGCTTATTAGCCAACCCTCCCTTTTCTTTCCCTCTTCTTTTTCTGTTTTGGTGAGGGCTTGTTTTCAAAAAGTGGTTAATTACCGGGACGAAGGAAGAGGGGATTATGCGAATTGGTGATTTTCTTGTGTTTCATGCCTGGATTTTGGCTTATTTAATTTTCTCATCTGTGGGGTGTTGACTTTGGCGTTTCAAATTGCATAAATAAAAAGGCTGTTTCAAGATTTCTCAGTCAAAGTTTTTCGTGGTTTTTTTGAAGGGTCTTTATCACGTAGGAAATCTAGTACCACCGGGATTTCTTGGTTAGATGAAAGTTTTTGTTGACTATTCATCTAGGAAACAAGCTGTTCGATAATGATGTTTCCATTTGGCTCTATTGTTTTTCATGTTGAATGTTTTTTTAATTTCTCATGTTGGCAAGTTTCGTGTAGGAGTTGAAGCTAGAGGGTTCATGTTTGGCCCAGCAATTGCCTTAGCTATTGGTGCAAAGTTCGTTCCTTTAAGAAAACCCAGAAAGTTGCCAGGTAATTCCATGTTTAGCTCGGAGCTCCAACTGTGCTTCTGCTGCACTTTTTTTAAAATGTTGAGGAAAGGGGTAGCCTGTTTTGGTCCATCAACTTCAATGCCTTAGGGAGAGCATTTGAGTTTTCATCCCATCTTAAATCATCTTTTAAAGTTCTGTATTCATGCCTGAGACTGTATTTTAATAGACAGTAGATCTCAATTTGAAGCTGCAGCTTAGTTCTAGTTTTGAATATGGGAATTTCCTTGTGGAACAGTCCATATCAATTCTCTTTTGGCTGGTCAATTAATGCGTTGTGTTGCATTCATTCCCCTCTGCTCTAGCAGAAGTTCAAGGAAGAATCTTGTTGTAATAGTGCTCCAAAATCCTGAATATGCAGGCGAAGTGATTGCTGAATCATACGAGCTGGAATATGGAACTGATTGTCTAGAAATGCATGTTGGTGCTGTTGAGCCTGGCGAGCGTGCAATTGTAATAGATGATCTTGTAGCTACAGGAGGGACCTTGTCAGCAGCAATAAGACTCTTGGGTACTGGCTTTCTCCTTCTTGACCCATCAAAACTGTTTCTCCTCCATGATTTTGTTTGCTTGGACCTCGATTACTCTTTGCATAACTTATCTCACGCTTGGTGTTAATGTTTCCATAGAACGGATGGAGGCTGAAGTGGTTGAGTGTGCATGTGTGATCGGATTGCGGGAGGTCAAGGTAGTGGCTTGTCTTCTCCTTGTATTTTGTGTGTTTTTTTTCTCCTACAAATACCTCCATGTTCTGTTTCTTGCCCCGCAAAGATAGTAAGTAGATTGATTTCTGAACATTGTGTTCGTTGCCAAATGAAACGCCTTTCAGGGACAGTGCAGGCTCAACGGCAAGCCACTTTATATCCTTGTGGAGCCACGCCAGATTGATAATTGTTGTTAAGGACAGGTACTCCTCTTCCGTAACTCTGAAATTATTCTAATTAACAAAATTTAGAAGAGACTGAATTCATTTTTAATGCATATATAAATTGACGGGAAAAGCTTGATCTATAATTACTCTGTAGTCTCTTATTTTGGCCTCCAAACTTTAAGAATGACAATAACACCGATTCTCCGATCCGACTCCTATCATAGTCGTCCCCTCGAAAGGAATAAATTTGTTTTTCTCATGGTATTTTTAGTTCCATGCAGGCTGCTCTTGATGTTAGCTTTATGTTTTTATCGGGTGGACAAATTTTGAGTCTGCATTTGAACTTGATGAGATCTAATATAAGAAATTTACAGGTCTTTTGAGTATGAACATGCTCAGGCTGGGGCTGGTGGTGGCTTAGCTGAAAAAGATGACGCTTGAGCCAACGGTGATGACGTGTTGATATGTTTTTCTGGCGAGTTCAGGCTGCTGCTGCTGGGCGTGACGCTCACGATGGTCATCCTGTATCATTCTTTTCCTAGTGGGATCTTGAATCATTTTTAGGCTGTTATGACAGTTTTGAGAAAAGAAAGTCACGAATGAAAAGACTCGTTTAGATATTGTTGATTAATGCTTAAATTAAATGATTCCTTGTCCTGGCCCCTCTTTCCAACCCTCCTCCTATATATGTCTCGGCTTTTCACGGGAGAAATTTGATATGCCTGGCTAGCTCATATGAGCCCATTCATATGGTGGTCTAGATTAGACGTCTCAAGTTCCTTCATTTTGGTGATCCCATGCAATGAAATAGAAAGGGTTTCGCTTCTAAAAGCTACTTTACCTCTTTCTGTAATCAAATGATTTCGACTTCCAAGTTTTCTTTGCACCAAAGGAGGAAATCAGGCCAGCCTGACCTATCATGATTTCGACTCCATAATGATTTCGAGGCTGGTTCCTTGCTAACACAAGGATGTATCCGAAGGGGCACTGTGGGGTTCTAACTTGGAATCGAAAGTTGTGATTCTTTCCTTTTATTTTCCCCAATTTTTAGGTCATTGCCTCGCATGATTAAAAAGGGAAAAAATGGAATGAGCAGAAGACCAACGCAATGTTTTGATTTGTGAGATGGCTTTGAAAAGACACGCTGGTTTGTGGTTCATCAGGTATGGATGTCTCCGAACCTGACCGGGTTCTCAGTATGGTGCCCTGCCAAACTGATAGGGTTGGTGACATCCAGACATGGTAAGAATCCGAGGTTCATTTGCATCAATGCCACAGCCAGATTATCCATCTCTCATACTTTGAAACTTTGAACAGTTCTGAGATAGACATGTATTACATTTACTTAATGTTTATTCTCATCATTCCAGTTAAAAAAATATAATAAAAAAATACAGCTCTGGAAAGGCAATTTCTTTCAGACAACTCAATACGTGAAACCACAATTACATCGAGTTAATTTCTGGTTTAGTGAAATGAACTGTGCAAAACAGGTCATCCATTACCTCTAATCCTATTATAGTTTTGAGAGACGCCTTTTACTTTTTTTAAAAAAAATTACAATATTTAATATTCGACTATACTTTTTATCTTTCTACGTGATTATTACTTGAAGGAGCCCCGTCATTACTACTCCTAGAGATGCTGCCCATTTTAAGAGCACGTCGCATGGTAGAGTTCACCTGTTTCCTCAACATGGCATTATCAGTGAAGAGATTTGCCAACATATTCCTCAGTTCATCATCGGTTGATCTCAAGTTGTCGTCAGGAGCAGTGATTTTATCATCTTCAAATAATTGTTGTGCCTAACCAATAATTTGGGGAAAAACAATGTAGGTAAGACACAGAAAAGGAATCGATGAAACCTACTTTTAAATTCATATTCAACAGGTGCTTCTAATTACTAAATACAGCTTTGATAGTGTTAGTAGGAGGAGATCAAGTCTAGGTATCCTTTTAAATAATGACTGAATCTAAAGCTAATGGTTCAACAGTAAAGAGGATTCCATTTTAGCAGATTTATTTAGTAATGAGAAACAGATTGGAAATAGAAAGTACCTCCGTTAATAGATGGCCAATTTGATCATCAGATGTGGTCAGCAAATCCAAAGCATCTGCCAGTGAAAAGTCCACAACAAAATTATCATCTTCACTCAACAAATTAACGTTGCATTCTTGCAGCTGGTCACACAGAATCCTACAATCATGTAGCAGTTTCTTCCGAGCAATTTTCCCATGCTCCTTTTCTCTTTCCTCGTGAAGAAGTTTCTGGGAAAAAAAAAAACATAGCATAGAATCAGTGGAATATGAATCACTTGTAGTAGTTGGGACCAAAGGCAAAATATCAATCTGAGTCAAAAGATGTTTTGAAATGATGAAAATACAGGAATAAGACTGGAAGGCATAGACATAACAGCAAGTTTTCTGGGACAACTGATGGCAGGAAATCATAGGAAAATAATATTTAAAGCAAGATATACCTCCTAAATTGATTGGTTAATAATTTAATAAAAACAAAACAATGTATTTGGCTTGGGACTTGATAACTGACAGAAGCAAGCAATGTGTTTGAAATTTGACCTGGACTTGAGGCTAGTTGTGTGAGTTAATATTATATAATGTAGCTCCTCATAAGATGAGAATTTCTCAAAAAACTTGATATAGGGCAATGATACAGCAATAGTAGTGCATAAACAACCTCAACTTCAGATTTTTCCTTCAGTGATTGACTAAGCTCTTGCTTTAATGTTGTCTGGGAATTTTTAAGGGATTTAAATTCTTTTGCAAGAAATTTAATATCTGCTTTCGATTTCGCTTCAAGTTCTTCATATCGCTTAGACAGATCCTCAAGTAGCTTTCTAGTAGCATCCAACTCCTCAACTACCACGTCTTTCTCATAGTCGGTAGATGCCATTTGAAATTCTGTACTTGACTGCTCACCCTGTAATGGTTACATGAATCATAATCTGAATTTAAGTCATTGAAAGTACCATCTTTCCCTTGATGCCGGGAATCTCCAGAAGAAACTAAGGAAATAAAAAACGAAAGTGAAACTTTGAAACCAGAATGATGGCTAATAGGTAACCTCTTTTGACTTCAATTTCAATTCCATTTCCAACGATTTCCGTCTCAATTCCTCCATATCCCACTGCATTTGGGTGAGCCTTTCCCTCTCAATCAAAATAGCTTGCTGCATATTTTCTTTATTTTTCTGTTTGTTAGTTTCAAGTTCCACCTCCAGATCCTTGACCTGAAGAGACCCAATGAGAAATATAAGAGAATAACATCAAAAGACATGCCAAAAGTTGAATCTTCGAGAGTTCAATAGCTATTACACTCTTGCATAAAAGTAAAGACCTTAAAACTGTAGTGTACAATGAAGCATGAAGGCCCATTCAGTTCACAGTTTACAAACATGTGACAGAAAGGTGGCATATGCAAAGCTCATACAATTATGCTCAACATACCTTTGTTGTAAGGTAATCTTTTACGGCTATCTCCTGATTTAATCTTGATATGAGGTCTTCCATGTCTGTTTTAGCTGTGACTAGCCTCCGCTGCATCGATAATAGAACCCTGTTCATTTTATGACGCTGATCCATAGGAAGTACTATGTGTGCATCACCTGAAAACTGCAGCTCTGCATTACCAAGAACTTCTGCGGAGCTCAATACCTCAGCTATTCCTGGAAGGTCAAGAGATCCATCACCAGATGAATTTGGTATCCCAGCGTTTGACAATTCACTTCCTCGTAGAGAACTTCCATCACTTCCAACACTCTCACTGGACAACTTTCTAACATGACCAAATGCCTTAGCAGGCCCTGGCTCAGAGAAAAGTTCCATCCCATTTCCAGGAAAAAATGAAGCTTTGGATGCATTTCCATTATATACATCTTTCGCTGTGACATTTTTTATATGCACACCATGTGGTCTGTGCCTAGGAAGACCTTCTAGTTGCTCTAGAATAGTCTGTCCCATAAACAGCCCCTCATCAATGTTTGACATGCCATACTTCATAAGTTTTTCCATAGGACTGGTCAGATCTTCATCCAGTGCTAGATCCTCCAAGCCAATTCCAAAATTTTCATCTCTTTCTAACCTAGGTGTTCCAAGATCAGATGTTTCATAAGCAGTATCACTACCATAATCTGATGCGATTGATGAACCGGTAGCAAGAGAACTTAAATTTGGAGGTATCTGAAGTGAGGAAGTTGAACTATCACCAGTGGGACTTGCTTCTGATGACTGCTGATTTACATCTTGGAATGCTGAAAAAATTACAGGAAATGTTAAGCAAGATTTAACTCTTAAAGAATAAAAAACCCTTACATTTTCAAAAAAGTTGAGAATCGAGTAGGTTATGCGAGGTAATAAAGATGTTTTTAAGGTAAAATGACACATACAAGACCTCGCAGCAGCTTCTAATTCAAGAAAGGATGCCACTGAAACACTTCTTGATAAATCAATGTCAGACAGCAGTTTTGTCATCCACTGCTCCAAAGAGTACCTTCTCTGCAACAAAACTAAGTCCTTTAAGAATATTGGTCACTTAAATGCAAAAGAAATGAAGTTTTCTTATTAACTTCCAAATAAATTAAATAAACTAACTAGCCAAGTCTGAACAAAATCCTCTTTTCCCTAAAGTTTTCATTATCTTGCAACTATACCAAAATCCAGCTTAAAAAATAAGTGTTTAGATTGCTAAACTGCAAATATATAAAATAATATAGTTTTTGGTTTCCACGTTGTCATAATCAGCAACTTAAGCACAGCTAATTCTTCCAAAAGTATTTGTAATGATGTAATCGGCTTGTATCAGCAGTTATGGGAATTTGCCGCTGTAGAATGAAGTGGCATTAGTGAAAAGCAAAAATCAAGAATAAGTAGAGCAAAAAAAATTGACAGTCAAAATAACCTTCTTGTGTTTCCCAACTAAAAGGAAAAACAGATATAGTAAAAAAGTTCAAAACACATTATGTACCTCTTCCAAGAGTGCCCTGCTTTTCATACGCAGAAGTCCCTTGGGTGGAGCTGGTGGGAGATTTTTTCTAGGAAATGCCTTCTTAAGCTGCAAAAGATAGCAAATAGCAAATTTAAAAGGTGCAAGACCTAGTTCCTGTAAAGAATCCCAAATGGCACTGACTACTTAAGTAATTCAATTGTTCAAGTACCCTGACTTAACAAAGTGGAATAACTAATGTAGCAAAATGGAATAGAAATTTTGTACTTACATCAGTAAATAACTTCATAAAATCATTAAATCTTCTCAACACCCCACGCATGGTTGTAACCCCTTCTGGTGATTGTAAACCCACCTGAACCCTGTAAAACTGCCCCTTAAGAATGTTAACATAAGATGTTCAAAGCTGGTGCATAGTCATTAACTTGTACACATAAGCGTGGGCACAATATACAGATACAAGAATCCAAACCCAGATGAATTCACTGAGATTCTGGAAAGAATATAGTTACATTTGGCAAATGAAGTCAACAAATTACACATTACGCACTTCCCAAACAAAGAAAACTGGATATATTAAGGTAACAAAAAATGCTTTTAACCAAAAAACTAAAACCTACCTATATAACATGAAAATAAAATAATTCTTGCACTGATGGAATGAAATATGCAAATAGAAAAACAAGGAATGCTATTAACCTCTTTAACTACAATAGCATGCTTTGGAAACTTCAACTGGTTATTCCCTAGAGGAAGGTAAAACATGGTATTGGATGTCCATATTGTTTGAAGCTTCCTAGAAATAAGTAACCAATCTAAATCATTTTACAAACAAATCCATGGAGATAGCATAATAACAACATCTAACCCTTGGTATAGATAAACACGGGAGAATCATTCAATTTGAGTACCACTACGGGATCTGAATCTCTTGATTTTGGGACCACAACCCAGGACGGTATAGTGACACAGTAACTCCATCCCGTTCTAGGATCATGAGGCCAAATGGTTTCTCGCCCACTCTGCAAAAAAAAAAAAAAAGAATTCTTATCCTTTCATGCATTGAAAATTTTATTGAGCAGAAGAAGAATATAAAAAGCCAAGTGCATTTTGTTATCACAAAATGTCAGGCCAGTTACGGATGCAAAACCTCATTAAAAAAAAAAAGGAAATTAATACATCAGTCATGAAAACAAAAAACAAAAGCTACACAGGGGATACAAATATACCATTCTCTATGTTGTTCACAATTAACATGACAAATTCAACAACTTCCAACCATCATTCTATAGATTTTCACATTTCCTATCAAGTCTTCAAGCATCGTTCCTGGTTAAAAACACCATTTTCATTTACAACCTCTACACTTGTCAATGCATGCTGCATGGTACTACCAGCAGACGCAAGACTCTCAATTCCAATAATGAAAAATCAAAGAAAAATAAACAAATAAACAACCAGAAATCCCATTATATTTGTTAAATCAGCTCTTACTTAATAAGATGCACCGGGTTCTTTAGAACCTACAGAGTTCTCCTGTGATCGCGATACTAAGCCTACAGAGTTCTCCAGTGATCGCGATACTAAACACGCGCGATCCAAATTAGGACACACATGCCAAATAAAAGCAACCAATTAAGCACGTGCCGAATTAAATCACAGAGTTGTTTCAATTGAGATACAATTAATGAGATGATTTGGCATGATGTCACATAGAATGCCAGTCCTGTTCGCCTAAATTAACTTCATACCAAGAATCATCACTTTAAAAAAAGCTAAACTAGTTCTGATGAAAACTTAATTATCCTCTTAATCAAACTCAGCGTTGACAAGATCCATCGATCAAATCACAATTCAGCAACTGCTTGATCAGTTCACACTGAGATAATACTTAATTACAAAGAATTATAAAAAAAAATCCATGGAAGTCTAATTAAGGAACAAAAAAATTAAACGAAGTAATTAAATTAGATTAACAATTTTACCCATTTTCGAGGCGGAGGACTCCAATCCATCCCTAACGGCAGCGGCGAAGTCCCGTCGTGCCTGTGCTTTGGTGGACTCCGCACCCTCTGCATCTTTCTCTATCTCTATAATTTGTTCTCTCTCTAACAGCTAAGAATCAACAAAGACTGGCGCTGTGGAAACTCAAAATTTCAGTGTTCGATAAATATCTTTCTCTCTACGGATAAGATCGGAGAAACCGGAGGAGCACTAAACGGAGAGATCACCGGATGGTGATCGTACAGTTTTATTGCAGGAATCGGATTTCTTCCCTTTTTTTCTTCCGATTGGTAAAGGAAGACGACGGCTCACGACAATTAAGGGAAAGATAGACCTGGCTAGAGTGAGCGGAGAGTGAAATGTGACGTGTGAAGCACACACCTGCGGGCTTGCTTGCTTCGATTCTTGTTTTGTTTGTTGCGTCTGTTTTATTCTCTCTCTGTTTCGGTGTGGAGAAAGAAAGGAAGGACACAGATGGTATACATTTATTTCATTTATTTTATTATTCATCTTATTTTTGTTTTTTCTGTTGGGGCTAATTTATACTTTTATATTTCTTTCCGTTCAACTGTCTCATGGTTACACTAATTCATGGTTATAAAATTTGGTCTTTATAATGATTTAAAATCCTGGTTATGAATTGCACAGATTAATCTAAAATAATTTAATTTCAGTTGTTTTTTAAAAAAATTTGAAACATTATTGTTTTTAAAAAATTTAAAATAAAAAAATCAAACCATACTTTATTTGAATTTTAACCAAATTGATCAATTGCAGGTTGATTTATTAATTTAAAAAGTTTAACTACATCAGTTTTAATCTATTTAATATGGAGAGTTTGTTTGTTTTTATATTTTAAGAATAATAACTTTTTTATTTTAAGTTAATTTATTTTAGTGTTGTAAGATTTTTTATTGTGCAAACCTTAAAAATAACTTTTTAAAAAAATAAAATAAAAATTATTATTTTAACTTATTTTTAATTAAAAATTATTTTTAAAAATAATTATTATCATAATATTAAATATACTTCAAATCATATTCAAAATAACCAAATTTTTTAGATTAATCCGTTAAATTAGGAAAAATTTAATAACAATGCGCGTCCTATATTGGCTCAGCTTCCACGTTTGTAAGATGGTTGGGGTTTTGGGGTTTTAATGCATTTGTTTTTAATTTTTTTAATTATTAATGAAAATATATGTTTTAATTTTTAAAAAAAAAATCTATTTAGTGTTTTAGGTGTATATTTAGTATTGTTGTGTTTTACAGCAAAATTCTTTTAAATTGATCTTAATCGGAAAGCAATATATTGTTAGACTATGTTTTATTTTAAAACAAGTGACAGTAAAAGCGATTTTGAAAATGTAGTGATGGTTAATTTTTAAATTGTTTTTACTTATAAAATATATTAAAATAATTTTTTTATTTTAAAAAAAATTATTTTTAATATCAGTATATTAAAACAATATAAAAACATAAAAAAATTACTTTTAAACAAATAAATAAATTTTTAAAAAATATATTTTTGAATGAGAAAAATCAGCTTTAAAAACTAAAGCAATTACTATTTTTAAAATATAAATCAAATCATTTTATTGTTAAATCCATTATTTTTACAAGTAGAAGCACGGTACATGTTCACCAAACATTTATACTCTTGCTGGTTATTCTTTAAAGAGAAATTTTATTTCTTTGGAAATTAAAGCAAAGGCATCTCGCTTTGAAAAAAAAATAAAGGATTTTATTTATTTATTTAAAATAGTTCTTAAAACCATGGTGGTGACTTACCATAAACTATTTTTTAATGGATTTACCTGGAAATCAAATTTTCTTACTAACTTTTAAAATTAAAACATAATAGTTTGACTTTCAATAAAAAACAAAAACAATTTATTAAGATGTCCACTATTTATTACTATATATATGTATATATATAAAAAAGCCCTCAGCTGTTAGTAGTTAAACACTGTTAATGTTGACCCGTATTTAGAGACACTGTTTGCAGATAACGATGATTTCACGCTGCACACCAAAAATCTTAAAACTGCCTATTGAAAGCATTAAAGTATTTTTATAAGGTGCCTCGGTTATTATTAAATTGAATTTTTTTTTATTTCAAAAATATAGTGAAATGATTAAAACATATTTTAAAATTTAAAATTATCATCAATAGACAATTTAGTATTTTTATAAAGAGATTTTTTTATTATCATGTAAGATGATGGACAATATATTATCTAACCATATATAATAATTAAAAAATATAATAAAATAACTAAAATATCTTTTAAAGAAAAAATATTAAAACATGTGTCAAGTGAATTTTTCATCTTTTCAACAATGATTTTTTTTCTTGTTATTATCATGAAAACTCGAGGGCAATTTGATAATTAATTAAATATAAATAAAAAACAAAAAGTATAGGCTTGTGTGACACACTTCCAACATGTGAAAAGCACCCGCATAGTTTGGGTGGTGTGGGCAACACTTCCGATTGCCAAAAATACTATTACACCATGTCGTCAAAAGTATAAACGTGTCATTTTCCTATTGGAGCAATGCGTGTTGGCTGTGGTGAGACAATTTATCATCATTGAACTTTTATTTTATTTTTTTTCTTCTTTTTTAAAACCTATAAACTGACCTTATTTACCATCAGTATTAAACTTCAATTTTATTTTTTTGAATTATTTTTTTTCCTTAGCCATTTTTAAAAAATATTTATTGGTTTTTAATTATATCCTCAAATCTAAATTTATGGTATTATTTTTTCCAATTCAATCATTGTTTTGTTTCTTTTTTTTTTTGCCCACTTGTAAAAGTTTTATTTCTTTCTAGTTTTATTATTTAATCCATATTTATGATATATAATTTTTATTCAATTTGATTGTTATTCTTTTTTTTTACTTTTTCATTTGATAAAGTTATTTTTCTTTTCAATTTCACTATTTGATAATTTTTTTATTCATTTTTATGTCAATTTCGATCCCCATTCTTTTTGTTTTTTTTTGTCCTCTTGCTAAATTGATTTTTATTTTTAATTTCACCATTCAATCAAATATATATTTTTATTTTAATTTTGATCATCGATCTTTTAATTTCTATTTTTTTGTTTTGAACATTTTTGTACAATTGAATTTTTTTTTTCAATTTCATCATTTAATATTTAATTGGTTGATAATTAAATTTCATGATTTTTTCAAATAGAATGTTTTGAGTTTAATGACTCGTATCACGAGTTTGAAAAATTAGCACGAGTTAGCAAATTTTTTTAAAATGTGTTTTATAATTTTTTTTATTTTTTCTTTAACAGGTTATTTTGATATCATAATCTAGGTTGCAAGTTTAATAAGATATTCTAAATTGTCTTAATCCTGATTACTAGATTTACAGGTTTATTATGCTAATTTGGGTTGTTTATGATCAATTTCTTTAAGTTGTTTTTCAACCCCATTTCATCATATTGATTTAACAGATTTTAAATTAAGCTGCATCATTTGTTTTAAAAAATGTTGATCTATTTGTTGTTATTGCCTGTTATTTTTATTATCTATTTAAAAAAAATCAATATATGCAACCTAATTGAGTCTATGAAAGTCATAAATTTTGTTTTTTTAAAAAAAAAAACACGCTTATGGCTGAATGTTATTTCTTATGCAAAAATAATCAAACCCACGACAAAGCACGAACACTAGCTAATCTCAAAGTGTAATATTTTTTTTTTATCCAAAATCAATCTTTGGATTGTACCGGGAAAGGCGCTATTCCCCAACCAAACCAAGGTTCGAACAACGTATTGATGATTTATATATTTTTTATTTTTTTAAGTTTTAAATTATTTTTTAGAATTTTTATATTATTTTAACGTGTTGATGTAAAAAAAGTTATTATTTTAATATTTTTTAAATAAAAAAATTTTTAAAAGTAATATTTACAAAAACTCGTATTTGGCACAACCAATGTTAGAATTGGTTTTTTTCAAAGACAATTTAATTTAATGTGTTTTTACAAATAAAATGTTTAATACCATGAAAGTGTTGAAATATTCTTATGTCAATCACATTCAAAAAATAAAATAAAAAATTTATTTTATAAGTTTTTATTTTTATTCAAAGTTTCATTTAGAATGAATTTTTAATTGTATTTAAATTAATTTTTAAGTTTGGACTAGAGTCATAAAAATATTTGATTAAAGTTATTTTGACTTAAATTATAATTTGTTATAGAATTGAATAAAAATTTAAAGTTTTAAACTTTTAATTCACATATTCCAACTTATACAGTATATTTTTTAAAAATAATTTGAGCTATTTTTATTAAACAAACTTTTAACTTAAAATTGTTTATTTATTCATTTTTATAATAAATTATTTATAAAAAAAACAACTTTTTGAAATTTTGAGCAAATATTCAAACGCTACTTACATCAGCGGTGGATCGAAAAGAGCCGACCCTTACATTTTGCAAAATGATTTGGGCTTTGAGGCGAGGTAAGCATAATACTACAAGGTGATTGGGCCCTTTAGGCCTGGACAGAGGATATATGGGTTTAGCAATAGTGAAATCCACGAATATAATGAGTTTATACAAACCTCTCCAGTGCATTTAAAGAATAATTGAAATATAGCTTAAAAATATATTAAAATATTTTTTTATCTTTTATAAATTATTTTTAATATTATCACATTAAAATAATTCAAAAATAAAAAAAAATAAATTTTAATAAAAAATTTAAGTTATTGGAAAATGTGGTTTCAACCACATTGCTAAATACAACCTTATTAGAACATTTTTAAGCAGATTAAGTGATTTTTTTATATAAAAAAATAAATGATTTTTTAGTTATGTTAATTAAGTACATGAATTGATTACAAGAGTAGTGCTTATTGCACCAATCAATCAAACAACTTTAATTTACATAAATTAATATTCTATAGAAATTTTTATTGTTCTCGGTCTTTTTTATGTTATATCTTTATTAATTAATGACTATCGATTAAAAGGATTTTAGTAAAAATCCAAGTTCCAGTAGAGGGGATTGTCCCCTTAAGAACATGAAATAGGAAATATGTATAATATAAGAGATTCATTTAAGTAGTTAAAGAAGACATTGGAAATTAATTTGTTATTAGAATGACATGAATGCCCTCATCATCATAATATTTCAAGTTTGATTATTTCTATTATGATAAAAAAGAAAAAGAAAAGAAAGAAATGCATTAAACCTGTGAGATCTTATATTTGAGTCTTATTATTAGTTTTTTTTTTTTTGGAAAATAATATATCTTTGTCTATATATATATATATATATATATATATATATATGTGTATTTTAAATTTTGGTCTCAACACAAATGTTGCAAAAATACTTCCAATTTTTTATGAACATGGAAGATTTCTTTGTTAATATCACTATCAATTTATGGTATGACCAGTTAAATAGAAAAAATGGTGTAATTTTTTATGACCATTCATAAAGACTAAAAAATAACATTATATTAAATTTTTTTTTTACTATAGTGAATTCATTATACACCTAGATATAATGTACTATGGATAAAAAAAATAAAATTACTTTTTTGCCCTTCCAAAAAATCATCAAGATAGCTATTGAGCGCAATACTATAATTCTACTAGGATAAAATCATTATCATATTGATTTGGGATAATGCGTTCTTTTTGTTTTTTTAGAGTATAATATAATAAATGAAATACTATTAAAATCAAAATAAATCTAATTTGGGCTTAGGAGTTATCTCGTATTTTCCCTTTTATATGCACATTGAATTTACTTGATTGCTCTTAGTGAAAAAAAATTAATCTTGAAATGAAAGGTTTTGTCATAATTTCATTATGTTTTTTTTTATATATATATATATAATCAAATCAAGTCAAGGGTAATTTTCTATTTCAATAAATATAATAAAATTTTAAAAAAGAAAAGTTGATGGTGCTTACATTAAACGCTCTATATGTCAAGTAGTTTCACCAGCTTTTAGTAGCGTGTACAAAGACATACTATGTCAGAAATGGGCCATTTACAGCAATATTAAAATCCTGACAGTGGCCCTTCTCAATGAAGTGATGCATGTAGTGATTTGTGTAGAGGTGTGCCTCTTATAACATTTTTTTCACTTTTTCTCTCTCTTCTCCTTAAAAAACAAGGTGATTAATAAAAAAAAATCTATGTTTTCCTCTTGGTTTGTTTAGGCTTTTTATTCAATCCTCTTGCTTTTGATTGTTTGATTTTTATCTTGATTTTTTTTTAAACTTTAAATTTATTTTTAATTTTATCATTCATTGAAAACATTATTTTTTTTATTATATTTAGTTTTTATTTCAAATTTGATTGTCTTTCTTTTGATTTCTGATTTTTTTTTTTGATTCCTTTTATAAACTATAAGATTTTTTTTTAATTTCACCTTTAAATCAATCAATGTTACTTGTATTCGTATTATGTTTTTGTTTAACATTTGGTCTCTATTCTTTTAAATTGCTATTTTTTTTTGTTTTTTGTCAAATTGATTTTTTCTCAATTTATTCATCCGGTCTTGGGTTGGTTAGGAATTGAGGGTCATAATTTTTTCTGGTTTGATTACATCGAGCTTATGACCCAAGTTACAGGTTTGAAAGGTTAATCTAGGTGATATCAATTTTTTTTTCTTTTTTAACACTAATTTTTTTTTAATTTTATCATTTGATACTTTAGATTTGTGAAGTTGTTGTTCATGTTTTCTTTAATTTCATTTCTATAAGGTTATCTTGGTGGTCATGAGTTTGTCTATTTAGTCAGGGTTTAGTCTAGACTTTTATTGGATTCGATCTTTTTAAATTGGATTTTTTTTTTTCTACTTTTGTTGTTCATCATTATTTGCTTTTGCATTTAGCTTCGAAACTTTTCCTAGCTTGTCTTTTATTTTGTTTTGCCATTCGTACGATACAAGTTTCAAGATTTAGTGAGCTAACTCGGTTTTGGTAGCTTTTTTTATTTTTTATTTTTTTATTTTATTAATTGATTTGCTTTTTCAAATTAGTTTTATATTGAGCTTGTTAGGAATTAGAACTCACATGTTTTTTCAATTTGCTTTTTATTTTTGATAATATCGTCGTGGTTCGTAGTTTGGCAAGTATATTTGGATTAAATTGACTTGGGTTTTTTTTTTTCCTCCTCTTACTACACTTGATTAAATCGAAATATATCCTTGATTTTTTTTTCCTTTTAACAAACACTCTTTTCGATCATTCTTTTTTTTTCTCTGTTCATTTTTCTTTAGATAAAACAAACTTACTTAATGCAGCCAACTCGAAACACAACTTTTTTTTTCTTCTTTTTCTTAAAGCACACCAGCGGCCTCTTTTCACTCTTTTTTAATAACGTTAAGATTTCTTTTCCCAACATGAGACTTGTACTAGTAATTAATTATTTGGACTAGAAACAATCCATGTTTAAATATGAATATGAGAGCTGGTACAAACAATGCTTATTGTATTCTGGCTCTTAATAATTAGCCATCAGAGTAACTGTGCTCGAGGGCAACTAATTGGAGGTCGATCGCAAGTATTTGATAACTTAAGAGCCCTCTCTCCAATACTATATACACATCTATTTAATTATTTATGATAATGGTATCTTATGAATTTCAGACATATAATAATTTAAGTTGAATGAATAATTTTTAATTTTTAAATCAATAATTTTAATAAATTTGATTATATAAAAAAAACATTATTAACATATAAACATATCATTAAAAATAACCAAATAGGTTGAGAAATAATAAAATATTTCCAAAACATACATGTTCATAATATAATTAAAAAAAATTGCATGATACTAAGAAAAAATAAGGTTTGTGTATGTGTTATTTATTTATTTAATGTCTCTGTCATTACTTTTATAAAAATTTTATTTAACTTCATAAACTCCTAGCAAATCGTTATTATACTTTGATATTTGTTGATAATATATTTAAAAAGTAGTATGATTTTTTGTACGTGCATGTCATATATTTACATACTAGTATAAATTATATTTTGAAATTTCATTTAAAAATTTAAGTTATTGGATTGAGTTGGTTTTTTAATATAATATCATAGTTTTGATAACTAACTAGTTACAAATTTAAATTTTATTATTTTTATTTATTTAATAAAAATTAATTATAAAATACCTAGCCTAAAAACCTTTTACATTGAAAGATATATTAAATAATAATATTAATCAAATCTTAAACTTCAAACTTAAATTATTAAATTATTGGCAGTTTATTCTTTCACTACTTTTATATTATATAACTAGTGGTCTCCGATTGAGAGGGTACACCAGATGCATAAAGTTAGCTGGAAGATTTTTTTTTTTTTTTCTTTCTTTTGAGCTTTACTAACCACATATTGCCTTAATTGGAGGCAGCTTTTGAGTAAGAATATATTTGAAAATGAGGTGGATGTTGTGTTTTAAAGTATTTTTTATTTTAAAATATATTAAAATAATATTTTTTTATTATTTTTTATATTAATACGATTTAAAAACATTAAAAAATATATTAATTTAAAATAAAAAAAATTTTTTTTTTAAAAACATCTTCAAAACACGATATTAAACACACCTGAATCTGTCAAGTTTCACCATCCCATGATATTGCAATAATCATTCATTTGTGTTTCTACTGTGCCAATTAAATTTGTGCTGCCGCTAGTTTACTTTTCCAAAGATAATCTTCAACATGTATCATGGATTTTGTTATAGTTATATTCCTTTTTTTTTTTTTTTTGATAACCGAGGTGTCCGGACCAGCTTACACGCACTACGACTTAATCTTCGGACTCACTGAACATCCTGCAAGCCCAGCAAATAAGTAAGGTATCGCGGGGGTGACAAAGCTTACATAAACAAGACTTGAACTCTGATGTAGAAAAAATACACAAGCATTCCACCGTTGTGCTAGAATAATTCCTGACGGCATAATCAACAAGATGCCACTTGCATTTATTTTACTCTCTTCCTTTCCTCTCTGCCTATGAATCGGTTCATCAGGCGTACGTCTCGTTTATCATGAAGAAATTACAAAAACGAGAAGGAATAATTAAGAACAAAATGTCTAATACACATCCAAACCCAATTGATCAAGTAATGTAAAGTAATACAAAAGAAATTGGGGTTACAGTAAACATGAAAAAATACACAAGACCTAGGCAACAAGCTTGCCTGGTTATTGGAACAAATCACACAGAATGTAACATTGCCCTTCCTCTGAGACATTAACTGTAAGAAGAAAGCATTAGAAACCCAACAACAAGATCACGTTTTACAAATACTCCGACGACAAGCTACACAAAACATATGCAATAGGGGCCGGGGCCGGAAATATTTTTCATTCACATTTGAAGCCAGGAGGGATAGATTTGCCGCATGCACTAACAAGTATGCTTAGAGCCACCGGCACATTCAAGTTAATTCCGAGCACATTAGCTTTAATGGCAGTGCAAAGACACAAGGCAACTTCCAGGTCAGCCAAGCCTTCAAGCAGAGGACAGCACTTGCTGTAAGGCGGGGTTCCGACAACAACATTAACAAGTCCAAGGATGTCAGCACAAGCTCCTAACTTCAATGTGTCTCTGGGACAAGTTGGGGAAGAAGGCGGTGGCTGGTTCTTAGGCTGGCAAGGACCGCAGGCACTGGAGAATGTTGAGAAGAAGAGGAGGGATAGGATCAAAATGGTGGCGGTGAGTTTCTCGGAAGCCATGGCTACAGCTAGAGTTTCTACTGCTACTGAACCAAGTACGATTTGTGAGATTTTAGGGGAGGAGTGCCTCTTTAAAAGGAGAATTGTGAGGTGGGAATTGTGAGATTGATTGAGTGGAAGATGGCACAAAGGGTTGATATTGCACAGCTTACATTTTTGTTTGCATATGGAAAAGAAGAAGCATGCTTTTGCCCTAGCTAGTGCTAAGATATTATCAGCGCTATCACTCCTTGGTAAGCGTTTCTTACAAGAACAAAGAACAAGCCCCATCCTGGGTCAAATCTTCCTTTTCCAATATCCTTAAAAAGAGATTTGGATCTCTATTTATCTTCTAATTATCCTGTACGTATGTATGTATATGGTTTTTCATTTTATAATTATTCTGTATAGGTCACATTCAAATATATATATATATATATATAAAAACAGTGACTGGTTTTCTTTTCCTTAATAGATGCCTCATTTAGCCTTGGTTTTTCATATAAAGATTTATAGTAATAAGTATTTATTTGAATTTCATATGTTCTATTTAATGTGGAATCACATTCCAAAGTATTTTGGAGAGACTCAACTTCATATTATATATTCTCAACCTCTCGCATTTGGAGTTCAAAAGCCTTACAAAGTTTCTGTGAAAATTAATTTAATCAACAAGTTTACAATACACAAACCCAATAATTTAATTAGTATTAGTGCATTGAAGCCTAAACATAGAAACCAAAAATAGTGTGCTGTAGCTTTTGTTTTTTGCTATTACAGCGGAAAAAAAATCAAATAATTTTTGTTTTTTTATACAAAGCTCCACCCGCACACTACAAGATTTAACAGTTTTATCGACGGAATTTTTTTGTCGGCGTAAGACACATATTTCATCGGTAATTAATTTACCGACTAAATCACCGACGGATAATTTTC
The DNA here is from genome assembly GCF_005239225.2 of Populus alba. Classification (NCBI taxonomy): domain Eukaryota; kingdom Viridiplantae; phylum Streptophyta; class Magnoliopsida; order Malpighiales; family Salicaceae; genus Populus; species Populus alba. The sequence continues at coordinate 2,174,018 of NC_133301.1, read as the reverse complement.
GTCGGTGAATCTTTTGTTGGTAATTTTTTGTCCGTCGGTAATTCCGTCGGTAATAATATTACCGACAGATTTACTGGCGGAACAGACGCGTCGGTAAATTTTTTTATTACCGATGGATTTACCAACGGATTTACCGACGGAGATTTCCTCGGTAAATCCGTCGGTAAATTTAAAAACATTTTAAAAAAATTCATTTTATAAAATTATAAAATAATTAAATTAACATAAATCAACATTGTATAATATATACTCAAAATGCTTGGAAAAAAGAATCAACTCAAAACTAAATTTGGAAAAAAATGAAGTTGCAATTGCTAAAAATTTAAAAATCCTATAAATAAATCAACTAAAAATTGATCTCATATGAAAAAAAAAAAAAAAAAAACTCACAACAACATTTATACAATTATTAAGAACAAAATCAATTAAAATTAAATAAAAAACAAATATAGTGAAAAATCATGAAAAATAAGAAAAAAGAAAGATCTTACCTTAATATACTTGCAAGTGAAGCTAAGGAAAAAAAAAATCGTGAAGCATATTAATTTAAAAAAACTAAGAGGATAAAAGAAGAAGAAGAAGAAGACATACCCGAGCATGGAGGAAAGAGAAGGAGATGAGGAGAGAAAAGAAGAGAAAGAAATAGATATTGATGTTTTTTACATATAGTGAAGAAGAAGAAGAAGTAGAAGTAGTAGAAGAAGAAGAAGAAGAAATGAGTCTGTCTCTTGTGAAATAAGCGGATTCAGGTTTTTTATTGGGGCGAGTTACCGACGGATTTGAATATTAATATTTTTTAATTATTCCGTCGGTAATATTTAATTTAAATTTTCAATTTGTAAAAAGTTTTCAGAAACCACCAAAAATTACGATGATTTTTCAAGTCGGTGATTCCGTCTGTAATATTTAAATGAAAATTTTAAATCAATTGAATTTTTTCAGAAAACCGCCAAAACACGCCGATGAATTTTCAATCCGTCGGTGATTTTGTCCGTAAAGTAAAACAATTAACGTGCAATTGGAAGATGAACAGTTCTGGAGCTCTCTGTAAAATACCGACGGAAAAATTCCGTCGGTAAATAATTGACATGATTGTTCAAGTTTACCGAAATTTTTTCGTCGGTAATTCTGTTGGTAAAAATGACACGTCATCTTTTTTTTTTTTTGCTTTGCTTTATTTTTTTTTCCGTCGGTAAAATCCTCGGAAATATTTCCGTCGGTAAAATCGCTCGGAAATTTACCGACGGAAATATTCCCTCGGTATTTCTGTTTGTATTTATTGATTTTCTGGTAGTGGCATAACTATGTTCCAACAAAATAATTTATTTTTATTTATGAAGGTTAGAAAATAATAAAAATTATATATTAAACTTTACTTAGCAGCTTAAACTATTAGATTAAGATGGTTGTTTAACATGGTATCAGAACCTTAATAACTAAACGGTCACAAATTCAAATTTTTTAAGCACGAAATAATGTGGGTGTATTCAAGTTTTATTCAAAAAACTTTTATTTGAAAAGGTGTGTTATAAATAATATAAATCATTTATTGTAACCTAAAAATTTAAACTTTTGGGTTGAGATGACTTTTAACAATAAAAATTTATTTATATATATATATATAAAATTCAATTTACAACTATTTTAACCTAACACTATTTTCTAAAATTTATTTTTTAAAAACCACAATAAAAAATAATTTTCAATCTATTATTTTTTTTAATTATAACCACAAAACTATCACCTCACCAACCACATTGAAAGGAGACCAGGAATCCAAATGAACTTAGGCAAGTGGCAGTACATCGAGACAATGTTATTTTCTGAATGGCATCCAGGTTGTGATAATGAATCCTCTTTTTGGGGTGTCTGTGTCCCGTAGTATTTTGTCCAGTATTTCCAATAATTGAAGCCCTATACTATACCCGTTTTAAGTCACGTGAAACCGATAATTTGCTGTCGGACCGGACCGGCAGAGATCCCTGTCGTCGATGCTGATTGAAGGCCTTTATCGTGTACTCTTTGTAGGATTATTCCGAGCTAGCTCTTCCCGATTCGTGTGACCCATTCGGATCCAAGTTAATTTAATTTTTGATTTTTTTTAAAAGATTTTTTCATTAACCTAGTTTGAATTAGATTTTAAATCGATGATTCCTTGATTTAGAACCGGTTGTTTTCTGCGTTTTAAAAATATTTTTAAAAATATTTAAATATTTTTTATTTTTTTATTAACTTCAAATTAATATGTTTTTAGTGTTTTCAAATTATTTTGATATACTGCTATTAAAAGTTATTTTTAAAAAATAAAAAAAATATTATTAACATTTATTTTGACACTTATTTGAAAAACAACCATAACTGCATCATCAAGCAAGCTCTTAATATGTTGAGCCTTAAGAATAATAATTTAATTTAAATCCAATAAAAAAATCGGAATGAATAATTATTTTTTAAATAATTATTTACTTGATGAATAATGAATAATATATATATATATAAAAGAAATGAAACTTCGAGTTATCACCATTAATGGGCTGTGAATGCATCCAAGTTCTCTGCCACAATGAGGTTTATTATCCGGGCCGAGCTGGTAGCATTTAATAGAAAAGATTAAAATTAATATAATAAAATATATTATTAAAAAATTTATTTATTTTAAAAAAAATATATCATATCATTTTATATTTAAATATTAAATAAAAAATTAAAATATTTTGTAGGGATCCGGACACCTGCTTGCCTCCCCCTAGTCCTGCCCCTGCTCATCATGTCCTCGAATTATTCCAAGCTAATTAAAAAACAAATTCCATATAAGTACCAAGATGTTATTTAAGCACTATAAATACACACATACATACACATATATATACATAAATACATACATGCATGCATAAAGCAGTTATAGCAACAAAAAGAAAAAAGGATGAGATGTCAGCATCTATCATTTAATAGTGAAGAACACAGAATGTCACATGATCATCATATTTGTAACCTTCATGTGCTAGATTTTGTCCATCCATATATCATCTCCAATCTCAAGACTATTATTTTTTATGTATTTGTCTGGCCACCGGTGCCTGGTGGTGATTACGGTGGAGCCACGAATTCCGTGTGAATGGCATATAGCTGTGACATGGTTGATGTCTGGTGGAGGAACCTTCATCTATCTTTTATGTGAGGTAAGAGATTCCAATTTTTATCGTGCTTCATCGATGGGCATTGGCTTTTCTTCCTTGTTTTCTTCGAAACATGCTTTTTCAGAAAATGATGGATTACCTGTGATTTCTAGCAGAATCAAGAGGCTTTTATTTTTTTCAGCATCCTGCATGATGAAAATAAAATATTATTTATATAAATCTTTTTTTTATTTGCATCCTCATTTTTTTTAACACCCTTCTTCTTTTTATTTAATATTTTATTTTAGTTGGTTTTAAATAGTACTTTGGCGATGTTAATAATATTTTTTGATATTAAATTAATACACAATTTGCAAAATAAAATTCAATTTTATTTATTCAAATAAATTAAAAATTTTAAAATTCAATTTCAAACTAAAACAAATACCCAACTTATTTTTTTTTTTTTAAAATAACATATGTATCTCAGTTTTCCAACTCCAACTTTTGTTAGGATTAATAAAGTTATTATTATTATTATTTATTAATACATATAATTTTTGTTTATTTTACTAAATACATGCATCAACTTTTTAAATTTTAGTTAATTTTTTTTTGTAACAATGATAATTTTTTTAATGTCAATAAAAAATATGCTCTAAATACCACGAGGAATCAAACTAGTTTGTATGAAACTGAAAATTTAATAATTACATAATGTTATATTTAATATTGTAGCTTAATTGGTTAGACACTGAGTTTGCTTCTCGGAGATTATTAGTTTAAGTTTCATAAATTTTAGGGCTATTAAAAATTTACATAGTTATTAACTTTAAAATCCATGAAATTAGTTGAAAATAGCCCAGATAACAACACTAATATAAAAAAATAATTGCTTAGTGTTTTTTTATTTGCAGCTATTTTCTCATGTCCAAAGCCGAAGCCTCGGTGTACATTTGCTGTCATCGGACCCCCATTTATGTTGGCTGGGACAGCCTACCCACTTGGAAGATTGATCGAAGCTCGAAAGCCTTGTCTGGCATGGCCTACTTGGAACTTTGTTAGGGCCAGATGAGTCATGGCCGTTCCTATGACCCAATAATACCTGTTTCCATCATAAGATGGTCTTGTTCAGAAAAATCTTTTTTTTTTTTTTTAGATAATTTTACAAAAACAATTCTTGTAAATAATCTATTGTATTTAAGATTTAATTAGAAAATGAGTTAACCTAATCCAAAAATACTATATTTTTAGGAGCTTTTTGGTATAAGGATTGTTATATCATACGTGTTTAAGAAGAACGGGGAATATAAGCCAGCATCAATTACTATCAATTTTAAAGAGTTTTAAGAATCAGAAAACTTTTGATTTGAGGAATTATATGGAAGAAATATTAAATTAAGGATGAAAATAATTTCTTGGGACTAAAATGAAATATCTATAAATATTCTAGATTGACACATAAATAATATTAAAACATATTTAATCTTGAGGGATGTAACTTAACTGGTTAGATCTCAAGTTTGTTTTCTAGAGATTACCAGTTCGAGTCTTACAAGTCTTAAGGTGACTGAAGACTTACATTATCGTTAACTTTATAGCCTGTAGAATTAATCTAGGTTGATTATCAGTTCGAGTTTTACAAGTCTTAAGGTGACTGGAGACTTACATTATCGTTAACTTTATAGCTCGTAGAATTAATCTAAGTGCGTGCAAGTTAATCCAAATATTAATATTAATAAAAAAACATATTTATCATTTAAAAAAAAAACTCGTGAACTGTTCCAAATACTTGTTATAAGAAAAACACGTATTAATTTTCTCATAGCTTTAAACCTTCTCCTCACAATGTTCCACGATTCACATACAATTCACTCAGAGATAACAATTCCCTGCCGTTACAAGATGTGATGGAAATTGGTATGACACTAGGGATGCGTTTGGCATGCTAGTTTGGAATTTGGATGGTATAGTATAAATGGAAATGGACTGTCGTTATCTTGTGTTTGGTACGCAGACAAGTTCAAGTGAGATTTTATAAAAAATCAATCCGGTCCTTGATTCTTTTTAATAATTTAATTTAGTCTTTGATAGAATTTCTTAGTCCTCTAATTATATAGTACATATAATTCAATCCCTAAATCAAAATATCCTTTTGCAATTAAACCCTTGCGTGTAAATATTTGTTTTAATAAAATTGATCATATCCTAGCCTATCAAATTAAGAAAAATAAATGTTTGATAAATAAATGATAAATAACAAATATATCATCAAAGAAAATTAAGTTGTAGGGTGGTTTAAATGTTGAAATGCACACTTCCCCTAAATCATTGTTTTTCTAAATTAAAGTCCTTAATCTTTTATTTGCACAATTGAACCCTCTTGAACCCAAATTACCATTCAATTGCTTTTTTTTTTTTTTGAATAATGAATTAGATTGAAAGACAGAAGATTAGAATGAAAATATGAGGCGAATTTGAATCTCATTTGAAAAATTTATTTTAGTCCCTCATCTTTTTTAGTTAATAAGTGACTGGTCCATTTAGTTGTCAGAAATTTAATTTTAATGCCGAACTTTATTTCCCTTATTTTTCAAATTTTTTTCTTATGAAAGAAGAGAGAGGCTCGCTAGATTTACGTGGGTGTCCGGGCCAGCTTGCGCGCACCACGACTAATCTCACGGCTCACTGAACATCCTGCAAACCCAGTGAGCATGTAAGGCACCGCGGGGGTGACAGACGTGCACGGTGAAGTTTGAACTCAGGATGCAGAGGAAGGGAACAAGTCCCTTCAAGTGTTGGGCCAAGATCTCAAGTGTATTATGACGATTTTGGTAGCTAAAATGGTTGATATCAATGATAATGAGTTTTTTTTTACGAGATAAGTTTTACCTAAGTGTTTTTTTTTTTACTTCTTGATTGAGGAGACAAATTTGATTGCGATAATATTTTCGGGTTCAGGATGATTTTGGTGTTTTGAGCTATTTTTTTGTGTTTTTAGATGTAATTGTTAGATTTTTTTACAATATTTTGAGTGTTTTCTGAATATTTACAGTAAAAAATCAGTTGGAAATAAGCTTTTTAGTAAAAGTAATAAACAGAAAACCTATTTTTCATACGATCTCCAGTCTTCGAATTCTAAATAAAGCAATATCTATTTTTTTTTAATTTCCAATAACCCGCGGCGTACCAGTACCACATGCGAATGTACTAGTAACTTGTTCAATGCCCGTTGCAGGAAACACAAACAGTGATCGATACCCGTCTCAATAAAAGAGCAACGATGTTTGCTGGGTGTCCCTCCCCTCCTCCGGGACGTGGGCTATGAATCATCACAGGCCAGCATCATAAATAATTAAATACATAAATGCGATATGCTATTTTGTTAATTAGTTAATAAATGTTTATATTATTCTCCATTGTAGACCAATGAAAGTCAAATAATACATTAACTTGCAGACACCACATTCTCAGTTGCTTCTGCATGTACTTTTGTATCGAAACGAATATTAAAATTGAAGAATTACTAATGCTATAGCTTTCCTTAGTAAATTTTTTTTTATATATATATTTTTTTTAAATATTTTTATTTAAAAATATATTAAAATGATATATATTTTTTATTTTTAAAAATTTATTATCATATTAAACAAATGAAATCCCACTCTATCAATAAATAAAGTAGTATTTTTTTTCATTACCTTAGCAATTCATTAACTTGGAGTATAATCCCAATTAGATTTATTTTTAATTAATTTAGAAAAACATTACTCAGTTAAATTTAAATAACTAGTGACTTCGTCAAATTTTAATAATATTTTTAAATTTTTTATTCAATTCAATGTTATTTTATTTATTTTTAATTTTTTTATCTAAAATAATATTTTCAAATTCACAATGCATATGCAAGTTAAGTGTTTGTTTTTTTTTTTTTTTTTTACTTGAAGATGAATTAAAATAATTTTGTTTATTTTTTAAAATTTATTTTTAATATATACATATTAAAATAAAAAAAATAACAGGGTTAACCTAATCAATCTCCAACATGAATCTAAAAAAGTATTTGGAAGTGTGATTACGATTGTTTTTTTCAAGTGTTTTTCACTTGATAATACATCAAAATAATTTTTTTTTTATTTTTTTTTAATATCAATATATTAAAATATAAAAAAACAATAAAAAAAATATTAATTTAAAATAAAAAATTTAAAAATTTTTAAAAACATTTTAAAACATAAAAATAAAGTTACTTATACTGAATCTGATCCGAAGTTCCGAACGGTTGTGACAGGTATTAAAAAAGTATCTCATCGTAAGAATTCTCCCAATTTTTTTAATTAACCTTTCCGCCAAAACCTCCATCCTGTCAATCTGCTATCTCCAGTTTTTACACCAAACCCACCACTTTTCGCTTCTATTTCTTTCCACTCTGTCAATCAATTCAAAAGGAAACTTTTTTCAAAATCCTTAGTTAGATCCCCGATGGCGATCCTGTACGCGCTAGTGGCGAGGGGATCTGTGGTGCTAGCGGAATTTACCTCGACGGCGACAAACGCAAGCGCGATTGCTCGACAAATATTGGACAAGATACCAGGCAATGATGATAGCAACGTCTCTTACTCTCAAGATCGTTATATTTTTCACGTTAAACGCACCGATGGCCTTACCGTTCTCTGTATGGCCGATGAAACCGCCGGCAGTAAGATTTTATTTCATTTCCCTTATTTTTTTTAACTTCGATTAAATTTTGATCGATTAGGGTTTTTTAGTGTTTTAATTATGTTGCGTGAGAAATTATTTGGTACGCTCTGTGTAGTCGAGGGTGTCGGGTCTCGGAAAGAACCAGAATTTAAAGAAACATTGGATTCTAGGACTCAAAACTGAAATTGAGTTCATCTCATCGTCTGGGAATTTCAGACGAATTAGTTTCTCTATGGCTAGGCCCTAACGGCAATTTAATTATCTTTGAGAGCTGCAGAAAAGACTGGATTTTAGAATGGTAGCTGACGCTACTGTGATTGTTGGAGAATGAGCGAAACTTTGCAACTTAGGTGAGGACTGGAAATGAATTGCGTGTAGAGAAGTTATGATGTTGCCGTCAAAAGGCAAGTCATTTATGCTGGTACTGGGGTAATCGCGTGGTATTACCTTGTTGTGGCTTGGACACGATTACAATTACCGTGTATTGATATTTTAGAGAGAGATGGAAACATGTGATTTTTAGTGCTCGATCTATTACCTGTTTATTTTTTGACAATTAATTGAATGATTTAGGATTGGTTTTAAAGTGGGTCCAGGACATCCAGGTCGTAGGATGCTTGGTGTTAGTATAGAAAGTGAATGTATGGGAAAAGTCATGGTATTGTTGATGTTATGTGCAGGAAGAATTCCCTTTGCGTTTCTCGAGGACATTCATCAGAGATTTGTGAGGACATATGGTCGCGCGGTTATTACAGCTCAAGCTTATGCCATGAATGACGAGTTCTCAAGAGTTTTGAGCCAGCAAATGGAGTATTATACTAATGATCCCAATGCAGATAGGATAAATAGACTGAAAGGTGAAATGAGTCAGGTGAGCTTGAATGCATTATGATTGCTATCTCTTGAAGGGTGATTGTTATGTAGTTTTCAATCCATAATTGATGTCTGGAATAATGTTTTATTTTAGATTTTGTTTCGTGAAATGTGGTTTCGATCCATTTTGCTGTTTTGTTGCTTTGTGAAAGTGTGGTGTTTTGGTGAAATAACTTATTTGTGGGCTTGAGTTCTACTTTGATATTGAATGATGAATTAATGGTATATAAAGGATATAAACCATTATTATCCTCATTGTTTGAGCAGAAACCTGGTATAATATTGAACAATTATTTTTCTGAATTTTCAGTTGAGGGGTCCTGCCTGAATTATTCGCTTTAAATAGATTTGTAATTTCCAAATTTGTGGTGGTTGTATAATAGGTGAGAAATGTCATGATTGAGAACATTGACAAAGTTTTGGAGAGAGGTGATCGCTTGGAATTGCTGGTTGATAAAACAGCTAACATGCAAGGAAACACCTTCCGTTTCAGAAAGCAAGCTCGTCGTTTCAGAAGCACTGTATGGTGGAGAAATGTTAAGCTTACGTATGTTATTTAAATGGAATCTTTTTGATCTATAAATACATGCACGTGTGTACTGAAGAAGTTTCTTTCAACATTGCCTACTTGAAACTTGAGATCTTTAAATGCTTTGCCCACTGACTAAATCATTTGCATCTTGCAGGGTTGCTTTGATTTTATTACTACTAGTGATCATCTATGTTGTGCTGGCTTTTGTATGCCATGGACTTGCACTACCTACGTGCCTGAAGTGAGAGCAGCGGTTGAGTGAGATCCGATGTGCATTGTGCTTGTATTTTTTGCTTATTTTTCTTAGTACAAGGGATTTTCTGTTTGAATTTTTTCTCTTCTCAAAGTCGTATTAAATTTTCTTCTTTTGAGCAACGTGAAATACATGAATTATCCGGGTGTGTTCACACACTGTTTATCAGACTGCCCTTGTGGAGACAAACTGATGCAAGTTGTATGCCTATTTAAGCGTTTGATTGAGTTAATATTTATGAAGTGCAAATGTTTTGGTGTCCAATTTTGACGACTCTCTTTTCTGCTGAGGTGCTATACATGTTTCTGAATTGTTCCTTTGTCAAAAACGCCCTTCATGGTGTGTGCTGTGCTTGATATTCTTGACGGGAACGAGAGGGGAGGGGACCTATTACGTTTCAAGGATTTTGTTTACCTTTTCTTCTCAGATTCCACTCAGAAAGAAGAACCAATCTTAGGATTGTATATAGCATTATTGTCACCAACATTCACTTGCCAATACCCAATAACATAATCTCGAGGAGTAGCTTATGCTTGAAGGATAATGATAGCTTGATACGTGCCCTCACTAAAAAAAGGCAAGAAATTTCTATATTTCATGGTTTCTACTTGCTTGTTCTCTATTTACTACTGGCGGTCCTAGCTACTGCGTGTTTGTTTCTGTTCATGGTCCGATAAGGATCATGGTGGGAGATGTGTCGGCATCCTCCCAAGCAAGCAAATGGATAAAGGTCCAATATAATTTCTAGAGCAAATCAGAGAACCGAGGTGGTCCTAGCTGCTGCATGTTTGTTTAATTATGCTGGGAGTAAAAACAAACTGTTCGAAACGGAAAGAAGCTTGTCACATTTTGTCACAGCTAAGAAAGAAACTATATAATAAATTGGAAATCCAAGTTATTTGTCCCCTCATTAAGTAAGACATCTGATAGGGTAATTTTACTTTTTCCAAGCATTTCCAGACAGTATATGCGCTAACTTTGCATTTTCCTTTCATTATTAACCATTTTAGCAGCATATATTGTGATCTTTACTTGCATTTTCACCCAGCCATCATGGGATTCACCTCTCAGGCGACTTCGACTTAATCCCTAGTTACTAGGAAGAAAAGGTCTTTTGGTGTCTTGCAAGTCGCAAGAAGTTTCCTTGCTCGCCCAATTCAAGTAAATTTTCTGTCCTGCCTGCATGCGGATTTTGTCGGGGCAGAAAAAGCTATGTTTATTACGTTGTCTTTTTCTTTCCTTTCCCTCTCGGCTACATAGGAAGGACGAGTACAGAAGCCTGGTCCTGGAAATGACAGGGACCAGCGTGCCTTACTGCTTACTGTGAGCAAGTAGTGCTGTTTGCATTATGAACCAAGGCTATTGAACATGACACAACCATGCTCAACCAACGCCAAAATGGAAAATAATGAGTGCCACAAGGTCAGGAAACCAAAGACATGGGAAACCTCGTGTAAGACGCATCTCTTCCATTAGTAGCATGAGAAGACAGTGACGTAAAACAGACACAGCAACAGATTTTAAAAGAAAAAATTAAACATTTTGAATTTCTAGCTTCTTTCCACATTAGAATTTACACCAAGCTGTCCTCTACATGATCGAATTTGTTCGTCAACTCTTCCAATTCCTGCAATGCAGAGTCTTCCATCTTCCACAACTGGAATGGCGCTTAAAATCTTTGCCCCATCGTGGTAGAATGTAGCGAGAAGGGACTTCTTAGACAATGTATGTCTCTATTTATCCATCAACATTCAGCTGCTTTGTGTTAAAACAAGAATACATCCCCACAACTTCAGACTGGAACCTCTTAAAAGATTTCTTTTCTGTACATTTCAGAGAGCCGCGCCTCAAATTTACATCTTGTTTTCAACTCAAAGCTTGAATCTTTGGTCTCCAGATCTGCCATGGCTTCTTTCAAGTGTTTTTTGGTGTAGGGAGAGATCATTCTTATCTACAAATTCCTTAAACGATGCATGCTTATGTACATAGCCATCAAAAAAAGGCATCACAGCCCTCATTTTCTTGGATGGGGATCATTCTTGCAAAGACTACGTCCTTCAAGTAGACCGGAACCCGCCTCTGTCTCTCTGCATACAATGTTTGAAGCCATATTTGATCGCCAAGACCATAGCGAAAGACAAACAGGACAATAAATAGTGCTACTGCTCCCAGCCAACATCAACTACTGCTAAAAGAAAGTTCCAATGGTGGTCGGTTTCTGCAATATTTCAACACAAATAGGATGGATGCCGGACCCTTTATGCCGCCGGTAACCGTTCCATTCAGCAACAAATACGATCGCCTGATAAGATTCATCTCAAGTTAAATTCTCAATCTACAGAAAGCAAACTCTTTCATATAAGTAAGTTCATCTGACTGAGCATACGAACTACCACCAAATTCTCAATCTACAGAAAGCAAACTCTGTCATACAAGTAAGTTCATCTGACTGAGCAAACTAACCACCACCAATAATGAATTATTAGTATCCCTTACTTGCGCATTTTCCAAACATCATTCGATCTCTTGTAACAAATGTAGCACAAGTTACAAGGATTACATTACAAAACATCCTTAACACTTAAGATGCGTAGCAGCAATCATGTCAAGCACACCATCCAGTCCTTAGAAAGGAAACGCACTTCACTTTTAAGATTCTTGTTCAATATCTCAAAAGTTTGGGACTTTGTACCATAAACTACATAACCCTATTCATCTCCAATAAGACCCATAAGATTAACTCGAGATTAGTATATTGACTTAGTCAATCCAATCAAAACTTTAATTGATTTTTTAAAAATAAAAATAAAAATAAAATTATTTTAATTACCCGATTAACCTGTTCGTTTATGAGTTGGGCATTGAATGGACTAGTTTCATCACTTAAAATGGTTGGTTTTACTGACCTATCAATTGGCTACAATTTTATTATTCAAAAAAATTAATTCGGAATAGCACGACAATATAACAAGATATGGCATCTTCGAATCAAAATTTATGATGGCTGATTTTTTCCTCTCTAAAATTTCATAGCTTTACAGGGTTCAAAGTTTTTACTTTCTCTGCAGTTAAACCGATATTATCAATTGAAACCCTGGAAAATAAAAAAGAAAAAGAAAAAAAGAATATCTTGCAGCTAAAATTGAGTCAAGACTTGGAATTGAATTGGGGATTTTAGAGGATCTTACAATGATTACTGAGTCGGGAAGGAATCGGCAGTGATTTCATACGTGGGACTGTGTGAGCTCTGTCCAAGTTGGCAGTGAAGAAAAGCGCGCGTGGAAGAAATCTAAAGCTAATTATAGAGAGCAAATATTGCAGGATGAATGGAAAAAAAAAACTGAGATAAACTCGCATAGAAGAAATTAAATAAAAAAAAATAAAGGTTGAATTCTTGAAAAAGCTAAAGGATAAAAGGATAAAATGAAAAAAAAACTATTTTTTAGAAAAACATTTAAAAAAACTGAAGTCGACTTAATTAACATATAATTTGGAATATAAAATTTGGATAACTTCAAAGAAAGAAAAGCGAATACAATCACGAATCTCAAGTTCTAATAATTTAATATTGACTGATAAAATTAAAAAAAAAAGTTAAATTGAGCTCATATTTAAAATTTGTGACTTATATTATGAGAATGAGATTACAATATAGAAGACAAATAAAAAAATAATGAAGGAAAATATCTAATCATCCAAAATTAAAAAATTAAAAAATAAAAGAAATGAGAACCGAGTTAGATAAAAAAAATAAATTAAACAAAATATTGATAATTAGAATTAAAAAAATAAATCTAGAAAATAATTAAAAATAAAAAAAATAATAATAAAATGATGATGAAATTGAATATAAAAATCAAATGAAATATATTTTTAAGAGATGAAATTGAAAAACAAATCAAGAATTGATTAAAAAAATAGCAATAAAGAAATAAAAATCAAATTTGATAAAAAAGAAAATGAAGACTAAAATTGATATGAATACAAATCGACATGACATATTTGATTTTTAAAAGGGTTGATGCAGAATCCTATACTAGGAAAAAGAAAAGAGAGAGGAAAAAAAATTCATTGAAACTCGATCATTGCCTCAGTGTTCGCATGTGACTGACCATCAGAAAGAGAATGACATGATACTTTAAAACTCTATAATTCCATTATTAAAGGTGACATATGACTGTAAAAAAACATTTCACATGTTATCCAAAGAACATAAACACCTCTTACTCGTTTAGCACATACCAATCATTTTTTTTAATTATATTTAGATATATTAAAAAACTAAATTGTCCTTCATTAAAATTAATCATTACTAAAAAATTATAATAAAAATATAAAAACGCACTTAGATGTCAATTTTTAAATTTTTTTAAAGGGTAATATAGTAATTTATCAAAAAACCCTTAGACCCTGGTATATTTTTTTAATTTTTTAAAGGGTGTTTAAGCTATTTCATGTATGTAAAATATAAAAAAACTAATTTATTTTTAAATTGATATAATAATGATAAATGAATCTTGTAAAAATAATTATTTTACCCTTAATAATTATTAGATAGATATTTTGTTTGGGAAGGAATTATTTTAATGTGTGAATTCACGGATAAATATGATTGTATGCACAATTAATGACTAAGCCCTTTTATTTATTTATTTATAATTGTAATTACACACGCAACAGAGAACAGAGATGGATAAAAGGAAGTAAGCTGTTTGATTATATAGGTTTTCGACTAGACATTTCAATCGATTAAAAAACAATATACATCTTACATGCAATGTTAATCTATATATATACGAGATAACATGCCCGCGCGCTGCCGCGGGCTTATAAAACAAATATACTTGATAATATTATAATTATAAATCAATGCTAGGTAAGTAATAGAAACTAAAGGTATGATTGAACAAATATTTCATAACGAGAAAAAAAAAGTTGTGTTGGTGATCAAAAACTCATAGACTGAATAAAATAATTTGTAGCAATCTACAATGTTTTGTGAGGAAAGATACAGTGCTTTCACTATATGATTTAGCTTTTTTGTTAATAAAAAACAAAAAAAATTACAAAGTTAAATTCTCTATCAACTTAATATTAAAAAAAACCAACAAAGATAATTTTGGAAGGAAAAAAAACCCATGAGAAAAAACATTGTAACAATTGATAATGTTTTGTGAAGAAAACTATAGTGTTTTCCCCAATAAAATAAAATAAAACCATTTAGAGAAATATTGTAGCAATCCACAGTGTTTTGTGAGAAAAACTACAACACTTTCCTCGTATGATTTAGCTTTATTGTAATTATAATTCTTAACCAACTCAATATTAAAAAAAAAATTGACAAAGATAATTTTGAGAAAAATCATATGAGAAAACACTGCAGCAATTCATAGTGTTTTAAAGAAAAAAAATATTACAAAGCTAAATTCTTAATCAACTCAATATTAAAAAAAAAAATCAACAGAGACAATTTTTAGAAAAAAAAAACACCAAAAAAAGGGGAAAAAATCATGTTGGAAACACTATAGCAATTCACAGTGTTTTGTGATGAAAGCTACAGTGCTTCCCCACATGATTTAACCTTATTTGTAATGATTTGTAATTATAATTCTAAAACAACTCAATATTTAAGAAATAAAATTGACAAAGATAATTTGAAAAAAAATTATAAGAAAAAAAAAATCATGCGGAGAGACATTGCAACAATCCACAATGTTTTATGAGGAAAGCTACAATGCTTTCCCCACATGATTAAGCTTTATTACAAAGTTAAATTCTAACCAACTCAATATTAAAAAAAAAATCGACGAAGATAATTTTGAAAAAAAATATTACAAAAAAAAAACACAAAAGAAACTGGAAAAAAACCATGTGAGGAAAAACTGTATCAATCTATAGTGTTTTGTGAGGAAAAATTTGTATTACTTGTAATTGCAATTCTTTAACCAGCTTAATATTTAAAAAATAAAATTGACAAAGACAATTTTAGAAAAAAAAAATAACAAAAACAGAAAAAAAAATAATGTGGAAAAAAACTATAGCAATCCACTGTAATTTTCGAGAAAGTTACAGTACTTTCCTCACATATTGTAATTGTAATTTTTAACCCCGTTTAATATTAAAAAATAAAATAAAAAAAGATAATTTCGGAGAAAATTATAAAAAAACCATGCAGAGAAACATTGTAGCAAGCAACAATGTTTTAAAGAAAAAAATTACAAAATTAAATTTTCAATCAGCTCAATATTAAAAAAAATCAAAAAATATAATTAAAAAAAAATAAAATAGAAAAACTATGTGGGAAAACACCGCAGCAATCCACAGTATTTTAAAGAAAAAAATTACAAAACAAAATTTTTAATCAGGTTAATATTTAAAAAGTAAAATCAACAAAAATAATTTTTTTAAAAAATAAAAAAATAAATGCAAAAAAAAAGAAAAAATAGTAAAGTTGAAAAGAAGAAGTAATTTGGGAAAAAAAAAAGGAAAAAAAACGAAAACAAAAAGAATAAAGAGAAAAGTTGGAAAAAACTGCAAAAAAAAAAAAAAAGGAATGTACTGTGGATTACTGTTGTAATCCACAGTACATTGTGTGTGGGGAAAAAAACACAAAAGAAACTGGAAAAAAACCATGTGAGGAAAAACTGTATCAATCTATAGTGTTTTGTGAGGAAAAATTTGTATTTACTTGTAATTGCAATTCTTAACCAGCTTAATATTTAAAAAATAAAATTGACAAAGACAATTTTAGAAAAAAAATATCAAAAATAGAAAAAAAATAATGTGGAAAAAAATACTATAGCAATCCACTGTAATTTTCGAGAAAAGTTACAGTGCTTTCCTCACATATTGTAATTGTAATTTTTAACCCGTTTAATATTAAAAAATAAAATAAAAAAAGATAATTTCGGAGAAAATTATAAAAAAACCATGCAGAGAAACATTGTAGCAAGCAACAATGTTTTAAAGAAAAAAATTACAAAATTAAATTTTCAATCAGCTCAATATTAAAAAAAATCAAAAATATAATTAAAAAAATAAAATAGAAAAACTATGTGGGAAAACACCGCAGCAATCCACAGTATTTTAAAGAAAAAAATTACAAAACAAAATTTTTAATCAGGTTAATATTTAAAAAGTAAAATCAACAAAAATAATTTTTTTTAAAAATAAAAAATAAATGCAAAAAGAAAAAGAAAAAATAGTAAAGTTGAAAAGAAGAAGTAATTTTAGGGAAAAAAAGGAAAAAAAAAGAATAAAGAGAAAAGTTGGAAAAAACTGCAAAAAAAAAAAAAAGAAGGAATGTACTGTGGATTACTGTTGTAATCCACAGTACATTGTGTGTGGGGGAACAATGATTCCCCACACCATTTAGATATTGTTAATTATATATATATATATATATATATATATATATATATATATAAACTCATTGAAATATTACCCTATAAACGGAAAAGAGAACGGTGAATATTGCAGATAGACTATTCGCCAGGATTATTTTTCTATTCACTCAACTATTTTCCTCTTTTTTGTGTTTCATCCCTGATTTTTTTAATCATGTCATCTAAGAGGTACCGATTAAACTGAAAAAGTAAAAAAATAATAATAAAGAAAACCAAACTATAAAAAATAACCTCCTAGAATATTTTAAAAAAATATTTAGTTTGGTTCGGTTTTATAAGCCTAAAACCAAAAAACCAAACTGAAAAAAATAAAAAAAATCAAACCAAAAAAACCAAAACTAAGCCCATTAGAAAGCAAAAAAACCCTAAAAAAAACAATATAATTTTTTATTTTTAATAAAAAATAATCGAATTGAACAACTGAAACAAAATTGAACCAAAACTAGTTGGTTGAATTTTGGTTTTCAATATAAAATAACTGAACCAAAACTGATCGGTTTTAAACCGATTTCGGTCTTATATTTTGTATTTTATAAAATTTTAGTTTAATTATTTTAATAACTAAAAACTGAACCAAATAAAAAACAATCACCAAACTTTGTATCTTTGCAATTTCATTAAATGTCTAGCTATGTCAAATAAAAAATAATCACCAAACTTCCTAACTGTGTCAAATAAAAAATAATCACCAAACTTCGTATCTTTGCAATTTCATAAGATGTCTAACTGTGTCAAAAATAGTTGATGGAGCTTTGTAAATTTTTTTGTTTGTTTGATTTTTAATTTTAGAGAGAATAAATGGTGTTTTTAGTTTATGGTTGTGTTTATTAAAGTTCCTTTAATATTTAAAAGTTGCTTTCAAGTAAAAACAAATTGAAAAAATGTTTTTTTCCCCAAAACTAGGACAGTATTTTTTTAATGATCATAAAATCTCCAGCAAACAATAGATCATCTGCCACGAAGGATGATTGTCTTCTGCCATGACAAATGAGTTCCATCAATTAACTTCTCAATGCACTCAAGGCGTGGAATGGCAAAGGCCGAACGTTGATAAGCCTTTGTGAATTGTCAATTGCAGTGTTTTGAAACCAGCCCGGCCCGGTAGGTCGATTCGAAACCGGGCCAGGTTGAAGAAAAAAAAAAGAAGGAAAAATCCGGTGTGACCCGGCTAACCTGTTGGGTTGACTCGACAACCTATCAAGATCCGGCCGCAAACCCGTTGATTTTTTTTTTCTTATCAAAACGATATCATTTTGATTTTTTTAAAAACAAAATTGACCCAGCCGCCCTGATCAAAACCGGGTGATCCGGTCAAGACTCGGAACCCGGGCCGGATCTTAAAACTATGGTCAATTGGGTTTCCATTCTCATCTCCAACGAGATGTTTGTGCGGCGTCATTTTGAATTTTTTTTTTAAACAAAATTGACCCAGCCGACCTAATCAAAATCGGGTGATTTGGTCAAGACTCGGAACCCGGACCGGGTCTTAAAACTATGGTCAATTGGGTTTCCATTCTCATCTCCAACGAGATGTTTGTGCGGCTGTAGGCCGTAATAAGAAAATTAGTAATTATCAATGTTTTTAGCGGTTATTTTTTATTTTTATAAAATTATTTTTTAAAATTAACACATTAAAAAAATATAAAACACAAAAAAATAATTTAAAATAAAAAAATAATTTTTTTTTAAATATTTTTAAAATGCAAAAATAAATCTAAATTAAATATTTAGGAACATGGCTAGATTGCTTGCTATCAAATGTTTTGTATATTTATAAATTGTTTTGATGAGGTAATAGTAAAAATAAATTTTAAAAAATTCAAAATATTATTTAAATAAAAAACATTTTAAAATATAATTAAAACAATCCTAGCTGAAGTTAGCCCTAGACCCTTAGCCAATAAAAAACCAGTAAGTAAATGCAGAAGAATTAGAAAAAACTGATTTGTCATAATTTCCAGGAATCCGTTAACGTAAACACAAGGCGTACACGTGGGCCAGTTTGAACAGCCAACAACATAGAATATCTGGATCCTTCCACTCAATGGGCCCCGTTGATTTCCCTCGAAAGCAAATCTTCGATTATAAAAACCTAAACCTTTCTAATCTCAACAAATCCACACCCATGATCCTTCAATCAAGCTCACTTTAATTTATAATTAGAACCGGAAAACTAATAATATAAAATTATCCCGCGCATTTTAAATGAATAATAAATGGTGGGATCTTTTATGTGTAATTTTGATGAAAATACTTTGCTCACCTCAAATAATATTTATTTATATGTTATTTTAAAACAATCATAAAATTATTTAACATAATCAAGATGCTAATTTATTAATTTAAAATTTAATTTGGACTAAATTAACTCACTCAAAAACTTATTAATTTTGATCTAAACTTAGATTAGGTTTTATCTTGAATAAACTTGAATATTAACATGATTAAACTCGAGTTAGACTCTTTAGATCAATTCTAAGAATTATTTTAAGTTTTATTTTATTAAAATGATATTATTTTATTTTATTTTTAAATTAAAACAATATTATTTCAAAGTTTCTCAATAAAATATCAATCTTGTGCTAGACTAGGTTAAATGGATTAAATATGGAGTTTTGATTTGATAAATATGTTTAATACAAGAGTAGTTAATTATTATTATTTTTTTTAAAAATAAAAAATTAATTGTAGTAATTCTTCAAAAACAAATTAAAGTGATGTTGAAAAATTATGATAATAGGTTTTGCTTTTATTTTATTTTTTATAAGAAAATCCAAAACATACAAGCTCTTTTTAGCTGTTTTTTTTTTTTTTTGGATGCATTCAAAATCAAGGCAAAACAAAAAAGGAAAATGGCAATTGATACCCATCTCTTGCGAAAAAAATACTTTGATAAAATTAGCTCTTTTTACGGGCTACGTGTCCTTACTCCCACGTACGTGCATCATAACCAGGCCCCATGATGTGGACCCACCTCCAAGTTTTCCTCAATCTCACACAGCGAAACTTGTACCCACGCCACATCGAATCCTGACCCAAGAAAACCCAAAAAAAAAAAAAAAAACCAAAAGAGAAAACAAGAAAAAGAAAAGAGGGCAGGGCAGGTTAACTACAAGTCCACAAGGAGCTCATTGTCCAGAACAGCCTCCTCTCTTTAGCCTCACGCCCACACACCCCTGGGCCTCTCTTTCTCCTTCTCCTTCTCTCTAAATTTTTTGATCAAAACTCTAGAGAGAGAAAAGTAAAAATAAAATAAATACTAAATAACACCAAACACCAAACACCAAAAACCCCTAACAAACAATGAAACACCACACCACCACCATCGCCACTTCAATGGAAGCAGCAGCCACATCCTCATCCTGCTCCTCATCCGCCCCTACACCTTCCCCCTCCGACCAATCCTCTCTCGCCACATCATCATCCACGACCACAGCAACGCCAACATCAACCACCACAACAATTGACGATATCACCGTGGGGACCACGCGAGACGGGACGAACGGAGCGGCGGCAGAAGCCGTTACAATCGATCGGCGAGGGGAGTATTCGGCAATCTGCAAATGGACGGTACAGAATTTTCCACGTGTCAAAGCTAGGGCATTATGGAGTAAATATTTTGAGGTAGGCGGTTACGATTGCCGTTTATTAATTTACCCTAAAGGTGACTCTCAAGCTTTGCCTGGCTACATCTCAATCTACCTTCAAATCATGGACCCGCGCGGTACATCATCTTCAAAATGGGATTGTTTTGCCAGCTACCGTTTATCAATTTTTAATCCACTTGATGATTCCAAAACTATACACCGTGATTCATGGCATCGGTTTTCCAGCAAGAAAAAATCACACGGTTGGTGTGATTTTACCCCGGCTTCTACCGTTTTCGATTCCAAATTAGGTTATTTGTTTAATAATGATTGCGTTTTAATCACCGCCGATATTTTGATTTTAAATGAGTCAGTTAGTTTTATCCGCGACAATAGTAGTAGCACTAGTAATAATGAGGTGCAATCGGGGGTTTCTTTATCGATTTCGTCGAATTCGGTTGTTGTGGGACCAGTATCGGATGTGTTGAGTGGGAAATTTACGTGGAAAGTGCATAATTTTAGCTTGTTCAAGGAAATGATTAAGACACAGAAGATAATGAGTCAGGTGTTTCCTGCTGGGGAATGTAATTTAAGGATTAGTGTGTATCAGAGTTCAGTGAATGGTACGGATTATTTGTCTATGTGTTTGGAGAGTAAGGATACGGAGAAGACAAGTGTTTCGGATAGGAGTTGTTGGTGTTTGTTTAGAATGTCTGTTTTGAATCAAAAGGCTGGGGGGAGCAATCATGTGCATAGGGATTCATATGGACGGTTTGCGGCAGATAATAAAAGCGGGGACAATACAAGTTTGGGGTGGAATGATTATATGAAAATGGCTGATTTTGTTGGGGCTGAATCAGGGTTTTTGGTTGATGATACTGCCGTTTTTAGCACTTCATTTCATGTGATTAAGGAGTTCAGTAGCTTTTCAAAGAATGGGGGTTTAAATGGAGGGAGGATTGGGGGTGGAGCAAGGAAGTCTGATGGGCATATGGGGAAATTCACTTGGAGGATTGAGAATTTTACAAGGTTGAAGGATCTTTTGAAGAAGAGGAAGATTACTGGTCTTTGCATCAAGAGCAGGAGGTTCCAGATTGGGAACCGGGATTGCCGACTCATTGTTTATCCTCGAGGTATGTAAGATTGTCATTAGTAGTATTTGGCTATGAACTTACCGTTGCTCATTTATTTGTATGCTAACAGACTTGGAGTATGCCTTGAATCTATTATGAAAATCCTGCTCTAATTGATGATTTTAAGACAAGTGCAGCACGTCTCGATATGGATAGTTGAGCAGTAGTTCTTCCTACTTATGTGGACACAGAGAGCTTGCTTGCTATCTTTTTATAATGGTCTGTTATGCTGGATTTATTTGAAGTAGCTTCGTATTTTTTTTTTATATCAGTGATAAACTCGTTTAACTGGATTAAGGTTTTGCAAAACGCCATGCATCATTGCTTACCGCTTATAATTTAACTAGTTAAGTTTTGGTCCTTGGACTGTTCTAGGAAAGAGAAGGTTTTCATTGATTGCATGCATCATGTATTTAAGCTAATTGTACAATTGCTAGATATGTAAACCAAATTGACAGTTAACGCCTTCTCTTTGCTCACATGCAAAATGGTTTCAAGTTAATTTGTAAGCCAAACTGGAAGTTTTTTTAGGAAACTGAAGTGATTTGAAATTCCTGTATGCTTGGTGGTATCAGGGCAGTCGCAGCCACCATGCCACCTTTCAGTGTTTCTTGAAGTTACGGATTCACGGAATACTTCTAGCGACTGGAGTTGTTTTGTGAGTCATCGATTGTCAGTTGTGAACCAGAGGATGGAGGAAAAATCTGTCACAAAGGAATCTCAGAATCGCTATTCCAAAGCAGCCAAAGATTGGGGTTGGCGTGAATTTGTGACACTTACAAGCCTGTTTGATCAAGATTCTGGGTTTCTTGTTCAAGATACTGTTGTATTCTCTGCAGAGGTTCTCATACTGAAAGAAACATCCATAATGCAAGATTTTACTGATCAGGATACCGAGTCAACTAATGGTGCTTCCCAGATTGATGGGGTTGGCAAAAGAAGTTCATTTACATGGAAAGTGGAGAACTTCTTGTCCTTCAAAGAAATAATGGAAACTCGAAAAATATTTAGCAAGTTCTTCCAAGCTGGTGGTTGTGAGCTTCGGATTGGTGAGTTATCTTTGGTCATCTCTTTACTGAAGTTCTGGTTGCAGCTGCTCTCTTTCTTTATTCAACTGATGGTATGTATTTTTCCCCATGCAGGTGTGTATGAGTCCTTTGACACCATATGCATATACTTAGAGAGTGATCAGTCAGTTGGTAGTGATCCAGATAAAAACTTTTGGGTCAGATACAGAATGGCTGTAGTGAATCAAAAAAATCCTGCCAAGACTGTGTGGAAGGAGTCATCTATTTGTACAAAGACATGGAATAATTCTGTCCTGCAATTCATGAAGGTGTCAGATATGTTGGAAACAGATGCAGGGTTCCTTGTACGAGACACCGTTGTTTTTGTCTGTGAAATATTAGATTGCTGCCCATGGTTCGAGTTTTCAGATTTAGAGGTTAGAATTATGGTCTTTGATCATTTTCTGCTATTTTTATGTACTGAGATTCTTGTATGGTGACATGCATGTTGGTTCATGTGTCTGCATCATGTTTCTGTGTGATTTTTAACCCTCAACATCATGGGCTAATGGAGAGGACTTTTGTGTCCGAGTTTTTATAATCTTCTATTTACACCAGCCAGGCATTTTAGATGTCCTATATTTTACACTCTTTTTAAGTTATTTATCTCAGAATTATAAGAACATTATTTGTTTTGGTTCATTGAGAGGCCCACTAGGCCTTGAACTACATAATGGGGGTAGTTGCACTCCACTCCCTAAACCCCACTTGCTTATCCCAAGTATTGGTAATTTTGCATGCACCTTTTTTCTGGTGCAACACATCAGGAAAATGCATGTAAGAATAGCGCACGAAAACAATCATGAATTAGTCCACCAGTTCAATGGTTCTGATTTTTTTGTGTACCTTTCTTGCATGCACTTTTGTGCTATAAAAATTTACTCCTATGCATCTTATTTTCAATAACAAGTACATTTGTACAAATTTGTTGGAGATCAGAAGCAGCATTTTTTATTTTGTTATCATGTCTTCTTCGTATGATGGCTGAATGCTTATGTTTGTTCTGCCTTCTGTTAGGTTTTGGCATCTGAGGATGATCAGGATGCTTTAACAACTGATCCTGATGAACTCATTGATTCTGATGATAGTGAAGGAATAAGTGGAGATGAAGAAGATATATTTAGAAACCTTCTTTCCAGAGCTGGGTTTCACCTCACATATGGAGACAATCCTTCGCAGCCACAGGTTACTTTAAGAGAAAAGCTTTTAATGGATGCTGGTGCCATTGCTGGTTTTCTGACTGGGCTACGTGTTTATCTTGATGACCCTGCTAAAGTAAAGAGGCTGCTTCTTCCAACAAAACTTTCCAGTAGCAATGATGCAAAGAAGGCCACAAAGGCTGATGAATCTTCCCCCAGCTTGATGAACTTGCTGATGGGAGTTAAAGTTTTGCAGCAGGCAATTATAGATTTACTTTTGGACATAATGGTTGAATGTTGCCAACCTTCTGAAGGAAGTTCAAATGATGAGTCATCTGATGCACACTCAAAGCCTTCTCTTCATGTCAATGGTGCGGCCAGCCCATTGGAATCTGACAGGGAAAGTGGAGCAACAGAATCCGCTCGGTTTCCTGTACATGAAAGATTGGATTCTGGTATAGATGATTCTGCTAGAGCATCTGCTGTTCAGAGCTCTGACATAAATGGGACTGGTATGCCTGGACAAGCTCTTCCAGGACAGCCTATTTATCCACCTGTAACAACAGCAGGGGATGCTTCAGGAAATGCTTCACTTCGCTCTAAGGTATGGATTTCCACTGCATAACTGTTTACTTTTCCTGTGTAATATTTTGTTTTATATTAATTACTTGGAGAAGTCGGACTTTCAGACCAAGTGGCCTGAACAATCTGAGGAGCTCTTGGGACTGATTGTCAACTCACTGAGGGCCCTAGATGGAGCTGTTCCACAAGGCTGCCCAGAGCCAAGACGAAGACCGCAGTCTGCGCAAAAGATAGCTCTTGTGTTGGATAAAGCTCCTAAACATCTGCAGCCTGACCTGGTTTCTTTGGTACCCAAATTGGTTGAGCATGCAGAGCATCCTCTGGTTGCTTATGCACTTCTTGAAAGACTTCAAAAGCCTGATGCAGAACCTGCATTGCGGATACCTGTAAGATAACTGTTGAATAGATACACTTTTATAAAAGACTCCCTCTCTATTTTGACCAACTGCACATACTGTTCTTCTTTAAGTCTATTGCCAGATATTTCATTGTGTGATTTTGATGGTCATTCGTAGGTTTTTGGTGCTCTTAGTCAACTGGAGTGTGGCAGTGATGTGTGGGAGCGTGTTCTATTTCAGTCTTTTGATCTTTTGGCTGACTCAAATGATGAACCTCTTGCTGCTACCATTGATTTTATATTCAAAGCCGCATCCCAATGCCAACATCTTCCTGAAGCAGTACACATTTCTTTCTCAGAATATCTTCCTCTGTTGTTTAACAAGATCTCTTTAATGCTTATTTAAATTGCTCTGTTTTCTTTTGTAGGTCAGATCTGTTCGTAGTAGGCTAAAAATTTTGGGGGCTGATGTGTCCCCTTTTGTCCTGGATTTTTTGAGCAAAACTGTGAATAGTTGGGGAGATGTTGCTGAAACCATACTAAGAGATATTGATTGCGATGATGACCTTGGTGACAGCTGCTCAACATTGCCTTGCGGTCTTTTCTTGTTTGGAGAAAATGCATCTGCTGCTGAAAGGTTGCAGGTGGTGGATGAGCAGACATTCCATTCTAGCAGTCATTTTTCTGACATTTATATTCTGATTGAGATGTTATCCATACCTTGCCTTGCTGTTGAAGCTTCTCAAACATTTGAGAGGGCTGTAGGTCGAGGAGCAATTATGGCTCAATCTGTAGCAATTGTCTTGGAAAGGCGTCTCGCTCAAAGATTGAATTTTAATGCCAGATTTGTTGCTGAAAATTTTCAGCATGAAGATGCTATAATAGAGGGGGAAGCCAGTGAACAGCTGCGAGTTCAACGGGATGATTTCTCTGTTGTTCTTGGTCTTGCTGAGACACTGGCCCTTTCTAGAGACCTTTGTGTGAAGGGATTTGTTAAGATGCTGTACACGATACTATTTAAATGGTATGCAAATGAGCCCTGTCGAGGGAGAATGCTAAAGAGACTTGTCGATCATGCCACCAGTACTACAGAGAATAGTCGTGATGTAGATCTAGATTTGGATATATTGGCTATTTTAGCTTGCGAGGAGCAAGAGATAGTTAAACCTGTTCTGAGCATGATGCGGGAGGTTGCTGAACTTGCAAATGTTGACCGGGCTGCTCTGTGGCACCAGCTATGTGCTAGTGAAGATGAAATTATCCGTATGCGTGATGATAGGAAAGCAGAAATTTCCAATATGGCTCGGGAGAAGGCAAATCTATCTCAAAAATTGAGTGACTCTGAGGCCACTAACAACAGGCTAAAGGTACCAGATATAATCCAGTTAGTTAACATTTATGAATTTTTCATGTGGGAATTTATTAATGTTGATAACACTGTTGAAATGACAGTCTGAAATGAGGGCTGAGATGGATCGCTTTGCTCGGGAAAAGAAGGAACTTTTTGAACAGATACATGAAGTTGAGAGTCAGCTTGAATGGGTACGTTCAGAGAGAGATGATGAAATTATCAAGCTCACAGTTGAGAAGAAAGTTCTTCAAGACCGTCTTCATGATGCCGAGACACAACTCTCCCAATTGAAGTCTCGAAAACGGGATGAATTGAAGGTAGGATGATTGGATATGTTTTCCTCTATGAATGCTCTCGTTTTTTTACTACATCAATCCATTACTTCTTGTTTGTTATCTAAAGGTGAAATACTAACTTAGCCAACACCTCATCTAGTTGTTTCTGGCTCACTGTTTGGGATTTCTGGGGAGAAGGGGAAGGGAGGGGGATTAAGGAAAGGGATTCGAAAGAGAATACTCTTTCCTTGTTTTGATTCATCAGTATGGAAATGCAAGTTAAATAATTTTTCTTTGTTTGGTTAGAGAATGGGAGAGAAAGGTAACTATTTTCAAATTACTTTTATGTCTGCAGGGTATATTTTGCTAAATTAGTTAAAAGGTTATGATTGGAAGTTTGGGTCTGAAAGTTTTAAAGTCATTACCTCGCTCCCACTACTCCCAGATTAGGGAGAGACTTTTTAAAAGTGGCAGTTAATAATATCCTGCCCCACCATTCACCTCTTTCCGCAATGTACTGCAATTCCCTTAGAATCTTGGAACATCTTTTTTTGTAAATTTCAATTCCTGCAGTCAAAAAATGGAACTCCTCTGCCGTGCCAAGTCTTATCATATTGCTTTGTTATGGAGGAATGTTTTGGAAATAATAGAGTTGGTTGATATTTGTAAGCAACATTGTGGATGTATATGGTTGAGATATTCCTGTAGAATTTGCTTCTGTCCTTGAGATAGGTGGATGGATTATGTTATTTTTTAAGAAGATTCTTTTGGTTGAGGTTGCAGCGTAAAATTCATGGAAACAATTTTAGTTGTTTACATACATTCTTGTCCCTTAAATGCTGACTGCTGTTGTGCTGCAAATATATGAAATGCAGAGAGTAGTAAAAGAGAAAAATGCTCTCACTGAAAGGCTGAAGAGTGCTGAAGCTGCACGAAAAAGATTTGATGAAGAACTGAAACGATATGCAACAGAGAATGTGACCAGGGAAGAAATCCGTCAGTCATTGGAGGATGAGGTTCGGAGGTTGACACAAACAGTTGGGCAAACGGAAGGAGAGAAGAGGGAGAAGGAAGAGCAGGTTGCTAGGTGTGAAGCATATATTGATGGGATGGAATCAAAGTTGCAGGCCTGTCAGGTTTGTGCTTTTACATAGTCGGTGCCTCTTCTGAGTATTTTATCATCACAGTCATGTCTAATCATGTGTTCATATCAAAAGCCTTGGGTCATGATACTTGATCAAGCTTGCAGTTCCATTTTTTGTCTTTTGAGTATCAAAACCATCACCTTAATTTTTTTTTCAACAGGCTTGTCTTAATTTGCTATTTGAACTCTTGCATGCAATGTCCGTGCTTTAGGCGATGGACTCGTTTTTCCTTTAACAATTTGGGTAAACTTCATTAAAAATGGGATTTCTTTTTTGGTGGATGGTCTTTACATGTGCATGATTTGTCGACTGCAATAGAAGAGCCGCAACATAACCTAATGAAGGGTCGGCCTATGTTTTCTTTTATTTGTTCTTTCAATAAAGTCTAGTATGTCTGCTTCAGGCAGCAACATCTTGGAATGATATAAGCTCTGTATTGATTAATCATTTGCAAGCATACATGAAATCTTAATGGTAGACTTGTTATTTTTCCACATTGTGTGAATTAGAAGCAGCAGTCAGATTAATTCTCAACCCTCCTTTCATTTTTCAGCAATATATCCACACCCTTGACGCTTCTCTTCAAGAAGAAATGACCCGACACGCCCCTCTTTATGGAGCCGGATTGGAAGCTCTATCGATGCAAGAGTTAGAGACAATATCACGTATTCACGAGGAAGGCCTCAGGCAGATTCATGTCCTCCAACAGCGCAAGGGGAGTCCAGCCAGTCCTCATGTGAGCCCCCACACCTTACCCCACAATCATGGGATGTATCCTGCTGCTCCACCTCCAATGGCGGTGGGATTGCCTCCACTGATTTCAAATGGTGTTGGGATCCACAGCAACGGGCACATAAATGGAGCAGTTGGTCCATGGTTTAACCATACATAAATTTTGCAATCACAGACTCGATATTGTCAAATGTTGGCATTTGTTCTCCATACAGAGCCCGGTGACATCCCTATATGAAGGGATGTCCTCTTCGAGTTATTTCCTGGCATTTTAACTGGTACAACTGTTGGAACACTGAAAAAGAAAAGAAAACAAAAGGTGAATAAAACACTACATCTCATGCGGCGGCGGGGAGCGAGTCCAATACGACTGGCAGTTGCAAATGCCATACTTATTTCGCTTCTTTTTCCATAAAAAAGTTAATTGCAAAGCTCTTGAAAAGTTTTGTTGGTTGTGCTCAGTGCTCACCTCTCATTAGAGCGTTCTCCCATCCCTTTCGTGTTTAAAAATATACTATAACGAGACGGTCCAATCGCCCGACAAAGCAGTCTGATTTTGGGTAGTCTTCGTTCCATGATCTGGACTGCTATTAGGTCTTTATCCTAGAAAACATGATATTAATCTTCAAACAAAAACCAAATCTCTCCGCCTCAGCCGGCACGTTCAAGTAGAGAAGACCAGACAACGATATTTCCTTCGATTAGAAGAAATGACTTGGCCAGGTCATCATAAGATTACCACCATCATAGGAATGATCAAACAACGTTATCTTTGACTCTGCCAACGTGCCGTGATGAGATAGCCTAGAAAATTAACACGCTTCGACAATCAAGACACCTGTTTCTCTAACATGTGCAAATCTTGTGACATCAGAGCAGATTGAAAAATCAGGCAGCGGACATTTCTTTCTCTATTTTTGGACATGAGTTAAGCAGATTCGGCATCTGAAAAGAGAAAATCCAATGCCTCAAATTGGTCACCGAAGCATATAATTAGAGCTACGTCATTTTCACTCATGCCAAGAATTTTGTTCTTGGTGCGAAGGCCCCATTTTTTGGGGTGGCTCAATTTCCATGAACTTGCTTTCCTTGAAGTTCACTCGGATTTACAAGCAAGATTCCTCTTAAATTTAAGCTCCAAAACCTAAGAAATCAATATGGAACCAAAACAATTTGTATCTGTGAGTATAACGAGCTCGATATTTAGGATGATAAATTGCTAAACAATTTGTATCTGTGAGTATAACGAGCTCGATATTTAGGATGATAAATTGCTACATGGTTAGCGTAAATCAAATTAATAACAATATAATGGATCTAGTCCACATAATAATCTTTCCAAGAACCTAATCTTCCATGCTTTATCTCTAAACCCTAGTCAAACCTCTTGATTCACAGGCTGCTCTAACGTATCCCTGTGCAGTTACTATAACAATGATAACTCCATAGCTTATGGAGTATCTTGAAAGCAAGTTTTACCAGTGCAGTGCCTAGCCATAGCCAGCCAGCCAGCTATCTCACGTATCTGAATGACGTGTTTGCCATTTTGCCAGCGAGAAGATCGAAGAGGAGGAGCAATTTTCCTTGCTATTTACTTGTAATATTATAATGGGATTAATTACTATCCACTCGATAAAGGATGGCGCCAAAGACACAGGGAAGCATGTGGATATGATTGTGAGACATGGAGGCGAAGAAAAGAGGACAAAATCAATACAAACGTGGCCGATAAATATTATTTGACTTTTGTACATTTACCCTTTTCTATGATTTTTCTTCTAATAAATTTCTTCCACAAGTGTTTTAACATTCTATTTAAGCTAATCAAGATTCATTCACGGACCTCAAAATAGTAACTAACAACATTCTTCTTCCCTCTCTTTTCTCCCATAAATATTGAAGAAGGGATCCCACTTTTTCTCGATATAAATCTTCTTAATACCATCCTTAATTTCTTCTTCAAGAGGGAGATTGACATCTTCTTGATCTTATCTCTCTCTTCTGGGCATATCTGCCTCGCAAGCTCGGCCACTGTACCACCACAATATAATATCAATGTAAGCTACTGTACTTAACTTCCTATTCGATCTCGTAGCTTCTCCTTCTGCAACTACATTTTAAGGAATAGTACGATATTTTTTTTTCTTACAAATAAGAAATACTTGAACCCGAGACTTTCAAGAGAAGAAATCACACGAATATCATTGACAAAGCTTGATTATATGTTCGTGCGCGAACCTAGCTTTTTGATATATTTACCATAATTAACTTGCATTGCGAATTTAATTGAAGTAATTCGCTATATATAGCCCATAGTAATTGCCAGAAAATAAAGATTTGCCAAGAAGAAAGGGGGGCTTCAGGCTAAATTAACAACAGCCTGTGTATGCTCTAATAGAGTATTGATCTCCACCAGCTATGTAAATGGTTGCAATGGATTCAAGCATTTTAAGATATCAAATATTGGAAAACGGAAGGTGAAGAGAATCTTACCTTCATATTTTTGGACTATCCTTTTTTGTCTTTTCTTTTTTTCCTGGCATTGATGAGTTGTTAAGCAGCTGAAATGATCTGTTACTGTTACTGTGCCTAAATTAGCAATCATTCGCTAGTTTTATGATGCATTGCTAAACAAACAAGTTTTTTCAAAGGCTAGTAAACTCTCTCAAACTATGATGATTTGGGAGTCTTAGTTCTTACGTTTTCGATCTATCTTGATATGCAGAATGAAGAATGTTTGCTGGCCTTACTTTGATCCTGATTTTGATAGTCTGCCTGAGAGGATATTTGGGCCCACGTAAGTGATTTATCTTTCAATATAGAAACCTTGAATTCATAATCAAACCTATGATAATCACCATAGCTGCAGACTCCTGAAGCCAACATTATTGTTCATCGTGGCATTGCAGTTGTAGAGTTTGTATTGATAATGAAAGCATGGAAGATTGCACAGTTGTGAAGGTTGACAGCGTAAATAAGCAGGGCCTCCTCCTGGAGGTTGTACAAGTTCTGACAGACTTGAATCTCACCATCTCAAAAGGCTATATTTCTTCCGATGCTGGGTGGTTCATGGATGGTAAGTATTTTATGCATTCTATTCACAACATTTTGTTGGGCCTTATGATCAATCCATGTTGATGAGCGATTGATTTGCGCATTCATGCAGTTTTTCATGTTAAAGATGAGCATGGCAAGAAACTTAGAGATCAAAATGTTATTAACTATATCCAGCAGGTAATCAAACTTTGATCTTTCATCAAGCTAGTGCGATTAGCGTGATTGTTATTGTAATTAATTTAACACCCAACCTAAAAACTTTAATTTGCAGGCTATAGGGACAACAAGGGAGAGTACCCCAAGCCCTCCTAATGCAAGAGCATATACCAACAATATTGTCGAAGCCGACCATTCAAGCGAGCACACGGCCATTGAAATGTCAGGAACCGACAGGCCTGGCCTCTTCTCCGAGATATCAGCTGCCTTGGCAGACCTTCAATGCAACATTGTAGAAGTCCATGCTTGGAGCCACAATGCCCGATTAGCTTGTGTCGCTTATATTTCCGATCCATCCTCCCACACACCGATTGAAGACCCTCACCGCCTCGCCTCCATCGAGGATCATCTAACCACAGTTCTCCGCGCCAACACAGTGCTAAGCGCTGGTGAACCATCCCAAATCAACAATCGAGAAGTGAAGACCGGGGGATTTCTTGGAGGGGAAGGCACCGTAAGCAATGTAGAGAGGAGGTTGCATCAACTCATGCTTTCGGTAGGAGATTTTGATGGCCCTAGAAGCTCATCCTCAACGGGAACCGGATTGAATAACAACGAAGGAGGGTCAAAGATGGTGGTTTCGATGGAGAACTGTGACCAGAAGGAGTATTCAATTGTTAACATAGAGTGCAAGGATCGGCGAAGGCTCATGTTCGATACCATATGCACACTTACCGATATGCAATATGTGATTTTCCATGCTTCGGTTAGCTCTGATCACGATGGCCGTGCATTTCAAGTAAGTTGGAATAAAACATTCAAATAATATATAATTATGCCGCAATCTGTTTTCTCAATGAACTAATCAACCACAAATATTTGTTGCTACAGGAATACTTCATTAGACACAACGATGGATATGCACTTAACACAGAGAGTGAGAAAGAGCAAGTAATTAAATGCTTAGAGGCCGCCATAGAGCGTCGGGTTAGTGAGGTGAGCCCTCATTTAAAAAAAAAATAAAATAAAATTATTACATGGATCTAGAATCATATGATTTTCAATGGTCAAATTTGTTTATATTTGCTGTTTGGGAGCAGGGAGTTCTGCTGAAGTTACGTGCAGAAAATAGAGTAGGGCTGCTATCGGACATAACTCGAGTTCTCCGAGAAAATGGACTGGCCGTCGTTCGAGCAGATGTAGCAACACAAGGAGAGAAAGCAGTGAATGCTTTCTATGTAAGAGACATCTCAGGGAATGAAGTAGATATGGGATTCATCAAGTCAATGAAGAAAGAAATGGGTCTAACTGATCTTGAAGTGATCAAGAATGATACCACAACGACGTCGTCGTCGACGAGGACGATCCCAAATATCAGCCCCCATGAAAGGCATCGTTTCTCTTTTGGAGACTTGCTCAAATCTCAAATTGAACGATTCTCTCACAACTTTGTTGCAATAAATTAAGTGACCACGATGTAAATATTAACGTTTTAGTTCATTAATGAAATTCATCATTTTATAGTTTAAATAAAAATATTAAACTACCTGATATTATTAGATTCAATCAAGTTAATAACTCGAATATCATATATTTTTTTGCTTTTTTATAAATAGTATCTGTTTAAGCATCTCTTTTGTGTGCTTTAATTTATTTTGCTGGCTTACGGCGTAGCTCGGGTCACTGTAGATCTAGCAGGCTCTAAAGAGTATAATGGGCTGGACTGAAGCCCTTAAATGAAATACTCGGAAAAATAAGGGCCCAGCTCACCATTCAAATTAAGTAGCACAATCAGTCCACTTCAAGTATCTATTATGAACACCATCACGCATCGATCCTAGATGACACTAACATTCCTGTACAAATTAATGGTAGGATAGCCATGTTTAAAATATATAGGGCAGCACTAACATCATTTGGTCATGAAAAAACAAATATTAAGATTTCACTTCATTTTCTATTACAATACAGTTGTCAATGGGGAACTCAACCGTACTGTTTTACACTTGCCCTTTTTTTACTATTTTATGTATAGGATTAATTAGCACGTGTACGTATATTGGATATTAAAAAATACCTAAACAAGTCTTAAGTTTAATCTCCTAAGCCAAATGGAGTGTAAAATCATGTGGAACACATCAAATCTCTTAGCAGGCTGGTTCAACACAAAATGCTTCCTAACAGCTCTTAAACCCTCCTTAAGCCTCCTATATCTCTCTTCTGGAACAGAAGCCAACACCTCCTTCAATCTTGGTATCTCTGATACATTCACCTGTATTGCAAACGCCTCCCATCTCAAGACATCACTGAATGGGAGCACGTAATGGTCCGATAAAATAACAGGCACACATTCTGCATAAATGGCCTCAACAACTCTTGGACTCGCCACTTCATGACCACTTGGACACAGACAAAACTTGGACCGGAGCATAAATGAATAGTAGTCCAGGTCTTCAGGGAGGTACTCGTAGACCTGAAGATCAGGGTCGCGGCCTTTCCAGTGGTCTAGGAGGATGGGGCGGATTGGGCCATGAAGCCCACCGGAAAAGAATGCAAGGTAGGGGCGTGGGCTGGTGGCTGGTGGAGGCGAGATGAGTTGGGGGGGTACGTTGCCACCATAGAGGTGGATTTCAGGAAGGCTCACGTCCTTTCGCGGGCTGAAACCCTCTGAGCTATTGGCATTGCACAGGACACGTATTGATGTATTGTAAAGGAAAGGATTGCCGTGGGAAGCATGGGGACCCTGTCAAGTCATGAGAACTCAATTACTTCACGTCAGAGACATTTAATTTGTATATATTGGTCATTAATTAATTTGGAGATGCAACGCAACGTTTTATGTGAAATTACTCACCCAATCATGACAGGAAAGCATGAAGTGATCGGCTCCTTGAGTTCTATTCCAGAAGGGGTATTTGCTCGATACCACTCTCACATAATCAGCCACAAATTGTTTCATTGCAGTGTGATCGTAGGTGAGAGGCTTGTAGAGATACTTGACCATCCATGCGACACTGAAAGGCATAAAGTAAACATGAGCTCGTCGAGGATCCCTTGTTTTAAACCTCTTGGCTCCATGCTCCATCTCGTGTATGAACCTCCCCTCTATTGTGTATATGTCTTTGCATGGCCCGTCGTGGACAATTGGTAGCTCTCCTTCTGAGTACACGTGGACCTTGAATCTCTTCTCCATCTCCATGTAACTTCTGCAATGTTTGAAATGATTAATGTTTGAGAGGTGTACATATTCACATGTATACAAATCATATGCCATTTAGTTATCTGTTATGATAGTACACTTAGGATAATGACCTTGATGTTGACAATATAATGCAATTAAAAGAACCCAGAATCGCACATATTTGGCTAGCCAATGAGAACCTGGATCAATATCAATTAATTGTATGTATGTATTAAATTATGCAAATCACCATCAAGTAGCAACCCTGACACATGACCTCAACACGCCTGTAAATCTCAGCTAAGAGTTTGAATGATCACAGACGAATTACAACAGCACTGATTTTA
The DNA here is from genome assembly GCF_005239225.2 of Populus alba. Classification (NCBI taxonomy): domain Eukaryota; kingdom Viridiplantae; phylum Streptophyta; class Magnoliopsida; order Malpighiales; family Salicaceae; genus Populus; species Populus alba. Next base: position 2,139,048 of record NC_133301.1, on the reverse strand, counting down.
GATATTACTGGTTGAGGCTACAGGTCAAATAAAGAAAAGATTACGCTAAAACTGAGAATAACAAAAGCAAATCCCTATCAGCTGGTGTTGACAAAAGACGAAGGTGTAGAAGGTTCATTTTATGTAGAGTGACCTTAATTAATAAAACTTGTCTCGATCCTAAACTGGGTTTTTGCAAAAAAAATCTCAACCCACAATTGTTTGTGAGTTTGACACTGCAAACCATGATTTTATTCTCTTTAAAAACATTAATATTTTTTTTCTATATCTAAGAAAAGAGAGCAGCAATGTGATCATTGGCTAGAATACTTCTATTTGGTGGTCTCAAGTCCACTCAACCATTATATGCAGAGGGACCATGATGAGTACAACTTGAGGATGTCATGTATGTTCAGCTTGCTAGCTACTGCTTGCCGTATACCTAGTAGTCTGTTCTTTTCAGCTAAGAGCAAGAAAGGACCACTTGGCAATTTTCCCCTTTCATAACCAGGCCACTAACCATAAAAAGCAGCAGCATCCATCTCGACACTGTCGATTACAATAGAGAAACAAAAGCCGCTTTTTTGCCAGTGCAACAGTAGTTATTATGATCCACATTATATCATACGATTGAGAACAATTATGTATGCCAAAGAGAAATGAGTGAATTTTGAGTGCGCTTTTGACACATGTGCACACACACCATGCTTCAATTATAAGAATTTTCTCCATTTTTCCACAATCGCACAAAGAACAGAGTTTTCGTACAAGCCAAGCAGTTTATAAAGTCTCAAAGCTTTAATTTATTATATATTTTTATTATTATTCAGGTTTTTTTTTCAGGTTTTGTAAATTAATTAAGATTTTTTGGATTTCATTTCCAGCATACATTAATTATATTCAATAGCTTGCATATTTTAGTTTCATGTATAGTTATAAGACCAAGCTCCAAGACTTAACAAAAAAACAAGAATTTGGTTGTCAGTCATTATATAGACTTTCATTTCATTGAATTATATTAAATTAATTATTTTTATTAAAGTAATAACATTTTATCAAGTCAAAAATATTTAACTAGATTAATATCTTATTTAATTTAACTAAAACCCCAACCTAAATTAGTTTTCAAATGTCAAGTTTGGCATATCAACTAGTTAATCCAGCATATATTTAACAACTATAGTTTGAAAATTCATTCTACTATATAGAAACGTGCGATTTACATGTTTAGCACATCATGATATATAGTTTTTAATTTATGAATTAATTACTGATTTGAATAACATGCCCTCCTTATCAAAAACTAAATAAATTGATATTACAGTTATTAGGATCGAAATAAACCGGTGAAGTAGCAAGGATTTTGGTTCATCGGTTGAACCATTAGCTCACCTATAGCTTCTTTTTTTTTTTTTTTTTTATTACAATCATATACACATGTTAGGAACTTATTAAATTTTGAATAATATTGAACATAAGATAAAATTATGCTATTATTTTATTGTAAAATAGATTCATAAAAATTAAACTCTTTCAAGCTCCATTGCTTGAACAGAGAGAGCAAAAATGGTTATTGTCCAGTTAACTTATTCAAGTTATGCTAGACGGTCTGGTTTCATCCGGTTAAATTTGATGTGATTTAAATAGGTAGGTGTTTAAAGTCTAATAATGATTAATATTTTATTTTTATCATTTTTCAAAAAAAAAAAATTCTGTTTCTTCTGGCTGTGTTGAATAATTGGAAGCTACTAACAGTAATTAAACCGACTTACTGATAAAATGCTCTTGCATTAAGATAAATAGTACCGGCGGCGTCGTTTTCATCACCGTCAGCGACGATCCTCGAAATATTTCCAGTTAACGAAGCTGCCTTTCTAATCGTAGCTCGAGCTCTTGCAAGTCCGTGCTCCATCTCTTCTTCTTCTTTGCTCAACTCCACATTTTTCTTCTTCTTCTTCACATTTTTCTAATCATCACGCACATTTAATCAATCAAGCACAGTTAAGAGAACAGAGAGGGAGGGAGAGAGCGTTGAGGTACTTACGGTTACAGTGAGTACAGTGGTGCTGTTAGATGGAGCAGCAGAATTGTGAACGGCGAGGATTGGATCATCGTGATGATGATCAGAGGTGGTACTGATTGATATTGCGTTTGTTTGTAACTCAACGATTGGAACTGAGAAAACTGTTGTGTATTCAAATTTAGGAGAAGAATTAACAGAGAAGAAATTGTTATTTATGTAACCAAACAGGAGCAAAACGGAAAGGAATAGCAGTAAAGAAATCAATGCAGATGAATTGGTTTCCATTTTCAATCAGCATGAGAGTTGATTCCTCTATTTCTCTCTTCACCTCCGCATATCTGATAGACAGCAGTATACAGAAAAACAGAGAGAGAAAACGTGAGGGAGAAAAACGGTTTGTGGAAAGGGAGAGAGAGAGAGAGAGAAGAAATCAAAATGCGGGGTGCACACAGAGAGAGTTTGTTTGGGATTTGGTGTCTTACAGAGTGAGAGTGAATGATAGCGTGAGCAACGATATATATACATATGGACATGGTAATATTCTATATTAGGATAGTTTTAAATTTTTTTTTTTTTAATGAAAAAAATAAAAAAAACTTATTTTTAATAATAACATATTAAACAATTTAAATATATATAATTTTTTTTTTCTACAGGTAAGTAGTTATTACAAGACATTACATAAAGGCAGAAAAAAAGAAGAGTCAAAAGAGCCAGAGAGAAATGAGTGATTTTTCAGTGCTCAGTGGACACACACTTGTGTATACACACCTGCAACATGCTTCAGTTACAAGAATTCTTTCGCATTGTAAATACACACAGAAGTTCGTACCGTAGAAGCAAAGCATATATGAATTGATCAAAAGGCTTAAAAAGCTCCAATCTTATAGTAATAATATTGTTATTAATCTTGAAAAGAATTCCTCATTGAAGTTTCAGTTTTCAAATAATTAATCAAATCATGGAATCTAATGATTTTTCTTAATTTATCTACAAAATTAATCATATCTATAATATAATATTAAATTAATACGATTGGTATCAAGGAGAGAAACACAATATTAATGTATGATTATGATTAATTAAAGCTGGTAATTATTGCCTTAATTGTTTGCCAAGAAAGGATTGGAAATGAAATTTTTGTATATTCAAATTTAGGAGAAAATAGAGACTCTTAATTATTAAAAAAAAGGTGTAAACATAAATAAAACTAATATTATTGATGAAATCATAGTTTTTAAAAATAAAACTAATTTAGCGGGTCAATCTAAAAAAATATTAATTTGATCTAGACTATATTTTAAATTAAATAAAAAACAAATATTAATTCGATGAAACTCGGCTGATCTGAATAAATTTTTAATTACTTGATTGATCCAATCAAACCCGGTTAAGATCTAAACAAATCAATTTTATTTCAGTATTAATTTTGATCCTTAAAGTTCTAATTATATTTAATAAAAAAAATTGATTTTGATTTTTCAAAATCAAGCACATCCTTAAAAATTAACCAAAATAAATTATAAAATTTAATTTTAAATAAACTACATGCAGCATGATCATGTTAAAAAAATCTTAAAAATAAATAAATAAAGAAAACTTTGAGCTAATCCATGTTACATTCCTTTAAGGACTGTTGTGAAAAAACTTTATTTTTTTCAATTTAATTTTTAATATATAGAGAGGTTTTGGACCTGGGCTTTAATCTGGCCTTGTGCTCTTTTTTTTTTGGGTTCCTTTTGCACTAATTTAACCTGCTCTGCGGTGGCTTTCTAAATGGTTGGGCTTTGGCTCTTATAAAGAAATTCATTTCATGATGAAAAAGATTTATGTAAAAATTATTTATCATGAATTGGGTGGAGGTGAGTTTTTTTCCTTGTGGGAGTATATGCGTCTCGAGCTTGAGTCTTGTATCAATCACTTGCTAATATAAAAAATCGGGAGATGTATTTATTATATCTTCTTTAATTAATCCAAAATATACATGTAGTTATTTAATTATACCAAATTAATTAGAGTTAAACCCTTTGGCTAGATTCTTGTTTTATATTTCTCCAAAATCTCATCGGAAAAAGATGCTTCGATGAGGAAAAGTTAGTCGGTAAAAGAAGCCTCCCTAATAAAATCTCGTTGGGAAAGAGTCTACGGCGACAAAATGTCATCAGGAAAAGTATAATTCAAGGCTGGCACCGGAGATGAACTTGCTCTTTCACAACGAATTCTCGTCGATAAAGTAATTATCTTTACCGAACAAAAAGTCAAGAAAATCTTCGACGATGGCCACCTTTGTCGGGAAAAGACAAACTTTGCTTGATAAATTATCATCGGGAAAAGGCTTTACCGGACAAAATTAAGGTGAGACTTTTTCGGACGAAAACTTTCGAAATTCATATAGGGTATAATTCATAACTCATATTGAAGATTAGCTTATACAAAACTAGATTAATGGTAATATGTGATAGAGAATACTATAAATTATATCTTTGAATATTACTTAATAACTTCAGTTTTTGGATTGAGATGATTATTTGAATATGATATCAGAACTTATAACTAAACGGTCATGAATTCGAAATGCATCACTTATTTATTTGATTAAAAAAATCAAGCACATAGTAATATGAGCCTGTACAAGTTTCAAGCCTAAAAAGTTTTTTTTTTTAGGGAGTGTGTTAGAGAATAATATAAATCATATCCTGAAATTTTATCTAATAACTTAAGTTTTTGGGTTAAAATTAATGATTTTCTAGAATATAAGGCTATGCAATTTTATCCCATGTTAGGCACTGAAAAGAAAAAAGTTATCGTGCATTTCCTCCCACATAATTTGCTTTTGATGGGTAATTACACAATATTGTGAATCAAAGAGAATAAAAATTAATCATAGGAAAATCTACAGAACAGTAAACCATGGCCCCAAAGAATTACTGAAATAATTAGAGAATTAATAAATAAGGGCATTAATTATGCGTATATAGTAATTAATTTGGCTAGGTATACAAGAGTACGAGCCATGGACATTGTACTTTCTACATTATACAATAGCATTATATATATATATATATATATATATATATATATATATTTGTGTGTATATGAAGCTATGATCTAAATCATGAAATTTCTTATCTTGGAAGCCTGATATTAAGCCTCCGGAGCCACACAGAATGCATCACCATATGGACCACATCGAAGGGCTTAGCTGGTCGATGGAGCTTGAAATGTTTCTGCACTTGAACAACCCTCTTTTGCTTCTCCAAATACTCCTCCACGGGAATGCTTTGTAAAATTGTCTTGATTTCTGGGATCCCTGAAACCGGGATATGAACGGAAAACTTGCTCCAGTCAAGAACATCACTAAAAGGTAGAACATAATAGTCTGAAATGATCACTGGAACACAGCCTGAATAGATTGCCTCGACTACCCTAGGGCTTGCAACTTCCCATCCACTAGGGCACAGGCAATACCTGCTCTTACTCATTTGCTCGGTGTAATTTAGGGTTTCAGGGAGGTATTGGTAAACTTGAATGTCATTGTCCTTTTCTCTCCAATGTTTGAATAATATCTTTCTTACACTCCCATGGCTACCCCCGGCAAAGAAGGCAAGGATCGAACGATTGTTATCACAAGGCTGGAGGATGTGTTCTGGTTCTAACTTTCCACGCGGGAGCTTAAATTCAGGCAAGGAGACATCCCTCGCCGGTCTGAACCCTTCGGAGGAATTGGCATTGCATAGAACTCTAATGAAGTTCTTGTACAGATCAGGGTTTGCAGCCGAAACATCTGGTGCCTGATAGATCAAATGAAAGAGATAAGTTAAGAAGTTGAAGTTGTCAGCATAATTCTTCTTCTCCCCCCTCTTTTTTAAAGTAGATAGATCCTTGCAGCGAGTGAGGGGTTACCATTAACAGTTTGTGCATAGCTATTAGGGCATGGATTAAATTGAAACACTAAGCTCAATATCTCCCAAACAGTAATTTTTTAGCATAATTAAAATATATAATTTTCGTATATTTCTTCCTAACAAAATCCATATTAAAGCTCTTAAACTTCACTAACCCAGATACCAAGTTATTCTAAATGCTGGGTTTTAACTAATTATCGCAAAACTCTAAAAAATTAAGAGTACTTAAGAAAGAACAGGGATACCCAATCGTGACAGGAAATCATAAAATGGTCAGCTCCACTGCTTCTATTCCAGTACGGATACTTGCTGGAAATGAGGCCAATGTAGTCCTCAGCAATGTCCTGGATTTGCTTACGAGAGAAGGTGACATAAGGTCTGTAGATGAAATGAAGGATACTGGCGATGCTAACAGGGACGAAGAATGCAAGCGCCTCGTCAGGATTTTTAGCTGAAAATGGGCTCTCGCCACTGCCCAGTTCGTCAATGATTTGCCCCTCGATGGAGTAAATATCATTCATCGGGCCTCTGTGAAAAAGTGGTTGCTCTCCTTCCCTGTATGTCCATACTCTAAATCTCTTCTCCATCTCAATGTGGCTCCTAATAAATAAAAGAATAAACTTTATCGATAGAAGAAATGAAATATTAAAAACAAAAACTCATCACATGATTGATTGAGATTAAATCGTGATATTTATATATTATTCTTGTACTAAAATAATCATGCCCATTTTTGTATGTTTTTGATTAATTTTTTAATCACAATTAAGAGAATTCTAACTATGTAATTACATAATAATACCCCAAGAAGCTTTATATTACTTTACCCAATTAATTAATGTCAACTAAATCTGCTTCAATTATCTCCTTATTAATTTCTGCTTTTCTTAAATCCTAAAATGGGGGACCGTCTCAAAGATCAATACACAAGGCTACAAAAGATTATGATATATTATATAGGGGGAGTGAGAGCTGCTCTAAGTTCATAAATATTACTTATGGAGCAGAAGTTTTCAAACTCCTCGCGAAATACCAAAAAGTTAAGTATGGTTGCTGCACAAAAGTACACATTGCAGTCTGTGAAGATCAGTGCTTTCCTGGAATGTGCAAACACAATGACCTAGGATTACACAGACAAACCACAACATTAATATTCACCATGCCATGCTAGCTGTTACACTCCATCCAGGCCTTAATATGGTAATCTTACTGAATCAAAGCCGTATAATTTTGAAAGTGGAGATTATTTACGATGATCTCCTAATTAATTCTTATGATCTCAGTTCAACATGACCTGTTAATCCTGATTTCCATGGAGTTTAGGCAAGTAAATAATGCCAACCAAATCCATTATTATCACTAACCAAAATTACATGTGCTAATACGCAACTTAAAGGACTTGGCGTTACTAGCTAGTATATATATAATTTCAACCTTTCGAACAAAAAATGAGTCTAAATTGTAAATCATGGCGATATATAGATGAACTTAACTGATGAAAGGCGTAAGGGTTTATGTAGATGGATCCTCTAGGGACAAAGCTCTCTTTCTTATAAGATGTGTAATTACGCATTCGAGTCGCCTTTCTTATTGCTGCTCTTGCTCTTGCCAGCCCTTCTTCCATTGTTTCAATCCTGCTCTTCTTGTGCAGCTCCTTTTGCACCTGTTTGATCAAACTTTCTGTCAGCAAACAATCGAAACAGAAGTCCCATTTTACTCTATAACCTTCATAAGTGTTAAAGGGCTGGCTTAATTACGCTGTTGCTACAATTAGTTGTGTTGTAGAAGTGATCATCTTTAACTGCACTGGGAATAGGGGAAATCATTTCTGAAGTATTTGAGAGATTATTCGGTAGAGAAGCAGAAGTTTTGGTGGAGAAACTGTTGAATGAGTAAAAAAGGAGCACGAGAAGGATTAAAGGGCATAGTATGCAAGGGGTGGAATAAACGAGATCAGCCATGGCAGAGGGAGGTACGTAGTAGGGTTAGTGCATCTCATTAGGGTTTTGCAAAAACTATGGAGGAGAGAAAAAAAGCGAAGATGGAGGGCATTTTTTCGAGATCATGAAGAATTTGAACTGGATAGAGGTCTTTTGAGCCTGATCTATATTCACGTACGACAATCTAGCTAGTTGCGTAGGATAGGCTTTTAGAGTTGGCTGTGTTTAGCTCTTCTTTTCTCCAGGACTGGATTAATAGTATGATTAGCCCCTTAATTACTCTTCATTTTTTTTTTAATATGGCCCGGCCCCTCTACTTTTTTTTTTTAATTTAATTTGTCTCTTAATCTAGGAAAATTCTTATCTAATTAATTATCACTCGAGGATTTGGATTGGCTTATTATTATTATTATTATTATTATTATACAAAAAGGACTTAAAGATATAAAATTCATCAAATCAAATATCATAAAAGTAGAAACAGATCAAAGTAATGTTAATTAACTAGCTAGCTAGAGTTGAAAACCAATACATCTAGTAAATGCACTGCATGCCTTGGCTACATTTAGCTGCAAATATCATAAATCGGATCATTATGGGGGAGCTAGTGGTCATGGAGTGTGGTTATTAAGGTCCAAGATTATCCTATAGCTAGTATTTTATGACTTTTTTGCTCATGAATGGTAAGTGCTGAGGGATAAATAATTTTCAATGGAATAAAATAAAAAAGGAGAACCCAGTGGTACATGCCATGGAAATTAGAAAGTAATCTCAATTCAAGAATCTAATCTATTTTTATTAAATCCGGCTTGATTTTGATGGTAAACTGAATACTTGTTCGATTAGAAATCTAGTTTAGGTTACTTTATTACTAGAAAATTAATAAATAAAAATAAAAATATTGACAAAATATTTCTGTCAATAAATTATAATGAATTGTATAAACAAAAATATTCCCTTACTATATATCAATAGAATTATAGTGAAAAAACAATTGAAATAAAATCTGACGTGTTATTTATACTAACGAAATTATCAGTAAAATCCATCCATAAACTCATTGGTAAACTGTTTATTTTTTTCTTGACACTATTAATTATCATATAAATTATTAACAGAAAATTCTGTTGATAAATATAAGAATTCTAATAATGGTTATTTAAAATTAAAAAAAAAAAAAGCATGCAAGAGATAATATAATCAAACCTGGATCATATTCTGATCAAAATATATTTTGTTATTTTTAAATTAATATCATTTTAACCTTAAAAAATCTTATAACAACCTGCCCAAATCAAAGTTTTTCTCTTATTATTTCATACTTCCAACCAACGCTCATCTAAACTTTTCTCGTATTATTTTAATTATACCTTTTACATAATTAACTATAAACCTAATTTACTTCAAAATAGAATCGACCAAATTAATTTAAAAGAGCTACACCTCGATCCCTTCTTCTTTTTTTCACGAATTCAAATCATATTTCTATTGAATATGATGCATAGCTTAGTAATTGTATTTGTATTGATATGGGTAACAGTCTTTTTTTTAATTTTCCAAAAAAGCCTTGCACATTATGCTTCGTGGCCAGGTTGTTATTTTCTCAAAATATTTTAAGATGATTCAGATATATTAATATTAAAAATAAAAAAATATTATTTAATTAGATATATTTTTATTTTCGATCGAAAACACGAGAAGACATAATTTGTGATGTATCCATATTTTGAACTCAGGCAAGCATCGATTTTCCAATATTACACGCCGTGGTGTGGCTGAGAAACCAATGAGAATTAAACAAAACAACTGGAGAGAATAACTCTCTCTTTATACAAACCACATAGAATAGCACAAAACTCTAGTTGTGGGGGTGGTATAGGGTGAGCCAAAAAGAACTAGGTTAGGAGGACGCCAAAGCTAGCGAAGAGAATCAGTGAAGTGCAATGAGGCTGCAGACTACAACTGTTTCTCAGAATTAAGGAAAACAAAATTGAAGTTGGGGGTTCACACTCTTGGACCGAAGCTATAGGCAATTTCGGTGAAATGAAGCTTCGAAGGGAGGAGGGTGGCTGGGGGGGCCGGATTACGGAGAGAAAGCCACCGGAGGAAAAGCCTCTATCTCGGCAGATCGGAGAAAGACAATTTTTCTAACCCTTAAGAATCCCTAGTTTCTCCAAAGATTCCTTTATATCCTCGGCGTTGCTACCCCCGGCTTGGACAAAGTTGGGATTGTCAAACGGAGCAACATCTTCGAGAGGATAGCCTCTATTAGCATGGAGCTTGAGAGAACTGCTGCCAACTCCCTTCAGTACAACAGTCTTGTGGAGCCCACCTAGCAACCCTTCATAATCCGTGTCTCCACATTCTCCGGTGAAGAGCACAATATTTGACAAGTCCGTGCCCCATCGAACATAGAGGTACCTGAAGAATAATCGAGATCTTATATGGTAATTTGCCCTATGTGTTGCAAGAAGTTCGGAAGTTTACACCAAGCTTCATTTTACCACCATATTTGGCTTAACATAGGTTAAAAGTCTCGATCACAAGCTCGTGGAATAAAAAGAAATTATCAGGCATCACTGTAACTCAGAAATAAGAGAGCATTATTATTTCTAGACATTCATTTCACCAATTCAACTGCAGCTCTGGCAACCAAAAGAGTTGACAGAAATATATATATATATAGAAAATAGAAGGCATACCTCAGCGCCTGGGATCTAGAAGCCAGCACAGGGATCACGTTTATTTGGGCACCTTGTTGACAATAAATTACATTGCATCGAAGAGCCTGAATTCTCATCAATTTCCGAAGTTCCTTAACAGGGGGAATCTGTGAAGACAGAGTATGTTCTAAGTAATAGTTGACGAGGAATACAAACACACAAAAAAGCAAAGCAGAACTTGAATGCAGAGTCAAATCATAATCAGGGGCATTAGGCAAAGGAGTCCTCGGATTTCAAAACATAATTACCAATGATAAGTCTTTCACTTTCAATGCAAAGCAATATGAAGACGACCTGGGTTCATCTTCCTCAACAATCTTTCCTTGTCCATTTTTATCGTTAACAGAAATAGCCCAACGAACCAGAGTCTTCCTCAAACCTTCTGCGCCCCAACGGTATTCAATCTGTGAATGATAGTCCAAGTCCAGTACAAATGGAAGTCCAGAATCATCAGAGCTTGAAGATGGATAGTAGAGATTGCTACCACTGTTACAAATAAATGCATCAAAATCCAATGGGTTCAAGCCCCCTGAATTCAGAAGAGAATTTATCTCAGATATGGTCATGGCTGTTGATAAAATAAATCCTATCAACCCAGCAGAATTTTTATTTGCCACCTCAACAACCATCTTGAGGATTTCAAGAAAATCTGAAGTTGTATCGCAATCAACAGCAATGACAAAAATGTGCTTCCTCCTCCTCAGAGATGGAAATTTACTACTGCTAGTATTGTTATCTGCTCTCTCTTTAGCTCCATCCTTCCGTAAGCCTCCTACGGCACCTTTTGATATTGTCAAAACCGCGTTTTCTAACTTGTACTTTCCATCAACAGCATTGTCCTCGTTATCTAAAGAATTATCAAGATTGCCACTTTCAGTTCTTTCCCCGTCCAATGATAGCTTCAAGTTTAAAGATAAATCCTGTATGTCTCTCAAAGAATCGCCAGGTGAATCTGATTCTGAATTTTGAAATCCTTCTTCAATTTGCTTCCACTGAGGCTGTCTGGGTTTGCAACTGGCTATCCGAGCTAGGTATGCTTTACAATGCTCTGGCCATGAGAAAAGGTGGATATTTTTCAGTCCGTTCTGTCTACATCTTGCCCACAGCTGCTTATCCGAAACAAGCTTGAGAAGAGCATCAGCAATGGACTTTTGGTCGTGAGGATCAACAAGCAGTCCATTGTCAAGCACCTGTAATAAATTTGTTGTCAGTATCCATAAGCTAGCAGGAATCTTCAAACTCACAGCAGTTTTGATGAGTAGCCAAGAAAATCATCCTAAGATTGGAAGGATTCAACTATGAACACACCCGATGAATGTCCACAGGACCACCATTTTTTGTGGCAACCATAGGCAAACCATAAGCTGCTGCCTGTTCAGCAAGGAGACACGTTAAATTTTCAAGAACAAATGTATTCTAAAATGAAGATAGGAGGTGATAAATAAAGAGAAACACCTCTATCAAAGTAAGTCCAAATGGCTCAATGAAAGCTGGATTAATGAACACACCCTGAAAGGGAAAAAGAATTGCCAGGATAAGAAGTCGAGAAAAGGATCAGAACTTTCTTGACAGACTGAAATCAGCCATATTGTTAAATGCAAACTACGGTGTCATTTCAACACAATTCCATTTCATGAAATGTGACATCCTATTGCAAGATCAATTTGGTAAAATATGATTTATAATTATACCTTTGTTTTGGCTGCAAGACGGTAAATGTCAGGAACATCAGATTGCCTATGGTGTTTAGGGTAAGCCACTTGACCATATAGATCATATTTATCAACAAGCTTGATAACGGAAAGAAGATAAGAGGCATTTGCGCCTGACATTTCATCAATATCATCACGGTTTCCCATTATTAACGTCTGCAAAAACAGAAAACAACAACAGATTATTTACAACTTCATACAAAACAAATTTTGAAAAGAAAGAAGAGAATCAAGAACCATTTCAACAGAGTCCGGTTACTGAAATGCATGCACTAGACATAGAAGTTCAAAGACTAGCTTACTAGGTTGGCAAGCTCCCTTAGCGGGCGGCATTCTCCAAATGCTTTGACTAAAGTAGTAATATTCTTTTTTGGGTCTGGCCTTGCAAGAGCTAGTATCATAGGCTTCCGGGGATTGGAAAAGAAACGCATTATCTGGTGATTTGAAACTGCAGTCAGTATCAAGTTTAAAATCCCTACTAGAATGAATACAAGGAATAATCAATCAGAAACACGTAAAATCATTCAACTGTCAAAAACCAAAGCAAATATAAGAAAAGAATAACTATCACCTCTGACCAAATTGGTGGATCAGGAGACGCAGGATGATCTTTGTTTTTTTCTTCTTCTCCATCAGAATCTCCATCGTGTGGAGTGATATGATGAAACTCCATTCCAGGAGGAATCACCTGGACATCATTGACATATTAAGATATGGATTAGTTTTGCTACAAAATACTGTTAGCATAAAGATATCACAACAACCAACTTCGATTTTGATTTGAGGCTAATGGGAGCCTCACAGGTTTAATGAAGGAATTAATAACAACATGTTGATGCTTACAACAGTTCGAGGCATGAACCTGCCATGACAGCTCACTCCTCGTTTGATCCTTGCTCTAAGTTTGCGCTCTAGTACTGGATCAAAGCCATCATACAGGCGCCATTGCTCTTCTATCTCCTGTTTAGTGCTAGTTATAATAATCTCAGAGGCATCAAGAGTTAACTCTTCAGCCTCTATCCGCCGCATTATTTTGTATGTTGCATTTACTTCTTCCCTCGACTGCCGTCCCTGTTTCATAAGTTGTTCAAGCTTGTCTCGTCCAAGTGAGTGTCCAGTAAAAACCATAGGAACATTTAGAGCTCCAGAGAGAAGAGCAGCAGAGTCACCAGCATCAGCATAATGTCCATGTATTGCAACAGGCCAGACTGGATTTCCACCACCAATTTGCTCTCCCAAAACTTTAGACATCTGCATAATATGACCTAGTGCACCATCTACAAATTCTGGAATGTAAGGCCAAAGGAGTTCCTTTCTTATGTACTTGTCCTTCGGGCCAAATGGTATTCGAATAATGTAAGCACCGCTACTCTCCCCGAGCTCCCCTGTTGAATTCTCAGAGCTTATTAGATTCAGCATCTCTGTTGGTTCACCATAACTCCAATCCACATCTGGAGCCGATACTTGTCTTGTCAGCAAATCAACCCGATAAACCCCTGGCATTGTACCCAGGGCCCTTGCAAGCTCCACTACATACTTGACCTGCATAAAAAGGTAACTTCAAGACCTCCCCATAAGTAAAGTGGTGCTTCATGATTGAAATGATGGTCTAGAATAAGTACTTGCCACATAACAATAAGAATTTGAACAGAAATGCAAAGAGTTACCTGGCCACCTGTATCTGAATCACGACCAAGCTCCATGTTTTCACCGCGTATCAAGCCATGAAGACTGCAAAACCGCTTGTTAGAAATAATTTTATGAACCATTATGAATTTCAAGCAAGTTGTAAATTCTATATATTCAAATATTGAGATCAACTTTTAGTTCACAGGTATAAACAAAGTCAATATGAATAATAAGCATGCAAATAACCCATTATAATGTCAGGTCAATAATAAAAATTTTGGCCATACCTTATGAGCACAATGTAAAGTTTCTTTTCTTTGTGCTGGTTAGCCCAATTCTCCATCACATCAACAGAACTTATTCTAGGCATTCTTCCTTTAACACTCCCACCATGTGCTGAAAGGTCACCAGGGACATCTCCTTTCTCTCCTTCTGACAGATCTTCCGACATATCAGCAGTTGCCTCTTTGCGACCTCTTTCACGTTCAAGGTGGCGTTTCGCTATCCTTTGAGCTTCCTCGCCCTCAAGCTAATAAAAAAGTGCAAGTAAAAATGTAAAGAAATGGGAAAACATACAGTCCAAATATAACTAAACATTCTTGCCCCCATAGCATGATTTGAACCTTAGTCATACAAAATTCAAACAATTAACTGCTAACCAGTTACAACTTAAAAAGCATCCCCATTATGAACCATGTTTCCAGCTAAACATATTAAAACAAATAAACAAAAAAAAAAATAAAAGTCCGTGTCATACATTCTATTGTTGTTAAAGATCCGCAAAATGCAGTCGCTATTGTACGAAATCACAAATCCCAATAGTGCAAGTCAATCGAACATGAGTTCAGGCACAACACACAATCCCATGCGTGGCAACGATTTTTTCTTATTGGACTTAGTTTGTGTTTAAAATTGTGATAATTTTTATAATTATAGTTTGTAAAAGCAAGTTTAAAAAACTATAAATTATAATGCTTTTTTTATGCAATATGGTGTGTATGATTAATTAAACATTTTAAAACTACAATTAAAACAAATTATAATTTTAATAACTCTGCATCATACTTCCGAACAGAATCTTAGCTAGTAATTATGGATATTCCAATCAGTCAGCAAAGTTTTTGGCCTTGTTTGTGATTGCAATTCAATTGTTTTTTTTTTAAAAAACATTAATTTTAATTTTTTTATGTTTCTGAAATTATTTTGATGGAATGATATTAAAAATAAATTTTAAAATAAAAAAAATATTAATTTAATATATTTCTAAATAAAAAAAATAAAAAAATTTACATATCTCAACTGTGCATGTTTAAGAGCGTGTTTGGCAGTGTGATAGCGGTTGCTTTTCAAATAGCTTTTCGTGCCGAAATAGATGTCAATGATGTTTTTTTATTTTTTAAAAATCATTTTTGACATCAACACATCAAAACGATCCAAAAAGTACAAACAACATTTAATGTTGAAACTTCTCTAAGTGGGATCCACAACCAAAATATGATTGACACATGCTGGACCGGGTTTGATTTGTCTTTTTAGTCCATCAATTAGATTACTGAATGATAATTATCATAAACAAATTAAATACCATAAACTAATAATTAAACACTTTTTCTCTAACTAAAATTGTGTGTGTGCGTGTGTGTGTGTAAAAAACCTGCTTCTTCTTGCGAGCCAAATTCCAAATCCTCCAGCACATATTTTCCAATCTAGTATTTCTCTCTTGCGTGCTCTTCATCGCCGCAGCCTATCAAAAATCAATTCACATTCAAAATTACAAAAAGAACATTGAATTCACCCAATCAAATGAAATAAAAAACACGGTGTCGTGTCGCCTCGATCGTCTTACACGAAGCCAGGAACGATGGAGATCAGTCTCATCGAAGCCAGTAATAACCTCCTCAACAAAATACCGAGTAGGACTAAAACGACCTCGCTCCCTAAGCAACAATGACGATTTTGCATCGTCGATTCCTGGATCAACGTCCAGTATCGCTTCTAAGTAACTATTTATCCAGTCATTTCCCGCCATTTCCGCACAAACCGAAGAAGAAGAAGGTGATTCTTATTTTTCTTGAGAGATCAAAAGGAAACGGTTATCATCACTTTTGTGTGTGTTCTGTGGAGAGAGGAAGGAAGTAATGGTGTTTTGTGGAGAGAGGAAGGAAGTAATATGGTGGTGCGATTTTTATAGTGTTTGATTTTAATTTTTATTTATAAAAAAAAGGAATAATTAATGGAGTAATAAAGAGAATTTCTTAATTCTGATAAAAGCTTTTTCAGATTTAAGAGAGAGAGAGACCCGGGCGTGAGGCTATGAGGTGGCGTTGTTTGAGAGAGTTGGCGAGGTCTCTGGAAAAAGGTCGCGTCGGTTTGGAACTTGTTCGATTTTAAGCTTTATGAAATTAGGTACCACAAAGTTCGTCCTCTTGATATGATGGGTATTTTACATCACTCCTCGAAGTATATTCTCTTGCAATTTTACCATTTAAGGATCCATGTTCCAACAATAAAGTTTCCATTTACATTGTGTTGTGTTATGAAGGGTATGTTTGTCTGGAAAAAAATATTTTTAAGAGAAATGATTTATTTTTATTATTTGAATGTATAAATAAAAATATTTTTATGTCAAATAAATTATTTTTTATTCGTGGCTTTTTAGATATAGTAGTAATACAACAAAAAAGGAGCAAAGAGCTTGAGATACACAGCAGGTCTCGAGTTACCTCTTGTGAGAGTCTGGATGGACCCATAAAATACGCGCTTCTCGATCCAAAAAAAGCTAATAATGATAGTTGTTATGATAAATATTTATGAATTAATAGTATATTAGTTGATAATAATGGTGTCAATATTAATAAAATAATGATTACTTAAATAACAAGATTGATGGTAGAGCTTGTTAAATAATAAAAAATAAATAAAAAGAAGAGATGAGGGTTTCATTCATTCTGTATAATATAATGTAACAATTTACTTTAAAAAAATTAACTTAACTATATATATAAAGAGACTGTATATAAACTAAAAAAAAAAAAATAAAAAAATTATTCTATTTTAATAAATATATAATAAAATAAAAGAACTCCATTTTTCTTAACAGAGCAAACATACAAAAAAAAAAAATGATTGGAAATAAGATGGTATCGGGTGCTCTTGATCACGCTTTAGTTGGGCTATATTTTTAGGCATCAAATTAATTATTAAACCTTGCAAGAAATGTAGAAAGGACAAGACATGTAAAAGGAATGTCTCTAATGCATAGATTTGCATGCCAGAAAGTAGATAACAAAGAACAAATTATGCACAACGTGGACTTAATTTATTTTTCAACTTTTATTCCTCCTTAGCATGAATATATATTTATAGTTTTTTGATAATATAATTAAAAAATTTTTTAAAAATAATTTTTCATATTAAAATATATGTTAATGATATTTTTTTTATTTTTTAAAAGTTATTTTTAACATCAACATATTAAAATAATTTGAAAATAAAAATATATTAATAAAAAATTTAAAATATTTTTTCAAAAACAAACATTCCTTATTATTACTCTCAATCTAGCTAATCAATTACCTATCTTATCTCTTTATCTTAGAGTCAATTAACCAATCAAAATTCACCAAATGCCTTGATTCTTGAAGATGGTAATTAATCTAATCCAGCATATTCCCAGACGGAAAGATGCTAAGCAAAAGCAAGCCATGCAATATGTTCTGTGTAATTGATTACAAAGATGATCATAAGATCTTTGTCAAAGCCAGACGTCCCTTTTTCCACAAAGATGACTCATTCGCGGAATTTTGCAGCTCAAATCTTTATCTTACTTCTCCCTTTATTTACTACGGAGATTCGAGTTCTGTTGTTAGTGTTTACTATCATAATTAACTTTCATTAAACAAAATTATCTCTAAATATTCTCAAATAATCATTTTAATTTAAAATTTTAAGTTATTAAATAAAATTTTAAAATATAATTTATACTATTTTCTAACATATCTCTCCAGTGAAAATTTTTTAACTTAATTCTTGTATAAATTCATATTATTTTTTATTTATTAAATAAAGATGATAAGATTTGAACTTTGTTGCTTTGTAATCAAAACTTTGATATCATATTAAAAAATTATTTTAATCTAAAAATTTAAGTTGTTAATTAAATAAAATTTAAAATATTTATTATTATTAAATATTTAATAAATTTAGTTTATTCAACCACAACCATAATCTAGTTAGTTATTATTAATTGACCTGTTTGAAAGTAATAAGAACAGCTTCGTAATTAAAACTATGATATAATATCAAAAAATCATCTCAATCTAAAACTTTAAATTGTTAATTAGATAAAATTTTAAAATGTAATTTATATTATTTTTTAATATTTAATATATTTAGTTTATTCAACCATAATCTTGAATCGTTAGTTCTTATTAATTGACTCCTTTAAAATTATCAATTGAAGACTCAAATAATTATGAATCAGTCACGAAAATCTTTCCTCGTAAGCTCCCGAGTCTGAGGTGGTGGAATCCATTTAACCTAATCCGGGAGATAATTTTAGCTTGATGCACACAAAATGCATGCCGTGATTCCATGTGATTAAGGTAGCTAAGGAATGGAGGGCTTGTATATTTCATTTCCTTAAGATTAGGCAGCTAAAATTCTCTCTCTATTTTTTTCTTTTTTTTTTGGGCTTGAAGGATTTGTTTGCGAGATCAATCTATGATTTGAGGGTTTTATTGATCATTTGTTTGTGTTTATGTCAATTATTTAAAATTATCCAATCAATAACTTGTTAATTAATTAATTAATAGGGTATGACATGAACAAACAATATTTTACATCCAATGTAAAAATTATTCATCTTGTGTGGAAATTATACCCATTATCAACGAAGTTCAGAAGTAGCAAAAGAATATTTTCGCTGTTTTGATTTTGGAAAGGAGGGTTGGATGTGGCATATTTGGTATTGCATGTGGGGGTACAATATTTTTTAAAATATTTTTATTTAAAAATATACTATATTGATTTTTTTTTTTTTTTTTAATATAAGTTATATGAAAAGATTTAAAAAAATAATTAATTTGATATTTTTTTAAGTGAAATATATTCTTAAAATATATTAAGGGTATTTAGACTAATGGTAGAATTTATGTTTTAAAATACTTTTAATTTAAAAAATATTAAAATAATATATTTTTTAATTATTTTTAAAATTAATATATCAAAACGAATTAATAAATATCTTTAAAAAAAAATTTAAATATAAAAATTATTTAAAAAAATTGCACAACTAAAATCCTAAATAACTCCTCGAAAACAGAAAAATTGTCATCATTTCCCTCAGCTGTTTTTTTTTATGTGATTATGGTTATTTTTTAAATAATATTTTTTGTTAAAATACATGTCAATAATATTTTTATTTTTAAAAAAATTATATTTAACATCAACATATCAAAATTATTAAAAATATATTAATTTGATATAATTAAAAAAAAATAAACAAATTTAAATTTTTTAAAACATATTTTTAAAACACAAACAACCAAAACAGATTATTAATCACATGACCAAGAACCCCAGGTGTCGTGGATTCCACAATGTTCTCAACGTTGTCGTGGGCACTGGACACCAATGTACGCTTTTTTTAAGGAAGACGAGATCTGATACCGCCACGTACGTGGCGTGCAGATGACTACCAATGTCTCGCTCACTGTGCATACGTGGCTGGAAGACAGTTAGACAGGTATTATAGTTGGCTGAAAAGTTAAGATTTAGATGCTGACCAAAAGAATCAGTTCCCACATGAACTCATTTTCTATTAAAATATACCACCTGAGTTTTTTTTCAATTAGATACTTTATTGTTTAATTATTGTTTTGAATTAGAAACTACAAAAACTTGGGAAAAGAGAGAGGGGGGGTTTTCTTTATGTTTTTATTTTTATTTTAAAATAATAAAAATTTATTGTAAAACTATATCATAATATATTTATTTTTATGTTTTCATCTTTATTTTTTTCAATTAAATATGTTTTATATTTGTCTTTTTTAATTTTAATTAGACCAATTTTGCAAAATCTTCTCTCTGGATATTTATAAAGAAGAAACATAAAGAAGACGAACAAATTACTTTATTCTTTACAGAAGGGAAACTTAAACCAAAAGATTACTGATTAATCAATGCCAATTTAACTAAGACAACACAACCATCTAGTTTTTCTTCATCTTCACACGTCCCCTACGTTCCCATCGCAAAAAACCAACATTCTTTGATCAAACACCAACAACATGGCTTGAAAATCCACGCTGAAGCTAAAAAAGACCTGAAACTGATACAAGAGACAGAAAAACTGAAACAATGTCTTTCTTTATTGGTATGATTATAGGAATCTCTGTTGGGATTGGTCTCATCGTAGCATTTGCTAAGTACGAGAATATCAGATCCGTGCGTCGTTCTCAATTGGTAAATCCCATCTGATTCCTTGGTTTCATTAACGATTCATGGTGGATTGTTTTTTTTTTAATGTCTGCGTTAATGTTTGTGTTTTTTTAGGCTAAGACAGTGGCAGCATTTGCAAGAATGACAGTCCAGGATTCAAGAAAAATTCTTCCTGATGAGTTTTATCCACCTTGGGTTGTCTTTTCACAGAGGCAGAAGTTAAGTTACTGTACATGATATGAACAGTAATCCAACCATTGGATTTATGAGTTTCATCACTAGGAATCCGCATGTTTTTTTTTTTTTTAATGGGATTGATTTAGAGATTTTTATCATGGTTCTGATATTGGTTTGTTCATGAATTGCAGTTAAATTGGCTTAATGCTCACCTTGACAAGATTTGGCCTTATGTTGACGAGGTAATAAGTTTGATTAATTTCCCTTTTTCATGGTGGATTTCTTGCTACACTTTGGGTTATAAGTAATATTGAGCTGCGAGTTTCTGTGGTTTCTGGTTATATAATGGTATAGGCAGCATCAGACCTGATAAGAAGCAAAGTTGAGCCAGTTCTTGAACAATATACGCCAGCTATATTTTCATCTATGAAGTTTTCCAAGTTGACCCTTGGCACTGTGGCTCCACAATTTACAGGTTAGTTTGATTGATTACAAAATCGGTTCAAGTCCTTGGTGATTTTTCTTTTTCCAAAACGTTGGCAATCATGGGATCAATAATGACACAGAATTTATGGTTAGAAATCGAGAAAGAAACCTTCTTTCCCCCTTTTGTTAGTCATTTGAGTAATTGAGTTCCTGGGCATGCAAAGGAACAGAGTGATGATATGTGCGAGTTGTGGATGTCTTATAGGAGTTTGCATTATTGAAGAGGAAAGTGGAGAGAAGGGTATCACCATGGAATTGGAGATGCAGTGGGATGGCAATCCAAATATTGTACTTGCTATCAATACAAGAGTTGGTGTGGCACTACCCGTCCAGGTAATCTTCAACTTGGTTTGCTCGGTTTTCGTAGAGTATTCTACTGACCTCGTAATGTACATGTGAAAAAACCATTTAAATCTAAGAGCTTAAGCTTTTAGATGAGGTGATTTTTGGAATATTGATATCAGAGTCTTGTTAATCAAACAGTCATAAGTTTAAATATCACCATTTTTATTTTATTTGATAGAAATTAAGCATAAAATAATGTAGATATATACAAGTTTCAAGCTCAAAAAGCTTTCATTTAAGAGGGTATTTTAAAGAGTAATTTAAAATCATATATTGAAACCTTAACTAAAATCTTAAGCTATTAGATTAAGTTGGCTCTTTTACTTACAATATATGTGTAGTAAAGTTTCACCGACATTGATTTAAGAATCATGCTTTTCCTTAATTGAAGTTAACTAAAGCATTGATTTCTAGTATCTTAGGATATAAATAGAATAAAACTTTCTAAGTGCAGACTGCAGACTGATTCTTTCTTTTGATAAAGAAGACTGATACTAATTTCAGCTCCCTTTTCTTTTCTTTCTTTCCTTCTTTTTTGGCTTTGATACAGAAATCAAGCCCCTTTGTCACATTTTTTCTACTGAGATATAGTGATTTTACTATGTTAAACATTCTTTTGTAATTCTGGGGAATTTATTCCCAGTTTGAGAGCTGGTATCTGCCAAGAAAGCTCATCTGTTTAACCCTTTATGTCATGTTTGTTGTCCAATTAACTCACACGATATATACAAAATCTGTCTAAGTTAGTGCACATTTAGTGGAAGATCTTCATTATTATTTATATATCTTTTCCTGTTTAACTTCATCTAGGTGAAAAATATTGGATTCACTGGGGTTTTCAGGTTAATCTTCAAGCCACTAGCCGAAGATTTTCCTGGTTTTGGAGCTGTTTCTTATTCCTTGAGAGAAAAGGTGAGTTTTATCTTGTTACTTTTTAACCATCTTAAAATTATCACAATCAACATTCTGGAAAGGAAAAAGAAACATTCTGAAGGCAATGCTGATTACATACATGAACTTTTTTCATGCACATGTGCACAAACTTAAATGCTTATATATGAAAGCTCATTCTAAAAGTAGATGAAGTATATGCAGTAACAAACATTTATGTATAAATATGTAGAAAACCATATCCAAATATGCTCTGGATAACGTGAACATGGAATTCTTTGAATTCAATATATAAATTTTATTATGACTGCAGAAAAAGCTGGATTTTACGCTTAAAGTTGTTGGTGGTGAGATATCAGCAATCCCAGGCCTTTCTGATGCTATTGAGGTTTGAACAAATTTTATTTCCTGGTTCTTTGCTTCATCTCTCACGTACTTGCATGCATTTCTCAAGGATTGTCTTGTGGCTTTAAGACCACATTACTTGATCAAAATTGATGTCACACCTGATGGAGGGTGATTAATCCTGATTAGATCACAAATTTTACGACCCAGAATTTCTCATCTCGTACAAAGTATTGTAGGTGATTAAACATTAATTTGAAATACTCTTCCAGAACTGTACTTTTCATTATTTATTCGGTTACTAGGACTATGGATGTGAATGATCATAGGTCTAACGAAACTGCTGTATTGTTATGTTCAGGAAACCATAAAGGATGCTATTGAAGATTCTATAACATGGCCAGTTCGGAAAATTGTATCAATATTACCTGGGGATTATAGGTGCGCTAATTCTATCTAGAATTCTAGATTATAATATTTATTGTGATCCTTTTGCAATATTTCAATTCCAATAATGCCGGCCAGTTATTTAGTTATGATCAAGGTACAATTGGCCAAAATCTTCAGACCTGTAATCCATATTGAGATAGGTAGGCTTGAGTTTCACTCGCTTCCTGAGTTTCGTGCACAGGCTAGACCAACTCCTTATCCTTTATTGTTCTATCCATGTCTGATTATGGGACTTTTGTTTTGGTTTAGTCTAAATTCATGTTGATCGGAAATAGATATGTTGGCTGTCTTACAATAGTGCTGATTCTGTATCACCACAGTGTACTAATCCATTATATGTTCCAGAAGTTCACTGATAATTTTAAATTTTTATTTCTGATATAAAATGCTTCCTTCTTCGTTGAACACATTGTCTCTCTATGTATCGAGCCCCAACAAAGTTACAATTCCTGAATGCATCCAGCTGATTCACACTAAGAAGTAAATTTTTGGATTTCTGATGAAACTGCAATTATTAATGTTTACTTCATGTTTTAGTGACCTGGAGTTGAAGCCCGTTGGAACGTTAGACGTGAAGCTTGTGCAGGGCAAGGAGTTGACAAATAAAGACATTGTCGGAAAATCTGATCCTTTTGCTGTCTTATTTATACGTCCACTACGTAGCAGAACGAAAACCAGCAAAACAATTGTAAGACAGCTTCCCATATTTCACCACTTAGGTTTTCTTTGTTTAGATCAGCCATAACTCTTACGATAATTTCAGAGCAACCAATTGAATCCCATATGGAATGAACACTTTGAGTTCGTAGTTGAAGATGCATCAACTCAACACTTGACTGTAAGAGTCTTCGATGATGAAGGAGTTCAGCCTGCTGAACTCATTGGTTGTGCTCTGGTGGCACTAAAGGATCTTGAGCCTGGTAAAGTGAAGGATGTATGGTTGAAACTAGTCAAAGATTTAGAGATCCAGAGAGATAACAAGTACAGGGGTCAGGTAAGAATCTAGTATGCCAATTGAAATCTCCCATCCTCGTCATTGGTTTCAAGTAAGTTAGAATGATATATCGAGTGCGTAGGAGATCATACTACGACTAAACTATTGTGTAATTTCTTACGAATTCAGAAGGGGATTAGAAACGAGTTTTTTCAATTGAGTTGAAAACCTAATATGATGATATTTCCCAGAGTCAGTTTTTTTCCTGCTTTTGTTACAGATTTTTCTCTGTTCAAAAGCAATATATGAACTTGCAGTTGCTTATGAGTGCCATCTTCTTTTTTTCATCAGGTGCACTTGGAGCTTTTGTACTGTCCGTACGGCACAGAGAGCAGTTTCAAAAATCCTTTTAACCCTGATTTTCAATTGACCACTTTAGAAAAGGCCATTAGGAGTGGCACTGATGGAACAGGTGATCCTAATTCTGGAAGAACATCTCCAAAGAAAAATGTCATCGTGAGAGGAGTACTATCAGTTACTGTTATAGCTGCAGAAAACCTGCCGGCAACTGACTTGAATGGAAAGGCCGACCCCTATGTTGTCCTTATCATGAAGAAATCTGAGAAAAAAGCCAAGACTAGAGTGAGTTCGAGGTTTCTGATTAACATGATCACCACCATGTTCCTTTTTTATTTTTTCGTTTGTTTCTTATCATTCACTCATTTCATCACTTGTTCAACGAATCTGGTACATCGAAAGTGCAATTTTGGCTAACTAGATCTCTACTGATTATAACAAAGAAGAGTCTTCTAAAGTTATATTTTGCAGGCAAGACCATGCTTATATGTTCCATAACCTCATCCACTTATGCTTTCACAGGTCCTAACTAAGAACCTAAATCCAGTTTGGAATCAAACATTTGAATTTGTTGTGGAGGATGCATTACACGATATGTTAATTGCAGAAGTCTGGGACCATGACACTTTTGGCAAGGTAATGTTTCCACACCAAGTGCATTATATTGCTCATTGTCATATAATTGTCTCGCTGAGCTTTTGTTTATGTAGGTATTTAGGCATTGTTTTGTGTGCGGGCACGCGCTTTTTTTTTCAAAGTTTTGCAAGGAATCTGCATTATTCTTGCAACATTGTTAATAGTCTTTCAATATCATTCTAATTTCGACGAACTGTATGAATCTTTCAGGATAAAATGGGAAGATGCATAATGACACTCACCAGGGTTCTATTAGAAGGAGAATTTCAAGACAGCTTTCCACTAGACGGTGCTAAATCAGGAAAGCTGCTTCTGCATCTCCAGTGGACACCGCAGCTAAAGTTTCGTGATTCTTGATCTATAACTAAAAGGGTATCTTTTCAAGCTTCTCCGTGCAGATATTCTTGCCTGTTTTTCTCTTTGCACGCAAGTGCTAGAAGCCAATGCTACGATTTTCCTCGATGCTGTGTTGTAAAGGATGTTAAAGATTAATGTAAAGGAAAGAAGAGGAAGAGGATGAGGAAAGTCCAGCTATTCTTTTCTTCATGTCTAACCATTTTTACCCTTTTTTTCCCTTTATTGGATTACATTCTGTGATATGTTTAAATTCAGAATACATGTATGTGTATATATGCAATGGAGGCTGATGGTATTTGCAGATAAGTTTTGGTCTTTCTTGGTAACAATCTTTAAGAGATGGATTAAATGCTCCAAATCCTCCTTGTTCTTTCTCATTTCTTCATTTGCTTCAACTTTAATCGACTCTGATTCAATAGTGAAGTGTACAAGCTTCTGCTTCAATTCATCATGCTCTGTCAGTATTCAATATTACAGGTTAATTAGTTTGTGAATGCTAAAGACTGTTTCAAATGAAATTGCTTTGATATCCTCTTCCATAAGGGTAATATCTGATGAGAGCAACACTATATCTATATAAAAAAAAAACTTTTCCGATTTTGTCAAATTCTAGAGGGACTCAAAATTCAAAACATAATCTGATTTGAGAAGGAGGAAGCATAAGCATAATATTTTATGGACAAGAAAACAATTGAACCAAGCTATTAAACCAAGGGTACTAGTTATGTCATTCATACGTTTATAAATAAATAAACCTAATGTACTCCTTGAACCATTGAAATTTGATCTCACTGAAATCTCTGCCGTTTTCCAGCTGGAATTTGATGGATAGCACCAGAATTTAACAGATATCCCTTGTCTAGACCTGAACTAGCAAGATTTAACATGGAAGAACACTTTTGAGAATATCCGCGATCCAACTCAATGTAAGATGGTGAAGCCAATGGTTTTTGAGCAAGAGAGCTTGCATTTGCAAATGTATTCTGATTACTCATGGAAACAGGTAGAATATTGAACGGTTGCAATGGAGGCGAATTTCTCCACCGTGGAAGCGGACCTGCAAGAAGTGGCGTTTGAAGGAGAGGGCGTGCTTCCATTAGAGCCTGCAACAGCTTTCCCTTTTGAGGCAGGACTTTTCCTTTTACGAAATTTTCAATTACAGCATCAGCCGGATGGATCTTGGCCACTGCTGGAGGCACTAAACCTGCTGATATAGAGGGGCGTTGCTCACAAACCCCATATGACTTGAGTCTGCAAAGTTATTGTTAGAGAAATCTGGTGATGTAATTGTATCAAAGAAGGGATCCACAGGAGAGGAGCCATGTGATTGGTGATTATATGTTTCAGATAAACTGTTAGATTCAGCTATGCTCGAGTTTCCTATCACAGAAACTACCAGGGGGTTTTCGGATTGTTCTTGAGGATGAATAGGCAAGGATGCAGCCATAAGTTCAGAAAGTACAAGATTGTGAGCTTGTTGGGCTCTAAAAATCAGCTTAGGCTAAAAAAAAACTAGCCTGAGTTTAGTCGTGCGAAGATTAAACCTCCTAGCTATGAATCAACCACTCCATTGATTTACTTGTAATTTGCTAATCCTCAAGCTTGGTTTAAAAGGGATTTTAGTTAAATTTTACTTTGAAATGACTAGTTGGCTTGCGTTCTGATGCGCGAGACAAATTAAAAAATAATATAAAAAAATATGCAAACATTGTCGGTTATAGTCTTGAAATCCGCCCGGTCCAGCGGGTCTACTCGAAACCCAGTTGTCTTGAAGTTGAAGAAAAAACAAGGGAATAAAAAACTCGGTAGGACCTGACAACCAGATCAAAAACTCGATTATAACTTGTTGACTTTTTTACTAAAACGACGTTGTTTTGATTTTTTTAAAAAAAAAAAAGAGAATTAATCCCGGCAATCCAGTGACCTGGTCAAAACTTGGAATCCGGGTCTTGGACTGGATCGGGTCTAAAAACTATATTGTCAATGCATTTTTAGAAGAGAATTGTTTTTTAATTGTGAACATAAAATTTAAATTTTAGTATTAATAGCTTATATAGTATTTGGCATTCAAAAAGCCACTTTTTATTTTAATATGTGGTATAAATCTCTAATGTTTTAAATTTTATTTTCTTATGGATCAACAAAATGCTAGATTTTAGTCCTTGTGATTTTTGTCAATGTATATCCCTTTCTTATCCTTTTACTCAATTGTGTTCTTCTTTTTTTCCCTTTTTTTCCAATAATTAATATCCCGCCAAGTGAGACAAGTTCAAGCCCTGTAATATTGTCGAGGTTATAAAATGCATTCAAGGAATGAAAGGATAAAATTCGACATTAATTGCTAGCAGTGTGAAAATTGTGCGCGTGATAATATATAGATTTGATCAAGTTTTTGAATTAAAGATATTGTTAGTGGACATTCCTAGAAAACAAAAGAGTGTTCATTTGTGGACTAACTCCTTCAAAAATTCATAGCTCTCTCATCTCTTGATTAATTTCTAAATTCAAAACAATGGAAAGATTCTCCATTTAAGCCTCAATTACCCATTTCAAGCTCAATTCAAATACAATCTTATATCACGTTGATAAAAAAAAATAACCAAATCAAAATTTAAAAAAAAAAAAATCAAAACCAATTCAAACCGCTGATTTCGATTTGGTTCAGTTTTTTAGAGAAAAAAACCGGTCAAACCAGTTTGGCCTAGTTTTTTTTTATTTTGGCTCAGTTTTTTTGGTTTGGCTTGGTTTTTTCCGGTTTGGCTCAATTTTTTTGGTTCGGTTCAGTTTTAAGCTTATAAAACCGATACCAAACCGAACCGGTCGGTTTTTTCAAAATTTAAATCGGTTTAATCAGTTTTTTTTCACAATTCATTTTTTTTATTATTTTTTTCTCGGTTTTCTTGATTTTTTTACTTGCTCACCCCAATGCTGATGTAAGGTCTTCAGAATATTACCTCGAGTGTGAGCGTTGCCTCTCATTCTAGACCTCAAAGATGACCTACTTAGCTCACAGAGCTGAGCTGATAAGAGTTTTGCAGGATCTGATGCACTTCTTTGGATTCATCTGCTGATAAAGTTCTTTTGATAAGAAAAGAAGTGAATCTGAGCAATGAAAATAGCACTTTATTATATGATGATTTACAATGGAGTCGAGAGCGATAGTGACCAACAATGTGTCATTATTGAGCCAAGAAATCAAGGAATATTTCAGGAAATGAAACTTGACAAACTAATTCCTTAAAATGATATATTCATTGCTGGCAAATTCAACAAATGGCCGTTTACTATAACATGATCCCAAATATTTCTGCGAACAGCACAGGTTGCTAGCATCCCCCGATCTTGATAATATAGTAGTGCAAAATATTACTGCTCTGCCACGGCATGCACAAAGCACAAATTTATGAAACCTTTCTATCCAAAATCTTCAGTAACTAGCATGTTCCCTAGCCTTGAGATGTCTCCTTCTATGCAGATTGCTTGCCCTGCATGACAATTCATCAAGAGCTCTAAATCGAATCATGTTTCATGAAAGAAGTTATGAACATCGGATAGCCAATGATGTGCAACCGTCGCTTTGAAGCATATGCTATTAATATTCTGTTACTCAAAGGCAGATCATTAAGTTATTCTACTGGCATCATGTTTACGAATAGTGTTACAAACTTGCATGTGCTTTGTTTATTTGGTTTTTAGGGTGTTTTTTTTTTTCAATTTAGAAAGCAAATAAAACACACAAAACATACTGGAGCCGCATATTGCACTTATGAATGAATCAATCACTTGTATTATACAAGACTTTTGCATCAGTTTTGTTGCTCATCTGATATTTGATATCTTTGAAAAAACTTCCTCTATCTTCATTAGAAACTTTACCTTTCCTCAAAAAATGCAAGTACGCAATGCCAACTTCCCAATGCAGCTATAATACTTATCTGATGCTTGAGAAATACCACCATGACTAAACACTAGCATCTAGCATTCTTGAACAAAAGGAAGGCAAAGAGATCACACTTACCAGTATTGGTTATGGAATATCACAGAATCAGTTGTTTCTGGCTTTCCGTCATCATTTCGGTTCCATTGGTAGAATGCATGTGTTCTGTTCCTAATCTCCAAGGTAGAATGGCCATAACTAGCTTCTCTGAATGCGGAATAATCTGGTTGTGGGTCGAAGAACCTAATTATAAATTTCATCAGTTAATAGGTAACCCATATTTGAATTAGTTAGATTTTCCTAAGCTTAAACAATTAGATTTGCCTCACCTTCCAACAAGACCTTCCTGATTTCCCCCATCCCCAACAGTTAGGTACACAGGCGCTGATTTGTCAGGAACAGGATAACGGTCACCAGTTGTCACGTTATAATGTATGTTTGAGATACGATACTGTAAATCAAGGATACTCTCAATGAGAAAAGGAAACACTTGATAAATTCAAAACTGGTGCATAAAACGATATATACAGCACCATTAGGATCAGAATATGAGGGGTTGCAACTCCAAGGCACTTTCAGGAGAATCATGCATCATGAACATGACTTCTTAGAATATGAATAGCAGGGTGGGCTAAAATTGTTTCTTTAAACATGCGGCTGGGTTGGGTCTCAACTATAGGAGCTGCATGCCAGTTTGCGATCACCAAGGACCTACTTAAAAAAGTAGCATCTCCTCTTTTCCAATGAAAACTTTGTAAAAAAATGTTCTTCGGGATTCAGTGAAGTTTCAGGAGAATGATCTTATGGGAATTCCATTTAGTGGAAGAGGAAGGTACAAATATACAAATTGATTACCTACATGCCTATATGATGATGTATTGATAGGTCTACAAGGCATAAAAAAGAGGAAAGTACATACTGATCTTTCATACGCATGAACATGACCAGCAAAAATGAAGTCGACTTTGGATCTAACAAACCAGCTTTCAAAGACTGCACGCATGCTTTCACCTTCCATATAGTGGGCTGCATTGCTGTTGTAGATGGGCACGTGCATGACAACAATGAGCCAAGGTGTCTTCTCCCTGTTGACTCTTTTCAATTCTTCTCTAAGCCACGTCCATTGAGGAGTGTATTTTACTGATTAAAAAACATTTGCAAATTCATTACAACCAGAAAACATTCGACTTATAGTAACATCAAATAGTCTTTTGAAATATGAACTAAGAATAGAAATCATTAAAATGTCAACAACAGTTGCCATCGCATCTACTTTGGTAAGAAACCAGCAAATTTTAAGCAGATAGTATCATTTAAGTTTTGGAATAGACTAGCTACTTCCTGCCAAAACAAAGTGAATTAAGGATTACCAAATGGAGAATAGCTGGAGAGGACAATGATGTGAGCAGATGCACGGCGTATAGCATACCAAAGAGGATTGGTGCTTTTTGAGGCTGTATGAGGGGTGGCAAATCTATGCAGAAATGATTTAAATGGAAGGACTTCCTCCTGGAACAAGATGATTTGTGTGTGAGTTGACAAGCATTAAAGCAAAGAGGATACATTAACAACAAAAATGCCAAAGATTAGACGTGTTGAAACTAGCGCATTAATAAAACTAGAAACAATAGATCAATGGCAAGAGCATAAAAACTAGAAAAGAAAACATGAGGTGAAGAAGCTTAAGGTTACCATGTCTGGCATGTACTCGATCTCATGATTCCCAGCTGACCAAATCCATGGTTGATATGCAGCACTTTGCTCGATAAAACGGCCCCATGAATCCCATCTAATACCAACATCATCATATTGATATCTATCAGCATAAGAGAGATCACCAGCAAACAAAACACTCTGTCCCCCACTCTTCATGTAATGCTCGAGAGTGGAAAGAGAATTATATGTTTGACCCAAATCACCTAAAAATATACAAAAACCAATACATGGTGAGAAAAATATAAAAACATGTGGTCCAAAACTAAGAAACATGTTCTTCCAACCACCACATTGCATTGTCAGTATCGTATTACCTGATATTGAAACAATGGACTGTTGGTTGAAAAATATCTTGCTAAAGCAAAATTCAACAGGTATTCAGAAACAAAATTCAACTTAGTTATTCTTAAAAAGCAGCAACATATCTTACCAATAATTCCAAATGTGTAGGCAGCATCTGGATCAATCTCTGGAGGTGTTTGAAACCAAAACACACGAGAGGAGTCACCTTCTCCGATCTTGTAGTAATACTTGGAATCATACTAAAAAGACAGAAATGTTAACCCCCAAAACTGAGACCATTCAAGAAGAGAAACAAAATCATAGTTCAATTGAATATTTTACCTCAAGCCCGTCAACTAGACAGTGATGAATGTAGCCAGACTTATATTTGTAAAAGGTGTAGTTAGTAATAGTGCCCTCAGCACTAAAATCATAACTATTCTCTGAAGTGCCATATTTCACGGTATTAGAACCCGGTTCATCAGGTGTAACCCAAGAGATTATTACAGCCTTCCCATCATAATCACCTTGAGTGATGTGAACCTAACAATCAACAAGCTAATCAGGTCATAATTAACTTCACCAAAAAAAAAGGGGTTTCAACTAAAATTCAGTAAAAAGTGCAAGACTCACTTGCTGTGGAGCATTATAACCTTTTGGAATTGCAAAAACTTCATTGTCAAGAGGGATATCGGTCGCTGGCCATTGCGTACGAACAAAAGTGCTCGTTAAACCCGCATTCCCATTTTCCACATAGCTTAAGACTAAAACTAATATAATTACAAATCGAAACAATTGCAGCCGCAATAATCTAGAAGCCAGCAGCATATTCTTTTCAAGAGCAATCCCTGGGAAACACAACCTAATAAATTCAGTAAGAATACAACTACAGCAAAGAAAACATTTAGACTAATAGTAAGACTAAACTAACCCAAATTAGGAAGTGCAAATCATCGTTAAAAAAAAATTGAACTGGTTGACCCTTAATTAGTTTGGCTTCTTTCCTATCTTTTTTTCTGTAGGAAGCAACTTCCTTGCATTTCAGATCTACCCATCATAACTATATTGCACTGCATTAACCTCTATGGTTTACAAATTTTGATTCATGAATCAAATCAAGAAACTCTGCAATTGTTACTTCAATATAAAATCATTTACAAGCTTTCATTCTTAACTTGTAAAGATGAGAAAGCCATAGGAAAAAAAATCCTCAATCTATAAATTTTTTGCAAGCAATCTTTAAGAAAATAAAATTAAAAGGTTGCAGAAATAAACACGAGTCCTCCTTGCTATATCGAAGCAGAGATGAGTCAGAAAGCTTTGAAAGACAGGAGGGGTACCTGAATCAATGACGAAGAACAGAACGGAACAGAAGAGAGACAAAGACAGAGGTACGCTGTTGTAGATCTTTGACAGTTATAAACGGTGACTTTTTCTCAAAAGAGTAAGATGCCAGCAAACAGATAGAGGCTTAGAGCAGTTGTTGTTTTCAAAGTTTCAAGAGCAATTTGCTAGGTAAAGAGATTCACCAATCCGCTATTGCCATGTTAGTAATAAGTAATTGCATTAGATTAATTGCGTGAGGCCGAATAATTCTTTTTTTTTTTCCAGTTTTTTCTAGACGTCGATAAAATCAATATATATAATATTCAAAAACATTTGTAAAATATTTAAAAAATATCTTGTATAACTTATCATGAAAAATGATAGTTTTTTTTTTCGGTAATCTCTACTAAATATCTATATCTAAATTTATAGTTTATATAGTTGTAAAAAAAATAAAAATAAAAATTATCTCAATTAAACATTCTCTTTAAGATTTGATGAATCAACCTTCATATATTTTGAATATAAAAAATCCAACAAAATAAAAAAATCTCCCTCCAAGCACAATTTCTCTCTTTTTGAACATTATTTTCTCTCCTCGAAAATTTATTCTTCGTATCTTACCCAAATCAAAATCAAAATCTTAATAATTACTGCCCTAACACCAGATAATAATTATTGCCTCCTCTTGATATGGTAAGAAAAGGTAAAGAGAATGGTGGAGTTCCAAGTCTTTACATCTAAAAGGAGAGCAAGGTTTCGTTTAAATTATCATTGGTTTAGGTTTTCCACAAGAGGATGCCTCCAGAACCAGTCATCTTCATCATGACTACTGTAATTCTCGCCAAGTCTTTGTTGTACAGTAGTGAGTTTAATTTCTTGGATATTTTTTCTCTCATTTCTTTTCTAAACTGTGGATACGAGAATAAGTTTATTGAAATACTGTTAGTTTTTATGTTTAAAAATATTTTAAAAAAAGTTTATTTATTTATTTTTTATTTTTAATTAATTTTTTTAATTATTTTGATAATATAATATAAAAAAAATTTAAAAGCAACCACTATTAAATATTTTTCTTGAAATCCAAGGTATTTGATAAATAATTTATTATGTATAATACCATTTATAGCTCATCAACGTGTGGTTTGTTTTAACATATTTCTCGTGTAAGAATAAAAAAGAATTAAGAGGATATATGAGAATTTGATAGTAATTATTTTTTTAAAATATTTAAAATTTTTAATTTTTAAAATTATTTTTAATATTAGCATATTAAAATGATCTAAAAATATTAAAAAATTAATTAAAAAAATAAAATGTAAAAATAAAAGCAATAAATATCTTGAAAAGTCTTATCTGGTTCTTAGAGTTTGGTGCTATGTTGGGGTGTGTAGTCACAATATATATATATAGACACACACACACACACCAGGCTTATTCTGTTCTTTTTTTTTTTGGTCAATTGTTGCACATGGATCTGATTGCAGTTGAATTTGAATTTTAGTGAAGGGCATTGTAACTTGTCATTCAGTGATGGGAAATGTCGGCTGGGTGGATTTAAAACTTTATTATACAGGTCAGGGACTAACATTTGTAAATGGAGTCTATTTATTTTTAAGTTTAAGATTTATTGGAATTTAATGAAATATTAATATATATATATAATAGTTATATAAAAAATTAATCTCAAATAATACTTAATTGGCATATTTTAATAAACTCAATACCCTTCAAAAGAATTTAATTCGAAAAAAAATAAAAATCTCTTATTATTCATAAAATTGAAAATCGAAAAGTTAAAATTAAACTCGAGAAATACTCAAGTTTTTTTTAGACGAGACACATCATATATACGTGGGCTAGGCTTGAGTTTACTTTAAAGTAATTTTTCAGATCACAAAAGACTATATTTTGGCAACTGTATAATAATTATGGGCTTGCGTTTGGGTTTAAAATTTTTTGGCTCGTGAAGAATTATACTTGCCAGCCATATTTTGTCTAGTCCAGCCTATAAATGCAAGAATATAAATAATCTCTTCCATAAGTATTTTCTACAAACATAAATAATTTTTTCAGCTAAAATAACTTTAAATTTATAATCAAAACATTCAGGTTTAATTCTAGATTTAGGGTAATTAGTCAAAATTGATAATAGTACCAGTTTAGTTTCTAAAATTCATTATATAAAAAGGTGGTAAATGGAGAGCTTGACACAAGGTTTTTTTTTTATATATTTTACATACTCGTTTTCTCCTTGTTTTTAATGTTTTTCTTCTCATTTTTAAATTTAATTGTCCTTTCAAATCTAGAACTTAAATTCATTTTATTAAAAGATAATAGAGTCCATCAACTTAATTTCATAAACCTTGTTTATAAGTATATTTAAACAATGTATTGTTTATTAGAATCTTAAAAGCTTGTTGAAAACATTCTTATTGCAACAAGTAAGGCATAACAAAAGCTTTAAAAAATAAATTATCAATCATTGACAATATCAAAAACTTCATTATTTTAAAGCATTTCAACAAAAAAATAATATTTTTAAATTTTAATTTAAATATTTTATGTTATTGGTATGCATGCCTAGGACTTTGATTTGATATTAATTACAGGTTTAAATATGTTTTTAGTATGTATACTAGAATTCCATTATTATATTTGTATTGAAAGCATATTTCTCTTGAATTTTTATTTTGCATACAGATAAATTTAAACTTATATAAACACTAGTATTTTCTAAA
Organism: Populus alba; assembly: GCF_005239225.2. Classification (NCBI taxonomy): domain Eukaryota; kingdom Viridiplantae; phylum Streptophyta; class Magnoliopsida; order Malpighiales; family Salicaceae; genus Populus; species Populus alba. Next base: position 2,103,716 of record NC_133301.1, on the reverse strand, counting down.
AAAAAACTTTTTATTGAGTTTGTCTTTATAACAATAAACTAAACAATTTGTATTTTATCGCTGGTCTAATTTGTCAACACTAACCAACTAAATATATTATAATGACAATTCTATGAATAATTAGATATTTTATGTTGATTTTTTATTAGAATATTAAATATTAGCATGCATATAAAGTTCAATAAGTAAAATTTATGTTTTAAACCTATAAAGGATAATCCAATCTGAACCAAACAACATGAGATTTATTGTTATTATCCCTAAATAAAATTATATAGATTGTATATATCATCAAGTAAGAATTATTGTATTTTACATTTGTGTTTTGTGGTTATTAATCTAATTTATAAGTGAAATGATGTGATAGATTTATTTATTTTTAATAAATTTTATCATCGACAAGGTGTGGAGGTCACAAAACTTCATGTGATTAAAAAATAATTTTATCATCCTGCACTTGAGGTCTTGATCTAGCGGTTGAAGGGACTTATTCCCTTTCTCTGTATCCTGGGTTCAAACCTCACCGTGCATGTATGTCATTTCCGCAATGCCTTACATGCTCACTGGGTTTGCAGGATGTTTAGTGAGCCGTGGGATTAGTCGTGGTACGCGCAAGCTGGCCCGGACACCCACGTAAATAAATAAATAAATAAAAAAATTCGACAGGCATGTCGAATAATTACAGGCATGTGCTTACCTAGAGTGATGTTACACTGGAACCCGATAAAAGATATGTTGCCCCGTTATGGACGCGAGGTAATAATATTTTATATTAAAATATATATTAATAAAAAAATTTAGTTTTTAAAAATTATTTTTAATATTAGCATATTAAAATGATTTTAAAATACTAAAAACATATTAATTTAAAATAAATAAATAAATAAAATTTAAATTTTTTTAAAAAATATTTTCAAAATATAGAAACAAACAAGACAGTAAACACATCACACCCACCCGTCTCTAGTGTATAATATAAGACTCTACCTTACACGAAAAAAATTGCAGTATCAAATTAAATATATATATATATGTTATTTAAAGCGTTCTTGTCGATCAGCATGCTTCAAGTATTTTGTATTGAATTATAATTGTAATTCCTTCTCTCTACCTGTACCTACAATGTGTAATTAATTTGTTTTCGGATTATGGGCTCCACCTTCCTTTTAAAGAAGCCTTGCCAATTCCATGGTGGTTTCTTGAAAGTTTTATCGTCAGCTTCCATGGGAGTAATAGTTGTCGGTTTAGAAAAGGGTTTTTTTAAAAAAAATAAATTGTTTAAAATAATATTTTTATATATTTATTTTTATTGTTTTGGTAATGATGTTAAAATAATTTTAAAAAATAAAAAAATATATTATTTTAATATATTTTCAAGTAAAAAATATTTTAAAAAATAACTACTATTATATTTTTAAATATCCTCTTGAATTACCTAGATTAATTTTTATGTAATGGCTATTAGTTTATGAGAGATGAAGAATTTCTCGGCCAGGCAAGAAAAGCGAGGTAGAAATAGGATGGAGGTGGTTTTTCATAAAGAATGATTGGACGGTGCGTGTTCATCAAGGTGAGGTTGTGACACGTCAACTAAGGGGATGAAAGCTAGCTTTCAATGCAAGAATATCAATATTTGGGTAGAAATATTAAAAAAAAAAAAAAAAAAACCCTCAAAGGGAATGAGGTTTTCCTGATATTATTATTTTTCCCTCCCTGGAAAAAAAATTTGGAATTGGTAGTGGGTGTAATAAGGTAGTTTTATTTTTTTTATATTGAATTAACTAAAATACCCTTTAAAGCACAAAAAAATTAAAATGGTACGAGGGGCCTGTTTGACTTTTTCTCTTTTAATAGCACAATAAAATATTTACATTGCTCTTAATTTTAAATTTGATATTTAGCAAAGAAAAATTAATATTTAATATTAAAAAGTTGGTAGCGAATTGTTTTTAGACAAACACACATGGCTACATTCGTGTTTTTTAAACAATGTGTTTTTGGTTAGTCAAACATCGATTTTCATAATAATATTTTAATTTTCACGACACGTGTGATCAACATCTTTTTAATTTGGTATCGAAAACCTATTTCTTTTATTTTCTCTCTCCTACTCTATTTATGTGTTTGTCGTGCAAAGTTTCAAAGCATTTATTTTTCTTTAAAATTTGATTTTTATTCTTTTTACTACTATTTATTTTATTTTAAATAATTCATGGAATTGAGATTTATTTTTAATTTCATCATTATGAGATTTTTTTTATTTTTCATATTTGATCCTTATTCTTTTTATTTCTATTTTGTTTTGTTTTGGTCATTTTTTTAATTGAATTTGTATTTAAATAACATCCCTCAACATTTTATTTTATTTTGTTTTTATTTTAGATATGGTTCTTATTATTTTAATATTTTTTTTTGTTTTAGATTCTTTTTTATTTAGACTTTCTTTTTCAACTCCATCCCTTAATATTTTGTTGGTTGAGAATCTAACTTCATTATTTTTTTTAGGTTTACCTTCTACGAGATGATTTCAACCTCGGGACCCGGGTCACGGGTTTGAAAGGTTTGGCCGAGTTGACCTAAGTCTTTTTTATGTTATTTTTTATAATTGATTTTTTTTCAATTACATAATTTTACTAGATTATTCTGATTTCATGTATTGGGTCCTAGGTTTCGCAACTTAACCTATGTTGACTTGAGCCAAGTTTGTTTTGTTTGATATTGTTTTTAGTTTTTTTTTCTTATGATTTCATCCTCTTTTTTGTTTTTTTTTTCTTATCAGATTTTATCTTCATTCTTCTTAGGTTTGCTTTTTAAAAAAAAATTTATTTCTTTAAGCTCATGTTTTTACAATTTCATCCTTTAGCATTTATTCAATCAGATATTAAGCTCAATTATTTTTATTTATTTGCAATCTATAAAATTTTTCATTAACTCTAAAAATAACCCGAGTTATATCGGTTCGTTTTATTTGTTGTTTTCTGTTGAATTTACTTTGGAAAGTTTTTTAAATTTATATATATATATATATATATATTTATATTTATTTCTTCCTTCAATGTTATATTAGTAAGGAATTAATTTTTTTATATTTTATTTTCGTCCTTCAAGGTTTGAGTTTTTTCGACATTAGGCTTTATGAATTTTCCTCAATTTCTCTTATGTTTGTTTATCCTAATCCCGTCACTTAAACTGCTTAGTTGGCAAGTTAATCTAGATTGACTCGGGTTGTTTTTATAATTTTTATAATTTAATATTTTTTATCTTTCATCTTACAACATTGAATTGTTTTAGAATAGGCTTTATAATCTTTTCTGGTTTATTTTTAAAATTAATACATCAAAATTATCATAAAACACTAAAAAAAATTAATTTAATATTATTTCAGGCTAAAAACACTCAAAACCAGCAGCAATCTCTCTCTCTCTCTCTCTCTCTCTATATATATATATATATATATATATATATATATATATATATATATTTCCAAGCATATAGAGGTATCTCGTTCTTCAAAACAGGGCTAATGGATACCGCAAGACAAGCATAAGCCAGAATATATGCACTATGAAAATGGATGATACATTCAGCAGCATCAACACCACTCTAGCTTTATCTTCTTCCTTTTTTTGGTATTTAAAATATAACTTTTATTTGATTTATCAATTACATTTCACAGTAAATCCACTAATTTAGTAATAATCTATGCAGTGAACGTGTCTCGTTAATCTAAAACCATTGTTAGACATCAATGGGGTCTGATCTCAACGAACCATTATTTTGAAATATATATAGTTTTGAAACCTGGCTCAGTAAATCAATTCGAGGTTAGAATCGGGCCGGGTTGAAAAAAAAAAAAACATGATGTGACCTGATGATCCGGTCAAAAAACTAGTTACAACCCGTTAACTTTTTTTTTTTTATTATTATCATTAAAACGATATCGTTTTGATTTTTTTTTTAAAAAAAAAAGAGATTTGACCCAGGTGACTCAGTCAAAACCCAATAACTTGATCAAAACCTGAAACTCGAATTTTGAACCGCGTTGGATCCTAAAATTATGTATAAATAGATTAAAATTCAACTAGGCTATAATTATAGCTTGTTTGGCCACTCGCTAAACAAACCATATTTTGCATGAAAACACATTAATTTTTATTTTTTTTTCATGCGCTCTAATGTTTGCACAGCGTGGCTATGGGCACTTAATCTTGTCAATTTAAATGTTTAATTTACTTGAAAAATAGTAAAAAGGAAATTGAGAGACAATAAATACTATCTATTTCCTTTAATTGTCTTACCATAATAAGTTGGTAAACTGAAAATCAATCCAGTTATATAGTCTAACTTTAACTTCCTTGACGTGTTGAAATTAGAATCTTCAATGATTATCTCTTACACCAAATTTAATGACCAATAACTATTTTTGTGTGGCCTCTTTTTGGACGGCTATTAAAACAAATTTGGAGAGAAGGGTCTACATGCGAGGGGAAAAAAAAAGGAAAGAAATACATTAAATGTAAGAAAATTAATTTGCTATGTTTGCTCCTCATGTTTATTTATCTCACATTGTTACCCTTGTTTTAAAGTGAAGTGTCATTGAGTCAACTTTTGCTTGTCAAAAAGAGTGTTTTAGAATGTAATAGCAATTGTTTTTTAAAGTATTTTTTGTCTATAAATATTTTAAAATAATAAATGTTTTTATTTTTTTTTTAAATATTATTATTGATATCAGTACATCAAAACGATTTGAAAATATAAAAAAAAATTAAACAAAAAAAATAAATTTTATGGAACGTTATTTGCACTGCGTTCTCAGATGATGCATCTAGTCTCTTCTTAATGAATTTTAAACATGCCAATTGTATACTTAAAATAAATTATTATATTGTATTTTTGTTTAAAATAAAAGGAATTGATAACTTGATAGTTAATCAATTTATTAATTGCATTTGAACTTACCTTGATATTTACCATAGTTATTAAACCTAATAAGATAAGATAATAAACATAAAGACAAACAATAAGATAACAAGCTAGAAAGATATAATTGAAATGGAATAGTGTTATCACATTGAATCTGATTCATAATTTTATTAATAAATAAATAACTCTGATGTAGTATGTTTGTCTAAGAAATTTAAAATTCTTTAAATAAGCTCAAAAACCAACCTAATCAAACTAAGAAGCCAAAAAATCAAAGAAAAACAATAAAAGTTCTAAGCAAACTAGTAAAGCAAATAAAATTATCAATTTCAGTATTTGATTTTCTAAACAAAATAGGAAAAAAGAATGTCATAGATAAAAATATTTTTTCAAAATAAATAGGAAATAATAATAACTAAGAAAAATAATATCTATCTAAAAATCATTATGCATCAATCTTTTTGGGTTAGAGAGAACCCATTGAGTGAGTTCAAATTGCTACTGTCTTGATCACTTGAATGTCCATTTAAAAGCCTTCAATCCTTTACATGATTGGCCATTCTGTTAGAAACACTATATTTATCAATGACATGCTTAACCTTCCTACTAATAAAACCAATCTTGCAGTCATGTGAGGACTTGGAAAATATGCTTCATAACTTTTATCTGAAACACAAGAACATTAATTTTGACCTTATTTATCCTAAAATTCACATAAAACACATTTAAGGCACATCCTTCACTTGCTTCATAAAAAATTACTTCTAGAACAATATCCTTTTCTCTTGGACATCACAAACCAAGAATTTTGCATCTAAATCTTTTTCTTCAGCATCGCTTTTATTATCTTTGTCAAACTTTAAAGGTTGATTTCAATCCACAAGTGAACTAAAATTATAAAAAATTTTAGTTTCAACATCATATTCATCCCAATTAAGAAACTATTTTTGTTGCTCATGCCTTTTAAATGAGATCTTAAAATTAATCATAGATTTGTGATCACTCTTCTCACGATTTCTTTGGCTCTTCACCTTCACCAACTAAAAAGTTAATTTTACAACCTATTTTTGCATGTCTCCTATCATCAATTCCTAAACATCTCTTTTCAATTATGCAATATGTTTCTACATATCTTCTATCATCATTTCCTAAATGTCTCTTCTTAAAAGGGGACCTCTTCATCCCTTCCTACACAATAACATCATATTATACTACTTTTTTTGGCCATGTTTATTCCATCACACAACAAGCAAATAACAATTCTAATCAATTCCTCAAATAAGCTTAATAATCAACCTAATCAAACTAGAAAACCTGAAAAGAAATAAAAGTCATAAAAAAACCAGGGAAAAAAATAAAATTATCAATCTTAATATTTGATTTACTAGACTAAATAGATAAAAAACACAATAAAAAAATATTTTTCTAAACTAAATAAAAAATGATAATAACTAAGAAAAATCCCTAAAAATCCTCCCACATCATTGATTAACCCTAGTTAATGATTTTTTAAAAGAAAAAACTATATTATTGAAAAAATATTAAAATCAACCTAGATAATTAGATTACAGACTGATCTATTAATTAAATTAGGTCAAATATAATTAAATTTAAATTAATTTTTTTTAAAAACCAAACTTGTTCTTAAAAATAAGTTAGTCACGTCTAAAATCAACTAATTAGACCAAGATCAAATTTAATAACAATAATATTTACTATGATGTCTGTATTTAAATTATTCGTTTTGCTTCCCACATCCCGACTTCCTATCAAACACTATTAAAAATAATTGTGTTGAAAATATTTCAAAATATAGATAATTTTAGAGAGTGCTTGTTTATCAAGTGCGGTGTACGTGTACCTCACAAAAAAAACACGTAATACATTTCTTCAGGAGTTGTTGCGCCACAACAAGCACACCCACCCTAACCTTAGATGTAAAAAATTGATTGAAAAATACCTGACGGTAGAATAAAAACCACCAAAACTTAAAAAGAAAAAAAAAAATAATATCTAACAAATTAAACGTCTTTCTCTCTACCTTTGCTCCCTCCCTTTTTTTTTTTTTTTTCCCAAGCTAATTCTCTCTTAATTGGCAAGAATCTCTTCCTTTGTTTTTTGTTTCTTAACTCGCAATTTACACCAGCCGCCTGGTTAAGCATCGAAGCACAGGCCTGCCAAGCCTGAGAGAGAGATATAACATCACCTTTGACCTTCCGTTTTTCTTGCAAGATTTTATAGTTATTAATTACAGTTGATTATACCCGCGAACGTTGTCGGTGACCATTACATACTCAAATTAAGATCTGAGAAATTTTGCAGATCTCTGAAATTCTTTGGCTGTTTTCTTTATCTGGGTTTTTGTTAAATCTGTGAAGCATTCATGGGTTGGAGATATAAAGCTGGCTTGTTCTTGATAGCTGCTGTTGTTATTATATGGGTCACCTCTGCTGAAGTTACCCAGGTAATTTTAACTTTGTTTTTTTCACATATTTTTCCTTTTTTTTTTGTTGGGAATTGAATTGCGTATGTGTTTTGGTTAAATTTGTGAGTCGTTGATTAGATGTGTATATGCACATTATGCTCATGTTATCTCAGGGTTTATGCAATTGGCTCAGTTGTTGAAACTTGAAATCAGCATTTGCTTTTGTTTTGTTTTGCCTGAGATGCTATGGCTGTTTTTTCTTTTGTTGTTATTGGAATTGTTGTTGTGAAAGAAATACAGTTTTGTGTTAAAAATTCAATTTTGAGATTGCTTAATTATAAAACTAAGCTGCATTGATTCACCCTTTTACATTTGATGGGTGGTTTGGGAGTTTTTTCGGTGAAAGATTCTTTGGTTTACAAAGAAATGAGGTGAAAAGAAGGGGAATGCCGAATTTTGTAGAAAATAAAAATTATCTGGCAAATAATTGTAGGTTATTTAGTCGAGTTGGTGATGGAAAGAGCGGAAGTGATGTATGTGAATATAATAGAAAACAACACAGATCTGTAATAACATGATTACTATCTTTCTTTACTGTCTGGTTTCTTCGCAATGGAATGGATTGTAGGTGGATAACCGTAGGAATTATGTTCGTGATAGTGTTTGCTAGAGAATACTTGAATTTTTATTGAAATTTATGGAGACAAAACTCTAAATGATAAGGTTTTCGTGCATTTTAGTTTTTTGGCCTAATGAATGATGTATTGGTATAAAAATGCATTGCCCTTGCCCATCAGGATATCTTTGCAGATTATAAGCAACCATTTGCAGTGACTTATCTTGGAGCTTCTCTTATGGTGGTTTACCTCCCATTGGCATTCCTTAAAGACTGGATATGTAATCTGCTAAAACGACGGACTTCTAAAAGTGGTAATGATGCAGCCAACATAAATGGGTCATCCGATGAATTTAGCTCTCCTTTAAGTCACAAAATCTTTGAACTGGAACTTCAGGGAACTTTGACGAAAAAAGGCAGTGAACTGGACCTTACATCTTCAGAAGAAGGAAGGCCTTTAGTTTCTAGACACAAGGATGATTTGAATGTTCTGAAACATGAAAAAGAGCTCACAGCCAGAGAAATTGCTATGTGTGGTTTTTATATTGCCCCTATCTGGTTTGTAACAGAGGTAAGGCTTCTTCAGGATTAGCTTTTCCTCTATGCCTTTTGGCACCATAACAATCCATTTAATGTATCTAATATTGATCAAGGGAAAATACCAACATTGCTTTAAAATGCATGTACAAAATGAAGATAAGAATGTTTCTATATTGCTTGTCCATGTATGTATGCTAGGTTCAGTCTTCTTTTTTGTAAAGTCTTTCAGTTCATAAAATTAACAGGAATTCAAGAAGTTTCTTAGTTAACCTCTTTTGTTGTGGGCAGTACCTATCAAATGCTGCACTAGCACGAACGAGTGTTGCGAGTACTACAGTTTTGTCATCAACTTCTGGACTTTTTACTCTCTTCATTGGTGCGTTTTTGGGTCAAGATTCTTTAAATGCAGCAAAGGTGATAGCTGTCCTGGTGAGCATGGCTGGGGTTGCCATGACTACTTTGGGAAAAACATGGGCTGCTGATGACGCACAACTAAGTGCTTCTGCGTAAGTCCACTGCTCTGTATTTGTTGGTTATGCTGCCTTACTTTTAACTTCCCTATCTGTCAGCATAAAGCGAAATAAGGACATCATTGGTGCTGTTCAATGTGCCCTTATAAGGTACCTTTCTAGTAATGTACCAAAAGACTTTCCAATTCAGGTTCCCAGTTCATTTTTTCTAAAGTATGAACAGAAAAGTGATAGTTAAGGTTCGTTTGTCTTCTAAGGGAATGTTACCTGCACTGAAAACATTATAGAGCACTGAGTCAACTAGTCTACTGATACTTAAACACATTTGATGCAAATACCGTGGTTTCTCTACGTGCAGTATCATCTTATGCAGGATTATAACTTCATCAAATTTGAAATGTTTTATTTGGGCAGCTATTATTTAATAAGCTTGCTCTCTGTACTTCATTTGTGGGCATTGATGGTTGATATTTGTGTTTAGAAATGGCAAACGTTCTCTTGTTGGGGATCTTTTTGGGCTTCTCTCAGCCGTGTCATACGGACTATTTACAGGTTGGCTCACTTGGTTAATTTCATATATTTTGTCTCAATATGCATAGGTGGTCATTTAATTCTGCCAAATTAGTGTTAGTGTTTCACTTTTCGATCGTTGCTGCAGTTCTTCTTAAAAAGTTTGCTGGAGAAGAAGGAGAAAGGGTTGATGTGCAAAAGTTGTTCGGATATATAGGATTGTTTACTCTATTAGCTCTGTGGTGGCTTGGTAAGATGTGTTATTTGTTCAATGTCCTTTTATTGGGTGAAGTGACAATGCATAAGACCAGCTAGAATCATGGGATCATAGCTTTCTAGGATGTGATTTGATGATTTAGGCACAGAATAATAGTCATTTGCGGAGTCAACATTCAACCTCAGATAGACTTACTTGTTCAACTAAGAAACTTTATTTTTTGTCATTACAGACCTGGAGTTTAGATATTGATATTCTTAAAGCAATCTTGTCTTACTTCTCAATTTGTGTGGTGATGGCTCTGTTCTGCATTTGGTTTCCGTTTCAAGCCTTGATTCAATCTTATATATATATATATTGATGTTTTGATGTGCAATAAATCTGAATTAAAAACAATTTATCATTTTGATTTCATCGTTCTCTTTTCCTCTTGGGTTTTCTTTGCCTGGATGTATCATATCCTAATTGACTGAATCATTGTTTTCTGTTGGTCTGTCAGTTTGGCCATTGACAGCCTTGGGAATTGAACCCAAGTTTACAATCCCGCACTCTGCTAAAATGGATGAAATAGTTCTTGCCAACGGCTTTGTTGGAAGTGTCCTCTCTGACTACTTTTGGTACATGAAAGCAACCCGTCTTTATATCACTGCTTCATATTCATCATTCTAGCCTCTCATGCTAAAGTTGCTTTGCTCCTGCTAGGGCATTATGTGTTGTATGGACAACTCCATTGGTGGCCACCTTGGGCATGTCCCTCACCATCCCTCTTGCTATGCTAGCTGATATGGTGATTCATGGCCGTCATTATTCAGCAATTTACATCCTTGGTTCTGTTCAGGTAATGAATTCCATTATCATAAAAGTGCTTCTGAGCTAAGTTTCTTCGACATCATGGAAAAAGATTTTCATTATATCTGCCACAAATTAAAGTACTGAGATTTAGCTAATGTCTGTCATTTTCTTCTCCTTCCATCTTATGATGAAAAGGGTGGAAAGCTGCTATTAGTTTAGTAAAAACTGTCTGGTCATCACTTCCATGCATATAAAATCTTTTGTTACAAAGTGATGATGGCATTTGGATATTGCTTGATTAAATGACCCGTTGCCTTGTTTTTTAGACAGGAGCTGGAGTTTGTTAGTTGTGTCTTTGTGGAATAAATGACAGTGTAATCCTATCAATTTGATGTTCTTTTGTCATGTGCTGCAGGTTTTTGCTGGGTTCGTGATAGCTAATCTCTCTACTTGGTTCTCGAAAAAGTTAGGGTTATAGCATTCAGTGAAATCATGGCCTAAAGCAATCCTGCTTTTTTCTCAGGGCCTTTCTTCTCCAGTTTGATTTGATCGTCGATATGTGTTGTTGTTACACAAATGTACCGTCATCACAAGTGTAAATGTAAACCACAAGTTTTGTATTTTGGGATGATCATGTCTGTTGGAGGGAGGTGCCCCACTTGTAAAACACATTTTTGTTCGAAGGAAAAAACATTCTGTTTTTTTTTTTTGGTACTTTGCAACCAATATTTTAAATATTATACCTTTTATTTTGTATACAGATCTGATCAATTTCAAGAGTAAATTTTCATTATTGCAGTGCACTACAACTATACAATACTAAATAACATCCCTTAAAATATTTTGAAAACCAGAGAATCCATTAACTGCAAAGATGGTGGGTGCACGCCACCCACCATCTTTAGAGGGTCACCTAGAGGATTAGGTACATCGTTAATTCTTTTTTTTTTTCTTGGTCGGTGGTGAGGCAGACGGAGGCATATGGAGGGAGATTCGACAACTTTAAGATTCATCCCTCTTCTATTCTCTCTCCTTTTCATGTAGTTGTTGTCGTTGATGGTAATGTTGTTGATGACAATGTGTGGTGGTGATATTGTGTTCGGCGTGACTCTGGTGGCTAACATTGAAATAGGTCGTTGTTGATGAGGCTCATGTCTTGTTGGCGTTACGAACTAGTGATACTGTGATTGGCGGCGTGACTGTAGTGGCTGCCGTTGAAAGAGGTGGTCGCCGATAAGAATTTAAGGTAATAGGCAGGTTGAAAAATATTAAATCTTAGGATGCTCGGTGTAAATTTTTTTTATATTGTTCGTTACATGTTGAAGTTAATATGTAGGTTCAAGTCTCGAGAGTATAGATGTTAAAATCAATTTTGGTTTAACAGATTAATTTAGAAAATTTAGAATTTAGAGCTTGTCGAGGTTTCGAGTTGAAATGGACAAAACAATAATCCTACTAAATTTGTTCGGCTTAATAAGGGTTTTAATCATCTTATTGACATTGTTGAGTTTGGCTGGGTAACGAGCAAAATGTTGTAGTCTCAATAATAATGTTTGCTTGGATTGATTAACAGACTCGAGATTCGACCTTGTGATTAGAGCCTTTTCCTCCTCTCGAATTATAGTATGGTTGTAGTTTTTTTAAAAGTATTTTTTATTTAGAAATATATTAAAATATATTTTTTTTAATTTTTAAAAATTATTTTTGATATTAATTATTAAAATATTAAAAATATATTAATTTAAAAAAATTAAAAAATTTTAAAATACTTTAAAAAAAAAAAAAACGAAGTTAGTAATTAGTAATTACCATCGTAACAATAAACCACACAAAATTGATTTATTTATTTATTTTTTAAAAAGGACTGAATCTAGTTTTTGTCAGCTGCTGGAGGCTTGAAGCTTTCTCTGATTTTAAGCTGCTATCATGGCATCGTTCGTAAGATCGAGATCGGTGATTCTCCTCCTCGTCGTTCAACTATGCCTCTCTCTTCTCTCTCCATCCCTCGCAATTTCATCTGTGTACGGTTTCTCTCTGTTATTTTTACGTTGATTGCATATTTTGATATTAATTAAGTTATTGTTTTCGTTATTACCAGGTCTTCTGGTGATGGTTACGCAATCAACGGTAGAGTGAAGATCCCAGGTAATTTTTTTGTGCAATTTACGTGTTTCTTCCATGTTAAGTTTTTCTTGTTATGTTCCTTAAACTCAATACTCCAGTCAATAATTTTATGCTTAAGATGGTGTCTTTTTCTTGGTTTGTTAGGTAGAAAAATAATGGGTTTGTTGAGACCTTTTGTGAGCCATTTTTAGATGCCCCAACTAGTTCTAAATCCTATTGCTCTTGTTTTGAGAAATGTGTAAAATCTACGGTAGAAAAGAGTTGTTTGTTGTTTTATGAGGGTATTAATGGGTGATGGATTTTAATGTTGGGATCTTGGTCGGGGATTCGGGTGAATTTAATTGTTCCAGTCCACCCTTGGTGAATTGTTGTTAATCTTAGTTCGATTGTGAGAAAGAGTTCTTTTTTGTTGGGAGAGGTGGGAGTAAACCGATGCATAGCATAAGGTCATGAAAGTGATTTCTTTAGAAGTAGAAGTCCAGCCTCTGTCTGCGAAGTAGAATTTGCAAAATAAACTATATCACTATGATTTTGTCACTAATATTGGTAATGTATATAATGTGAAACTATGACACGGATTAGTTAGCCTGTGCAAGGTCCAATAATATTCTCCCTCGGCGAAGATAGTATCAAATTATCAATAGATTGTTGATTTGTGGCTTATTTTTGTCTAGAACAGCACTAACGAGTATATTTTGTTTTGTGTAATTCTTACATCTATGTTTCTTATTTGTATCTTTTTTTCTTTTTTAGTTCATCTTAGATTTTTCCTGAATTTGTTAAGCAGGTATTGATGCAAAACGACTTGGAGGTCATGGAAAGATATCCAATGTCAAAGTTGTACTAAATGGTGGCCAACATGTTACTTTTCTGAGGCCTGATGGATATTTTTCATTGTATCCTACTGTTTTTTCCTTCTTCTATGCATGGTTCTGTTCGAACTTGACTCGGTGATAGCTTTGGCATGCTTTTTTTAAATAGCATGATTCAATTCTTCATATGCCCTTTTAGTAATTTAATCAAATCAATTATTTGAAAACCATACCCATTTCCATTGGTTGTAGGTTTTGGGGGGTATTTGTGCTGAGGGTTTGACCGAGTAACTCTATTCACATGTAAACCTTGATGTTATAGCATTAAGGGGATGCTAATAAGCACTCTCTATTTACTTCATTCCTTGACCTGTCTATTAAAAGTCATAATGTGCCAGCGGGGACCCATTTAATTGAAGTGGTTGCTACCGGCTATTTCTTTTCTCCAGTAAGTCTTTCAATCTGTAAAATTTGATTAGTGAATTATCATGTAGTATTATATTCCCATTATTGAATTTTCTTTAAAACATTTAGGTCCGAGTCGATGTTAGTGCTAGATTCCCGGGTAAGGTTCAGGCAACACTAACAGAGAAAAGGAGGAGTCTGAGTGAAATGGTATTAGAGCCATTAAAGGAAGAGCAGTATTATGAGGTTGATCCTTCTCTCTCTATTCATCTTGATATAGTTATTTAAGGAATTACTAACCTACCTTTTCGCCAAATATCTTATTCTCTTGCAGATTAGGGAGCCCTTCTCCATAATGTCTGTTGTCAAAAGTCCGATGGGTCTCATGATGGGATTCATGGTGTTGGTTATGTTTGTGATGCCAAAATTAATGGAAAACATTGGTAAAGTACTCTTATTCACAAATTGTATGGCTTTGAGGAATTGCACTAGACTTGATAGTTGACGTGGCTCATAGATTTGATTTTTTGAATGCATATTGTCACTTGAGGGGTTTATGAGGTGAAGTACTGCCTAATAATGCAATGTTTTGACTGGCAGAAGAACATGATTTTTACTCCGCTGCATCCATTAGCCACTAATTTGCTGTAACTGGTTCAGGAAGTCATGGAGAATTGTGTTCCTATTCTGGAATTTTAGGATTTTAAATAGCCATTTATATGGCTACTTCTTTTTCACATGCATTGATTCTTTTCATTTTCATGTTTGATATTCTTGACACGTTCAGCCATAGACATTATTTTCCCGAACAAATTATCAAGAAAATCTTATTTGAGTATTTCTAGCAAGTGAAATGACATAGTTTTACCATTTCTCAATCTTTAATTTGTGACCTCTTCAGCTCCAAGAATTTGTTTTAATTATTTTCTGCAATTATTGGCCTCATGTGATTTGCAAACATGTAGCTTTCACATGCAAGACTCCTTGGACAAGCCTTTTTTCACATGCCCAGTTGCCTTCAACCTTGTATCAACGAGTTTGACAACTTGCTGTTTATGTGACTGTTGACATGAACCTGGACTTCCATTACACATGTTTTTATATTTTTTTGGAGCTTGTCTTTTCATGTATTATATGACCAAATGCACATTTGAAGATTAGTGGAGCTTTCCTCAACATTATGCCAGACTTGTTAACTCGACTGCTATAGATGACATATTATTCCACTGTTTTGTTTTTTTTTTTGTACTTTACCAACCGTGTTAATCTGTTTATGTTTGACAACAGATCCCGAAGAAATGAAGAGAGCACAAGAAGAAATGAGAAACCAAGGAGTTCCATCCCTAGCAAGTATGTTGCCAGGAGCTGCAAGGAGCAATAATTAGAGGTGAAATGCGATCCTTCTATTCGAATTAGGCTCATCCATTTCTTACTCAGAAGCTAAAAGAAGTATTATAACATTATTGCTATCGTCTGTCATATCTTCACTCCAATCTGGTAGTTGGGAGATGCTAGTTGTACTTTGTTGACAATTCTGATGGATGAATTTACTTGGAAAAAACCCTAAATTGTGCAACACTGACATCATTACTCACGAGTTTGTTTGCTTGATGGATAGACAAAGCCAAAGCCCTAATTTCCATGTGCTGTGTCTCTGACATGTTGGTTCTTAAACTCGAAGCTTCTTGCAAAGAACCAAGTTAAAAGAAGTTATTCCATTGGACACAGATGCTGTGAGTGATCTGTGTGGGCTGTTCTATCATCTTTTTGAACAGGGTGATTGTTACAATAGTCTCCATTCCTTTGTTATCTGCTCACCCAATCCAGTCACAGAAAATAATTAAATTTGACTGAAATCATGGTAACTTGAAGTCGTGGAAGAAAAAACCCAGTAAACAGCTTAGGGACTGCCACAGAAAGCTCTGCTAGTGTCGTGAAGAGAGCAAGGGCTACTTCTATGTTCAGTTCATGAGTTGACCTTTTTTTTTCTCTCCTTGTTTTGATCAAAACTATGAGTTGACTGGATTTGATGAAGTTGGGTGATCAACAAAAGTTGTTGCTGGAATAATCATGAGGAAAATAATTAATTAATCTTTTGACAATCAGTGCTATGTTTAGGACTTGTTTGTTTCTGCATTTTAAAAATATTTTTAATAAAAATTAAATTTTATTTATTTTTTTATTAACTTTAAATTAATATGTTTTTAGTGTTTTTAAATCTTGATGTGCTGATGTCAAAAATAATTTTTAAAAAATAAAAAAAATATTATTGACATACATTTTGGCATGCAAAATTATTTGAAAAGTAATTTAATTTGATATTTCTCTATTCTAAAAAATTTCTTTTTTCCCCTCATCAATCACACATTTATTTATTTATTTATTTATTTTTATATTTCTTAAAATAAAATCAAGTAACAAATACATTAAAATTACAAGGATTTGTTAATTATTTTTAAAACTAAATAGGTTATTTAATTTAATTTAATTTGTAAAATTATAAAAACTAATTATAATTTAGTCGATAACAAAATCTCATGAATTATGAATGACAATATAATATAAATCATCCATATTATTCTTTCATTTTCAATATGTACATATGTATATACGTGTGTATTAGTTATGTGACTTGTCCTTTCTTGCAAGTTAAATATTTATTAGTAAAAAATTGAATATATAGACTTTTTAATCTTGTTTTTTTATATAAAAAAATTCACAATAATAAATTAAAATTTTTATACATGAATCTAATTAAATAAATTGATATTTAATGAAGAGATAATTAAGATTAAGATATTTAATCTCATAAAAAAATAAATATGAAAATGAAGTGAAAAAAAAAACATGAAAATCAATTTATTTTAAAAAAATTAAAGGTAATCCATGTGAACCTTTAAAACTTGTGATGTTGTGGCTAACTGCATTTAAGACAAACCAAAAAATAAGAAAGAAAAATTCTCAACAAAAAGATATGGAGTGAAGAAATTAAAAAAGGTAAAGAAAAAAATTTAAAATAACTCAAGTTAATCTACTAAATCTATAACTATGGACATAAGATTGAGATAATCTTAAAGAAAGGAAAGTGAAAAAAAAAAACATACACAAAAACCAATTCAAAAAAAAATAAATATTAAAGGATAGAATTGAAAATAAATTAATTTTATAAAAGAACTATATAAAAAAAGATTAAAATCAACATGTGTCAGCTTTTGAAACTTGTGATCTCAATAATAAAATCGGGACTCTATAGAAGACAAAAAAAAAGAGCAACATCCTTCATAAAAAAATTTGAAGGATGAAATTACCAAAAAAAAAAAATGCAATTAAAAAGTACCTTAAAAAAATAAATAGTAATAAAAAGAATCCAATTCGACTTAAAAATAAATTGAAATCAAATACTATGGATGAAATTGAAAAGGAAACTCAATTAGTAAAAGGATAAAAAAACTAAGGACCAAATCTTATAAAAAAATCAAATAAACCAAATGATTAAGAATGAAATTTAAAAAAGATAAGTCAAAAGAACATGAAAAATAAAACAAATAGTAATCAATGTCAAATGATGAGTTTTTTTATTTTTAAATTAAGAAAAAAACTAATATCAAACTATAAAATCAAAAAAACAAAATAAGGCAAGAAAAAAAAATATCGATTTGTATTAACTTTTCAAAGTTCAAACATATAGCCTGAATAGACTAAAAGTTTTGTATATAGAAAAATATCAAAGCTCAATCACAAACAAATCAAATAATAAAAGATAAAATTGAGAAAATAATCAATCACACAAAAAGATTTAAAATAAAAGTTATTAATTAAAAGAATAAGTATGGAAATAAAAATAAATAAATAAATTAGAGAGGAACTATAAAATTTTCAATTAAAAGGCTAAATTGAAAATAAAAATAACTAACAAGATGAAAAAATAAAATTAAGGACCAAACTAAAAAAAAAAAATAACAGACCATAAACTTGGATTGGAGGATAAAATTCAAAATTAATAAAAATTTTACAAAAAAAATCAAGAAAAAAATAAAAATAAAATAAGGATTAAATTGACAAAAATAATATACAATAAAATAGAATTAAATGACTAAATTAAAAATAAATAAAACTACCAAGAAAAAAAATTAAAAATTAAAAATAAATAAAACTAAAATATCAACAACAAAATTTTAATTTACTTTTGAATTAAAAACACTTTTTTTCTTTAAAAAAAATATAATTAATTTTTTTAAAAAAATATTTTTCACTGGAAAAACATGCTTAAGTACAGAAAGAATCTTCTACATTAATCCTAGATTTACACTCATTTAAACTTAATACAAAAAGTAACAGCAAGAAGTGGAAGAAAATATTTTAGTAAGGAAAAAAAAACATTTTCCATTTTTTATTATGACAAATACTCATATTTTCTACAAATATGAAATCCACTTAATCTTGCTGTTGAATTGACTTTTCAGTACCATCACTACTCTACAGATTCTCCCATCCGATAATTTCTCTAACGGCTTCCACAATCTAAATTCAAAGCAAAACTATTCACTGTTATTTCTTTAAACGCTCCCCCTCCTCCATTGTTAAATAATAATAATCATCCCGACAGAACCAACCAACATACCAATTCCTCCGTCAAATCGCATAGTTCTTCTTTACCTGTTAATATACGATCCACTTACTTACGCGTACGTATAAACATACGGTATCTCTCTCACCTTGGACATGGAGATCAGTATACCGTTATCGACAAAACCAGAGCGGCGATGGAGATCGAAGCTGTTACAGACCTCTAAAACTTCTCTCTTCCTAACTTTCTTCTCTTGCTTCGCTTGGCTCTACGTTGCTGGCCGGTTTGTTTGTTTCCATCATTTCTTCATTTGTTTCTCGATATCAGATTCATCAAATAATAATAATAATAATAATGCTGCTATAATTATTGAGAATTTGTGTATTTAATTATACTAATTTTGAATTTTATTGATGGAATTTGGAAAATATTCGATATGAGCATTTATTAGGACGTGTTTGGCATAGAAAAAAATGGATATAATTTGTAATTGCGAATGTCTTAGCGATAATTTATTGAGATCGTGGTGATTAGAGTTGTATACTAAATAAATTAATTTTAATTAAGATTTATGGATTTAATTGTAATTGGTGTGTTTCTGTTTTGTTCTGTTTGGCTATGGTTTAGGTTATGGCAAGACGCAGAGAACAGAACTTTACTTTCTAATCTTCTACAGAGAAATGTAGCTCAGGTTCATGTATCGATCCCTTTTTTTATTTTTTATTTATTCATTCATAAGAGAAATGAAAAATTATATTAATTTTTGTAATGTTTTCGCATGTTTTTTTGCAGAGACCGAAGTTGCTTACAGTCGAAGATAAGCTAGTTGTGCTAGGATGCAAGTATGTTTTTCTGTCTTCTTTATTTATTTATTTTTTTTTCTCGAATTTTTCAAAATTGAATTTTTTTTTACTGTGATATGAGTTGGTGTTGTTGATGGTGATTAATTAATTGCAGGGATTTGGAGAGGAGGGTAGTGGAGGCAGAAATGGAATTGACGTTGGCTAAGAGTCAAGGGTACTTAAAAAGTCGGCTGTCACTAAATGAGTCTTCGTCGGGTAAAAAGTTTCTTGCAGTCATTGGTGTATATACTGGATTCGGTAGTCACTTGAAGCGGAAGCTGTTTAGAGGGTCTTGGATGCCAAGAGGTTAGTTGATGTTTGATAGATAATATGATGGCTTTGTAGTATATTCTCTTTTGAATAATTGTTAAGGTTGCAAATTTTGTTTGGTTTTGTACTGTGTTGGATTTTTTTTATTCCATTGATTTTCATCCAATAAGGCAACAACTAATGGCATTATACTTTGACTTTGAAAGAGTGGAATATTTACTTGACGATTCCCTTTTATGTAATGATTTCCTCTGTTTTTTACAAACCTTCGTTGTCATTCTGTTCTCCTTCTTTTTTATTGAAGTTTGTGGGAATTTAATGACTGTTGCCTTACATTGCTATCTTCCCTTCCTTGTCAAATACATAGTTATTATCATAGATCTCACTTACCCTTGCTGGCTTAACATCTTGATTCTTGATTTCCTACATGGTGCAACAAATAAAGAACAAACTCAAAGCACATAAAAGAAAGCATTGATAAAAAAAAATAATTAGATTCTTAAACCAAGAGACATGAAATTGGAAATATCTAAAATGAATGTTATATACCAAATATGGCCAATCTAAATGTAAGAAATTCTGGTTAGAATCTTTTATAATTAGGAAGGTAATAAACCCAATAAATAAAATCCTTATTCTTCTTATTGTGATTTTCTGCTTGCATCCCTGTAACCAGAATGTTGTTACTTATGACACTGTCATGCCACATAGGATGTCTATCATTTTTTTTGTTGGTTTCACAATGTGAACGATAGTCATATATACTTTACTTCTTGAAAAGTAAGTGACCAGCATTATTGTTTCTTTTGTAGGTGATGCCTTAAAAAAACTTGAGGAAAGAGGAGTAGTGATCCGTTTTGTGATTGGTCGCAGGTTTTCCCTTGCACTGTAGTCTTATTGTATTATTTGTGTATGATTTATTATTTTTTCTATGAATCAATTTGCTTGGTTTGATTTCAATTTCACTACCAGTATTATGGTTGAGGTACCTACTAATGCCATGGATTTTATGATAACTTTTAAACTGGCAGTGCTAATCGAGGGGATAGCTTAGATCGAAATATCAATGGTGAAAATCGTTCAACAAAGGATTTCTTGATTCTTGTACGTGCTGCAATGCAAATTTGTATTTCATAGCTTATCTTTTTAAATGTGCACATGCACATTTTCTAGTATTATGTACTTTCAGTAGTTATGAATATTAGCACTGACCTTTCAAAGTTTTATCCTTTCCTTATTAGATGTCCTGGATTCAAATTAAAGCCTTTTCCTGTTCATAATCACTGGATATTCCTTAGATTTTGAACTTAACTCTGGATGCAAAAAGCTCACTTGCTTTCTTTAAATCAAATGTATTTGCATGGTGTTCCTCTTCTCACTGGTTACTTGGATTCTTCTGGATGGAGTTTAAGTGCACTTATCATTAATTTTGTTTCAGGAAGGTCATGAGGAGGCTCAAGAAGAATTGCCCAAGAAAGTGAAGTCCTTCTTTAGCACTGCTGTGCAAACATGGGATGCGGAATTTTATGTAAAAGCTGATAACAATATTAACCTTGATCTTGGTATATCTCAGTGTCTTATCTGGTTATTTGAACATACACGAAGGATATTCAACTTTTATTCATTAAAACTATTTTTCATTGTTGTTTGCTGTGTTTTCTTGTGTAGAGGGATTAATTGAACTTCTTGAACATCGTCGCAGTCAAGCTAGTGCTTACATTGGCTGTATGAAATCTGGAGAAGTTGTAACTGAAGAGTACGTGTTTTATCTAATATTATTTCTCCCTAATTATGTTTCACTACCTAGATACTTTGCAGATATCTAAATATGCGGTACAACTGCTTTACAGATTGATTAAGTATTTAATGGAAATTTTGGGCTTTCCTTCACCATATATTTGGAATAATCAAATTCATATTACACGGCATTATTCTCCTAACTTATCCACCATCATGTTTCAGTGCTGTCATTCTGATCTGCTTGGTAGAATTTATGCAAAGTTAATATATCATTTCCATCAAGAGCGTTTACCTAGTTTGGAAAGCATGAAAGATACATGCCTGCATTGTTCCATTTTTCTGTTGCATTTATAATTATGTATTGATCCAACAATTACACGCATGTGTGCATTTCATTCATACTTTCATTTGGGCAAAGTCATCAATTTGCCCATTCTTACTTTTAAGTCATGTGAAAATTTGTTATTTTTTTCTAAAGCAGCTTGAGGTTCCTAGCTTTTCTCAGCCCCGGAACATTTCAAATTTCAATTTTGAGGTTATTGGAATTTGCTTCAACGATATATAACCTTCTGTTGTTTTTCAGGGAAAGCCCATGGTATGAATCTGAATGGTGGAAATTTGGAGATGAAAAATCGTAAGTGGCTGAACTTGTGAATGACAACACAATAAGATGTTTCCTATATATGTATTACTGATAATTTTGGTTGATATCTGTGCCATCACTTTATGGTTTTGAAGACTGCTTGAATGACCAGAAATTGGATAAACATCAATCTCTTATCATTTCAGGTACTTCCGACATGCGGCTGGTTCACTTCTTATACTCTCCAAAAAATTAGCTTGGTATATTGACATAAACAGGTTGGTTATAAATTCTATAACTGGGAAAGCTTTAGTTTGAAATCATGTTTAAAGTTTTAGTGGTGAGGATGGACTTGGGTTGGTTCAGGACTTGGGGTTGCAGCTCATTGCAATTTGGTAGATGATAGGAACTCTAGGATCAATATTAGATCGTATAGTTCTACTACATTAGCAGTCCGAAGCCCTCAATCCTCTCTTTGTATGATGGTCATTGAGCCATATGTGAAGTGGATAGAAGTCTCCCAGCATGCTTTTCTGAAGTATAAGAACCAGACTTCAGATGGTCTTATTAGAAGTCCTGGTGATTGAGTAGAGCCCATCCTTGTGTTATTCACGTGCAGAATTTTACTTCAGTTACTGTAAGATCATACAATTTCATCACTCTCCACGTGAGCTACAAACTAATCCAGGTTACTTATTACGTGCAGCGCATCTCTAAAGACTTATGCTCATGACGATACATCAGTGGGATCCTGGATGATGGGTCTCCAAGCAACCTATATAGATGACAATCGTCTTTGCTGCAGTAGCATTAAACAAGGTAAGCTTTTCATATGATTGCCTTTTGATAGAAGTGGACATGTTTTTCTCAAGCTTTTACTCTCTTTTTTTTCTTTTTCTTAGACCTGTTCTTTTCTTTTCCTTTCTGAGTTGATAGCTATCGTCTCTAGACTTGATAGCTTGAAAAGCATATATAGAAAAGAGAGAGAACCACACTTGTAATTATCAGAGTGATACTTCTTTTCTCCCACGAATGAAAGTTTCATTAAAGTATATATTCAGGCTACCTTTAATATACCAGTTTACCTTACAACCTGCGCTAACCGCAAACATGTCGCTGTTCATTTGCAGACAAGGTTTGTTCCCTGGCTTGATCAGAGAGAAAGGCTTCCATACAGGTTAAACTTGCTTTTACAGTTGTTTATTGGCACATTCAGCGACACATGCTGCTATATTTCATACTTCATGCTGAGCTCACATGTTCACCAAGACCTCTAGCATTCATCAGATAATTCTTTTTAGGTGCAGAGATTAGCCACATTCTTTTAGGATTAACACAAGCAAAGTGCATATCAGCGCCGCAGTTTGTGAACGCATCATTTATTTCTACTTATAGATGATCGTGCTGTATTCCATCCCCTCCAAGAGATTCCTTCATAATTAACTAGCAAATGGTTTAGAGCTTCTTTAACAATATTGTCATGGTTGCTCTTCAAATAATTTTTTGTATTAAAATACATGTCAATTATGTTTTTTTATTTTTTAACTAAAAATATATTAAATTAAAGTTAATAAAAAAAATTAAAAATTTTCAATTTTTTTCAAAAACACTATTTTTTGAAAATAAATAAGATAATAGAATGCAGACCAAACTAAAATTTATAAGCAAGGAGAGTGTAGACTATGGAGCTTAAATTGTTTTTGTAGTCTTTAACTTATTTTATCTTTTTTATTTGCTTTCAATGTAAACCGTATTTTAAAAAAGATAAATCTTTATTTTAAAATAGATTCACGTGATCAATTTTAAAAAATTAAGGGACTATAAAAATCTGTACTTGCAAAGGAAATGCAGCTGCATGCTCTCAAGTCTCAACTTCACCATTCCATTGTGCTTAAAAAAGATAAAAGAAAAGAAAATCTTTCCTTTAGATCAACAGGCTGAAAGTGAGAACTTCTACACAGGCAGCTAATCCAAGAATTACACCTGTTTTTACATAAAAGATACATTAAAAACTAGTAATGGCAACAGATGTGCAAGCCACTGTTTTCTAACAGGATTTGAGGAGTTCCTTTCTGCCGCCACGTGTATCCTACTACAATTGCACAAAATACCAAGCAAGAAGTCCACGAAGCAAAGCTTTAACCTAACAATGTTGCGCATGTGTACAAGAGGAAATAGCCTTTACAGGGAGGGTAAAATACAACAGTTCTTCCTCTGAACTTTCATCATCATCCCAGGAATGCAAAAAAGGAGTCAAAATCTCCAGATGCCGTTGACTATGTAGCGATCAAACCATGCGAGAGCTGAGGGGACAGGTTGCCCTGGCTTTGCATATCAAACAAGAGATAAAAAAAAAATAAGAACTCTAATCTTACACATGGTAAGCAATTTTGAGGAACTCAGAGCATTTTTGCTTAAAACGTCTATTGTTGACTCTCTTCTCACCTCGATCTTATTTT
This sequence comes from Populus alba, assembly GCF_005239225.2. Lineage (NCBI taxonomy): Eukaryota > Viridiplantae > Streptophyta > Magnoliopsida > Malpighiales > Salicaceae > Populus > Populus alba. The sequence continues at coordinate 2,079,421 of NC_133301.1, read as the reverse complement.
AATGCGTCGATTGAAGGGCTTTCGGTAGCTTTTTGAACCCTAAGCCTTTTTGTCCTGAAATCAAAAGAGAACTTAACACGGTCAAGCATATCAACCAAAAAGAAATAAAAAAGAAAAGAACATGCGATAAATAGATCAAATATATCCATTATAGGCTATAGCATTGCCCTTCAAGAATAAAGTCAACTTTGTTGCCCAGGACACCTGCAAGAAATACCTACATGTAGACCCATATACACAATAATATCAGATTCCTAAAGAAAAACACAAATGAGAAGGCACAACGTGTGATTTTGATAGCTCAAACATGCATCCCAACAAGAAGTTGTCGTGCATTTCTTTCTCTCACATGAACAGCACAAGAGGAACAGATCATGGTGCGTTTTGGGCAGGCGGTAGCACAACAAATGAATGGCGACAATAACCTGATGACAATTCTAGTTTAGTTTAATTTCAGATCAAAAGGGGCCAACAGTTTTTTCTTCTTCTAATTTCTACATGATAAAGAAGTCCCTAGAATTGCATGTTAGAGATGAGATTCATATGGCATTAGCATGTCTCCCTTCACAAGTCACCTCTCCTTTCTAGTAATTTTTAATTAAGTTATATGCTTGTGGGTGTTAGGCACCAACCTAAACAAAAAATCAAATCTCCAAGAGGTAAATGTTTAGCAAGTTCCTACTGGTTACAAGCTTTCCAGCCCTAAAAAAATTATTTCTAAAAGGGGAAAACATGGGGAGCTAGAAGTAAACTGTAAGATGACTTCTCAGTGCAAAAGATGTATCAATTAATGTCATTACCTCGAGGAAGTGATGTATTTCTCAATTTCCAGTTTCTGTTCATCAGCATATACTAACCATTTTTCACTTGGTGCAACAGAATTCCATGTACCCATATCTGTAAAAGAAAAATAAATGACGATATGCAGCATGTTTACTTCATATACACAAATGCAAACAAACCAAGCATCCTGACCTTGAAGCAGAATATCTGATTGACCATTGTAGCCATTTAGTTTCCAGAAAGCTCGGCCATCACCGTCCAGAAGGACAGGCTCCGTTCTGACAGCATTGGATAATAATCCCTCTGATCATTGCAGGTAAAGGTTAAATATATATATGTTTGCAAATTATACATCAATTGCATGTTTGCATGTACGATCAAAAAAGAACAATAGATTAATGCAAAGAACTGATATAACAAATCCTACTAGCAAGCACATGATAGATGTTTCAAAAAATATAATTTGATCTCAGATTCTTCAGTTTCCTGTAAATTATCCCTTGCCTGATCTTGATTTTGGCACCAAATTTCAATGGCCAGAATAACAATTATTTAGTGTAGAGCAACAAACCCAGAAGACTATCAAACCACTTAAGCCCACTGTATATCTAACAGTATTAATAAAATCAAAGCAAACATTTTTATGCAATCACGTCAACTTCAAAAGTGTAAATGCACTTACTCTTCAGTGCCATGGCCTCCAGCATTTCTGAGTGGGCTTGTGCAGCTTCACTTTTTATTCGTGAAACCATTTCTTTATGGTTAGAAACAGAAATGGGAGCACCATTTTTCTCAATAATAGCTTTGGCCACCTCGTCTAGCATCTTCTGTTTCAATTTTTTCTCCTGTTCCAAACAAATAAGAGAAAATAATTAATTTGCAAATAAAGGATGGATTCACTGACATCACTGGAAAGCCAACATTGCCATTTACAATGACTATGACCTTATCCTTCGCTGCAAGAACTTTGTCTTTGGCTTCCTTCTGTCTTTCAAGAAATTTAGAGTTTTCATCATCAATCCAACTGCGCAACTCTCTGGAAAACATATTTATAAACAATCAAAATAAGATAGTAAAATGTTTTGTCAACACAGATTGATAATTGTAGAACCAAATGTATAGGACCCATTTCCTCATTCTGTTTTTGTCGCTTACTTGGTATTAAGAGCTTCATCACATATAAGATTCAAGAGTCTAAGCTTTTCTGAGCTGTTTAACTTATCATATCCTTCATTGCCCCAGTCAAAACAATTAGGGGGAAGTTCTTTTGATAAGAAATGGCATTTCGAGACAGATTTCCTGAGAGCTTGAAACCATGAGTTTTCATTTGTTGTAGTTAGGGTTGGAGATCTGAACAAGAAATCACAAAATTATCATTCTTCTGTCCCCGCAGGAAGCAAAAGTGGTTGAGAATAATTAGACAACGTAATAGATTACATACTCTTCTCCCATATCCTTTTGAATCAGAGACAGTAGCTGAACATGAATCTGGGCTAGATGATAGGATTGCAACCGACGCCCTCTTCGTCCATTTATTATTTCCCTGAGTGCAATTTCAGCTTGCCCCTTCTTCAGACCAAGAACCTAATCAGGGGGGAAGGACAAGGACAGTCAACAAAGTCATGAATAACGAACAGGGAAGATGGAAACAAACTACAGCACGGTGGCAACAATTAGCTTCATTTGGTTTGATAGTAATAAAAGACTTGTTCATACCTTACCAAAACTAGCACAAAATTCCAAGAATTGCAATGCATTACCAACAGTCTCGGGAGGTAACTCGATGCCTGCTACAGCCGTTAAGCAGGTTCCCTGAGGCAATTCAATGTCCACGTCAATTTCTTTGTTCTGAAGTTTCATGGTACGCCTCTCATTGGCTGTCTTTGATTTGGTTTGAAATTCTGCAGGAAACCTGTCAACTTTGCATGAGTCTCCAGCCATATTGGTCTCCGTTTGAATTTTATCACTTCTAAACCCACAAACTATTCCACCATTACAATTTGCACCAAGTAAAACTTCATTCTGGGAAACCTCTTGAGGCTGTGTCTTAGTCCTCTTTTTCTCAACAAAAGCATCTTCATTCTTTCCTTTTTTCAATTCTTTCTTAGAAATTTCCTGAGGATGTGCCTTAGTCTTCCTTTTCTTTTCAGAAACATCTTCATCCTTCTTGTTTTCCTTCACTTTGTCCTTGGAAAGTTCCATGGACCTTGTCTTAGACTTCTTTTCCTTTGCAACATCACCTTTATCTTTTTCATTGGTCTTCATTTCATTTTCATAAACATCTTCAGTAATTAGAGGCTTCTTATAAGCACCCTTCGTACTGCCATTACTAACTTTCCCTAGTCCTTCCCTTTTTGTTTTCTTCTGACCACTCTCCTCTAAATTGATTTCAGCATCCCTGTTACCATTACCACCTTCCTTCAGTCCTTTCCGTTTTGTTTTCTTAGATTTCTTCTCTGCAGAGATGGGTGTTAAATTCTGAGGATGCAGATTCGTATCAATGTTTCCATCAAAAGAATTCTCCTTCCCTATCCATGGAGAAGCGACTGTAGACTCCTGTTAAAGCATCAATTGACGTATACGTATGGCAAATCAGAAATCCCATGGATGAAGCAGCCTAATAATCATAACAAAGGACCATCATTAGCAAACACTTCCAAACCTTGTATGACGCATCATTGGCTTCCACATCCTTGTTGTGATTCAAATTTTCAGAACCTTTAATCTGCAGCAGTTCTGAGACAGAACAAAACCCATTTTCCTTGGCTGTGTGGACAAGTATTCCAGTGGGCTTGTGGCCTCGTTTCTTCCTGGAAAAACTTTATTCTATTAGATTCACCAAGAAGACTAGTTATATTCAATAATATCATCACTAAACTTCAAACATGATGTACAAGTCAAACATTGATGTACTTACATGCAGAAGCTACAGTTGCAAATGCCCCTACACTTGGGACACTGCCAGTCATCCAACAATGCTACATCTTCTGCTTTCTCTCCGTATCTAAAACACCACCAACCAAAATGTATTGAGAAAAAACTTAAATGCGAAAACCTCCTTAATTGTTTGACAAAGCTTGTTATTGGAGAATTGCGTCACCAAGCTAACCTGTTTAATAGGCATTTGTGGCAGAACTTGAGAGCACATAGTTTGTTTCCTTTCTGAATTGCACATGCTGCCGCAAAATCCATTGTTTTTTGGCGGCACTGCGATGATTTTAAACAAACAAGGACAAAGAAAGATATCAATCACAAAGAGAACGGACATGGAAAAAATATCAATGAGCCCATCAATTGTACGACCACCACCAATTTAGAGATAATAACATTACCAAACCACTTTCTTGATTCGCTTTCGTGTGAAACAACAAAATTAATGCAACTGACCAAAACAAGTGTTCTTGACATCATTAAGAAAAGATCCCGAATTCCACTTTCATTTTACCTTCCCACATTCTATCATCAACCAACAGAATCGCAAGGAGATACAGGGCAAAAAAGAGCATAGTTGAGCATATACACTAACTACGAGACAAATAAATCATGAATATACTAAGAGATTAATAAATCACAAAAGCAATTATGGGTCATTGTTAAATGAGCCGAAAACTAAAAAAGGGACTTGAAACTAAGATTTCTTTAGCTTTCCTGCATCTTCACATTAACCAAACAGAAAACCATGGTAGGGTTTACTTGTTGTCTAGAATTCTATCAACAAAAAATAGTGAGAGTAAATTCATGGCTTCTCTTCAAATAACCAAAACTAGGAGCTAAAACTCGAAACTTAGGGTTCTTTCATTTTCTTGCATCTTCCCGTCAGCCAGACAGAAAAACACAAAGGGTTTACGTACTAAAATTCTATCAACAGAGAAATCATACAAAGTAGATTCATGGGTTCTCTTCGAATCAACCCAGCAAACAAAAAAAAAAAACAATCAAGAACTGAAACTTGGAGCTTAGGCTTCTTTCATGTTCTACTTTCTAGCATGCTCTCATCAACCAAGCAAAGAAAACAAAGGTTCACTTATTATAATCTAAAATTGTATCAAAAGAATCACTCGTTACTTGATGACAAGTCTTCCCATTCTCAGAATCATAGATCCTCCCTCCAACAACACGAACTCCAGGACGTTTTGACCGACTCTTCTTTTCTACAACCTCTTTTTCTTTCAACGCAACAGGACTTGAAGTAACTGCCATGCTTGCAAGACTATTCTTTCTGAGACAGGAATAGAACAGGTTACTAGTATTATAGACCTCTACAAAAGAAAGGTTCTTTCTTGCTTTGCTTTGGAGTTTGGAGATTCGCGCTTTGATTATCTCTCTCTGGTTGTGGCGGGAGATATATTTTGATGTGTATTTTGGTTTTGGAGGGATGAAGGAGCGCCAGGTTGAAATTTTTCGAGGGTTTCCTTGTCTTTCTCTCTTCTTTTTTGCCTGTCTGACAATTCTTATCTTATTACCGGACATGGCATAAAGAAGTTGGAAGATCATTGATTTTGGTTTTTCATGTGGAGTCATTATTGTTAAATTCAAACCACCATAGTGGATGATCGACCTTGCCTTTGGTATGAGCCAAGATAAATAAATAAATAAATATTGATTTGGTTTAATTTCGTCTCAATTTATCTCATCAAAATTTTGTTTACTAAAAAAATAAAATAAGATTATTTTAATTAACTTGAGACAATCTTAATTCTTGAGTTGAATTATAGATTATGTGATTATTTATGTTTGGTATGAATTTTTTCTTTTTAAGTTTAAAATGTGATTTTGAAAAAAAAAAATTATTTTATTTTAAATTAATAATTTTTAGAGTTTTTATATCATTTTAATGCACTGATATTAAAAATATTTTTAAAAAATAAAAAAATATATATTATTTTAATATATTACTGAATGAAAAGTATTTTAAAAAATAATCACAACCACATTTTTATCGTACAATTATAATAAAAAATCTTGCTAAGTTTTACATTAAAAAAATAAAAAACACTGGATATTTTATTATTTTCAATATTCCCACACTGGTTGGTTAACAAGATTCTTGACGTTGAGGGTATATTTGAAATAAAAGATGATATTATTATAGATTACTAATAAGAGCTAAATCTCATTGAAAAAACTTTGTTCACCTTGTTCGGGAGTAATGTTCTCTAGAACAGTGCAATGCCGTGTCATTTCCATAAAAAAAAAATCTTTTGAATAGCAATTGGGAGTAGTTTAGTCTTTGCCCGTAGGTTATATTGTTGTATAGTTGAGGGGTAATAAAGTTTTTTTTTAAAAAAAAAAAAAACATGATAAAATAATTAAAATATCTTTAAAATTTTCTTTAAGAGTATTTGTTTTTGTTGTTATTTCTGTTTTTAAAGCAAACCATGTATAAAAATTGTTTGGTAAAGTATAAAATGTAATTTACTGTTTGTGGGACCTAGTATATTTTGTGTTTAAAAAGCAAGTTAATCGAAAGTAGCTCTAGACTGCTTCTCTTCTTTTATATCGTTTATGCTGAGTGAATTAATTCACTTTTGCATACAAAAGTGAATAGTATAAAAATTCATTTTTTTTTGTGTTTTATTTGAAAAACTAGTGTTTAACAACATTCAATGATATTGCATAAATTAAAAGGAGATCACATGATGGCGTAGCATTTGTAAAATTTGACTGTAACCCCAATTTTGTTCGTGATGATATTTTTCATAATTTTGTTGCACACTCAAAGAACCATCAAAACTGTAGTTCTTGTTGGATAATTTTCATACATGATAGAATTATAGATAGATTAATAGAACAATAAAAAATATTTTATATAAAGTATTATTTATTTCATGATGTAATAGCAGTAGTTAAATCTACAATATTTAAATTAAAAAACATCAGTATTAATATATATCCTTTTTAATTATATTGCAGCCTTGATTTAAAATGCATTCTTAACCAGTCATATTAAATTACTTTTTATTCAACCTTAATTTCAACCATAATTTTAACCAAACATATATAAATACCAGCCCAACCTTAACAACAAATGCTTTTTATAAAACAATTGTTTTTAAACTACAACCATAAAAGTTATCACAATACCAAACATACTCGAAGCAAAAAAAAAAAAGATAATTTAGTATTTTAATAAATATAAAAAATAATTAAAAAATAAAAGATGGTTGGTGTGTGTAAGACACGTCAGCAAGTGAAAGACACCAAAGTCATCCGAGTGACGCATGCAACATCTCTTGCTAACCAAAAACTATTTTTCATCATGTCATTAGATGCATCGTTATGACCACTTCCCCACAAGAGGGTGTGTGTGGTCGGGGTCGGTGCAGTTCATGGCCAACAATCCTCTTTTCTTCCCCTTGATTTTCTCCCTTCTCCCCTTAAAAATCCCATTCTCCCTGCAGAATTTTAGAGTTGTCCATGGTGTTTTGAGATTTTGATTTCGATTCTTGTTATCTTGATTTCTCCCCCCACTTTTTATATGTTTTTAATTACATTCATTCAATCCAAACATGCGATGTGTTATTTTGTTCAACGTAATTCTTATTCTCTTGATTGATTTTTTTTTTGAGTTTTTTTTATTAAACTAGTTTTTCTTTTCAATTTCACCATTCAATTAAATTTTTTAAAAATTTCACTCTTTATGTTTTTTTTTTTTAAAATTTCCCTTATCATTTTTGTTGATTTGATTTTTATTTTCACTCTCACCCTTTTATTATAAATTAAAATTATTTTTTATTTTCATTTTGATTCTCATTCTTTAATTTTTTTTTATTTTAAATTCTTTTTTATAAATGAAATTACATTTTCAACTTCGCCACTCAACATTTATTTGACTATGAATTTGGTTTTTTTGGCATTTTTACATACGGTGTTTTCAATCTAATAACCTGGATTGGTAATTTTTCCATGTATTTTCCTTTTCACTTTCCTTGTTTTACAATGTTTTCTTTAAAATGTGCTTTAACATTTTCTTCGTTGTATTTCGAATAAGATTATCCATATTTTACAACATAGGCCTTGGATCTCGCAAACGAACCCAGCTTGGCTCAACCTTTTTTATCCAAGCTACAGGTTGGTAATGACGAGAAGGTTGGACTGAGTTTTTTTTTTTTGTTATTTTTTACCTAAATTTATAATTTTGTATTTAATAAAATATGAATATTATTTCTATATAAAAAAAACCCCTCACAACCCAACACGAATCCATAGCGAGTCTTATACTAATCGAGCTTGAACGTTTTATTACTTAGATATGTCCATGAAGTAACCATCACCTGGCATTTCGAGCCCTGACATGTCAAGTTTTAACGATGCAAATTTTTATAATGTATTTGTATTTCTTGCCATCACGTTGGTATTTTTTTTTATCCCTCTTTCCACTTATAGTGTTTGAAAATGTAAATACAATTATTTTTTAAAATATTTTTTATTCATAAATAAATAAATTATTTTTATTTTTTAAAAAAAATATTTTAAAATCATCACATCAAAATAATCTAAAAATATATAAAAAAATTATTTTAAATAAAAAAATTGAATTCCAGCAAACCAATGTCTATGCCGCACTCCAAAACAAGAGTTCAATACTGTTATTTTAATTATTTTCTATTTCTTCCCACTAAAATTCATCCTTTAATATATTAACACAAACACATCTTTATAGACTAGCTTTTACACTTCTAAAAAACATAATAATTACTCTTATGATGATCCATCCCTGTTTTTTAATCTCAAGCCAAACATCACGTAAGATAAAATTCGCGAATCAAGACAAAATCTAGCTTTTCAACTATTTTATTTGATTCGTGTGTTTGATATTGTGATAATTTTTTTGATTATAATTTAATATATTCAAGTTTGAACAAGACTCGGTTAGTTAGAACTGTGAAAACTTTTTCCACTGTTCTCCACACAGTGAATAATAAATTAATTCACTCTTCGTTATATGGAAAAAGTAACTGAAGCTGCTATCAATTGCCTTGTGTTTTAAACACAAAATATATATTTCCTCATGTACCAAAAAGTTTTTTTTACGTGGTTTGCTTTAAAAATAAAAGCAACCATATAAACAAATAACATTCTATTTGGGAGTTTGGTTGTAGTTACTTTTTAGAGTGTTTTTTCATACTGAAATGTATTAAAATAATTTTTTTTTAATATTTTTGAAATCAACATATCAAAATAATCTAAAATATATATTAAAAAAAAATTTAAATAAAATTTTAAAAAATATGGATTGCATCACATTTCCAAATGATAAGATACCCACCATTTAAGAACGATGTGCAAACCGCTTTAAAAAAGCCGAGTAATCTCATTGAAAAATCATGTCGAATGTATGTTCCGAAAAATTACCACTACTTGCATTTGCCATTATATTTACTCGTTGAAATTTTTTGTGAGTTTACCTGCCTTGCATTATTTAGCTTCAGTTTTAAAGTGCGGTCCAAACAAAGATTTATAAGAAAATGTATATATATTTTTATTTTTTTAATATTTTTGAATTGATGAGGTTGAATGAATTTTTAAAAATAAAAAAAATTATTTTAATGTATTTTTAAATAAAAATATATTAAAAAATAATTATTACCATACTTTTAAACAATATTATTTTAATTTTGTTTTTAAATAGAGTTAATTTTTCTATTAGTGACCCAAACCCTATCGGTGATAGAATTTCATAACCATGCAATGGACAAGATCCCTAACGATTTCGATCATGAAAAATAAAATCCTAACGGTCATGGGATAATCCTCTGGTAAGATGTTTTATCGCCCCAGTAGCTGAGTGACAAGAGGAAATCCAAAGACTAAAGGCTCAATCCAACAAAAGGTGTAGTTATTAAACCCGGTTTTACTCAATAGGTTAATTTAAAACTATAATTAGATTTGAATTAGATAAAATTTGGACCTATAAATAACTTGTTTAAAAATTATATGACTTGCTAGATCAACTTCGAAATATAACTATATATATTTTTTCTTTTAATATGTACACATTGGTTGGAAGACATCAATTTTTTTTTTTTTGGTTTTTTACATTTTACACTTAACAAACTGAAAAAATCAAATAAGGATTGGTGTTGGCTAGCGCGTATAAAAGCAATCGAAAGATTTTTCTCTTGCTTGGTTTAATTTTATAGTGTGAGCTTATTATTATTTTTTTATTGGCTACCAACTCATATTAAAGATCATTATATAAGTACACTAGAATAAAAAATTTTATTTTATCAATGTATAATTAGAAACCTGAAGTTTGAAGCTATTAGTATATATATTATAAGAAAATTATGTTTTTCAATGTAGAATAATAAATTTTTTTTTTAAATACTTCAATTTAAAAGAATAAGATAATATATTTTTAGTGTGAGATAATTTTTTTTTTAAAATAATCTTTTAAACTTCATTATTTACAACATATATAGTTGATATACATTGATTGTTTTTAAATTTTTTTCACATGGGATATAAAAACCTTATTTTTTTTAATTTATATACATTAATTGTATTTTAAAATCATTTTGATGTGCTAATATTAGAAATAAATTTAAAAAAATAAAAAAAATTATATCAATATATTTTAAAGTAAAACTTTATTAACATAATATCAAACGGATTCGAAGGAATGACAAGTGCCCAGAAATCGAAAGTAAAGGGTTGCAATGCCCCAAGTTAGAGCATAGAAGCTAGTTTAACTAATTTATAAAACTCGAGGGGTCACACAATGTATTTACTCTAAAATAAATAGAATATTCAAGGGCAATCTCATAAAATCCATTTAATCTTCATGAACTCTTAATCACATATTTTCTTAGTTTTCGAGTCACAAAACTATTGGATAGTCAATAATCACCTGAAATTCAGGCTATTTTTATTTTTCTTAATAAAAAATCATCAAATTCTCTGAAATAATCATTTAAATGATGTAAAACTTACTTGTCAGATCAAAACTATAATAAAAACTTTTGCAGCTTTTACATTTTTTTTTATAATATTCAATATTCAATTACCTGACGAGAAACATTCTAATAAATTAATATCATAAATTACTTAATTAATAATTAAAAGTTTAAAACAAAGTTAAGGAAGCCATGAGAATCCACTGGAACGGAGATGATCTAATCAAGATGAAAAATAGAACGGGGACCAAATCAAACTTATCCATATAGATTGGGGATATTGTTGAGAAACGCCTTTACAATTTAAGACAGAAGCTGAAAGAGAAGAGCCATTGAAACAGAGCAACAGAGAGAGCAGCACATGGGCAGTCTTTACAGATACTACAAACCCCTGACCTCAATCTGCTTCTCTCCTCCGCCTACAAAATCTTACCTCCTCCATTCAATCAAAATCAAAACCCATTTTTCTCCCACCAAGAAGACAAGACTACATCGTTTCTTCACCTCTCTAACATCATCATCACAGCCCTCAATCAAAACCAACGGTGGAGATGCCTCTGCTGCAAGTCAATCATCAGAATTGTGGCTATACAACACAATGAGTAGAAAAAAAGAGCTATTTAAGCCAAAAGTCGAGGGTAAAGTTGGAATGTATGTTTGTGGTGTCACTGCTTATGATTTAAGCCATATTGGTCATGCTCGTGTATATGTTACCTTTGATGTTTTATTAAGGTTTGTTCAATTTCTTTTTTCTCCTTTTAAGCTGTAAGAATCCATGTTTAGATGGTTACTGACAAGGGTTTTTTCTGGTGGCTGGTAATTAGGCAGGTATCTAAAGCATTTGGGGTATGATGTTCATTATGTTCGAAATTTCACCGATGTTGATGATAAGGTTAATTGGTCTCTTTACTCTTTCTCTTTTTTTTTTTGTTTTTTGTCTTGTTAAGGTTGTAATTAAATTTGGTTTATTTCAACTACATTAAAATGTTTGCATGACGGGGCATGAATAATAGTTGCCATAAGTAAATTACACAATTTTGATGCAGGGGAGATAAACTGCCCTACATTTGAATGCGCAATGATGATTAATATGGCAGTTTGCAGTGTTTCTTTATTGAAAATGTTGTTTTGAGGATTCTTTTTGTTTATAATGTGGTTTGGTGGATAGGGGATCTGATGTTATTTTGGCGCAAGAGTTTGGTTGCCAACTGCTTTTTGATATTGGTATGACAGGATAAGCTGAGTTGCAATTTTCAAATTCTGTAGATAATTGCTCGAGCGAATGAATTAGGAGAGGATCCGATTAGTTTGAGTAAACGGTACTGTGAAGAATTCCTTCATGATATGGTGCATCTTCATTGCCTTCCGCCTTCTGTCGAGCCACGTGTGTCAGATCACATGCCTCAAATAATTGATATGATTGAGCGGGTAATTTGTTGATCCTGCTTGAATTTGAATCTCTATGTCTTTCTATATGATTATTAAATACAGTGCATTGCTATGAGCATGGTCTTTATGAGGTGAAATGATCCACTCAGTATTTATCCTCTCTCGTTCATATGCATTTCTTTGATACTCTGAATAGTGATTTCTTGACATGCCATCTTAGCAGATTCTTGAGAATGAATATGCCTACAGAATTGATGGGGATGTATACTTTTCGGTTGACAAATTACCTGAATACGGGCGATTGTCTGGACGAAAATTAGAAGATAACCGAGCTGGTGAACGAGTTGCTGTGGACTCGAGAAAGAAAAACCCTGCTGATTTTGCATTGTGGAAGGTAAGTGTCTGCAAGACACTGATAATGATGAGCACTTGATGTGAGACATGAAATTATCTAAGATGGTTATCTTTGCTGATGCTGCTGTGCTATTGAATCCCCTCACCTCTTAGCATATGTTTTTTTCTTCTGGACCCGGCTGCGGTACTGTCTAATTGTAGTACCGTGTTGTTCTTGATTCAAGCCATGTGCATGGAAACACATAGTAGAATGCTTGTTTCTGGTGTTAAAGTGCTGGGCTGGGCTTCCAAATCCTGCACAACAAAAAAAACCATGGTAAAATCTAGTAGACATAGCTGTGTAAATCAAAGGTGGTTAGCATCTTGATGTAAAAGCACACATCCAGATACTAGACCTGTATCATTGTATATCTAATTTCCTGCAAAAGTTCAACTCTGTATGTGGCACGTCTTGAAACTCAAACTGTCCATTCATATTGGCTAATTAATTGTGTTGTTACACTTTTTTTGGGCAGTCTGCGAAGGAGGGTGAGCCCTTTTGGGACAGTCCATGGGGTCCTGGAAGACCTGGGTGGCATATCGAGTGCAGTGCCATGAGTGCTGCTTATCTTGGTCACACTTTTGACATACATGGTGGTGGAATGGACCTTGTGTTTCCCCATCATGAAAACGAAATTGCTCAGAGCTGTGCTGCATGCAGAGATAGCAATATAAGCTATTGGGTACACAATGGTTTTGTCACTATTGACTCAGAGAAAATGTCCAAATCCTTAGGAAACTTCTTCACAATTAGGCAGGTAAAGGATTCCATATTGGATGATATTTTGTGTTGTTGTAGTTTATGATTCTACTGCCTGTACTCTAGTACTGGAACTATCATCCAAGTCTACATGATTCTTACTAGCATTTTATCTTTATCCAGGTTATAGATCTTTACCATCCATTAGCTTTGAGACTTTTCCTGTTGGGGACCCACTATAGATCCTCAGTCAACTACTCTGATGTGCAGCTTGAAAGCGCTTCAGAACGTATATTTTACATCTATCAGGTACTACAATAAGCAAACACCGCCCCCATAACCAGTCAGACCTTGTGGTGGCATTTGTTTGCTCTGGTTTCATGTGCAATCTTGTTATTTTTTTTTTTTTTTTATCTTTGCTTCTATGATAGAAAGATGCTACAATCTGGAGACAGGATACTTTCAGCTCTTTAATAAATGGCAAGCATATAAATTTTTCCATCAACTTTTGGTTTCTACTTCTTAATATATTTGCTCATGGTTTTACATCCTAGACAAAAAAGGAGAAGTTTTTAACCTAGAAGTCTTTGTATTTTATTTCATTGAAGAAATATTTTCAGTTTTTTTATTTCATGTGATTATTTGGTTGCAGACGCTACATGATTGTGAAAATATTCTCAGCCAGCATCGTGTGGCATTTGAGAAGGATGCTATCCCACCTGACACTAAAAATGACATCAATAAGTTTCATGATACATTTGTCACCTCGATGTCAGATGATCTTCACACTCCTGTTCTTTTGTCTGCACTGTCTGATCCATTAAAAATCATTAATGATATGCTACACACTCGAAAGGTAATGAGATTCAGACAAATGTTTATTTTTATGGATACTAGTTACTTTTATTGTACATAGGTGTGTCAGCTGTAGATAGCTTAGTAGCTGTTATAAGTTTTTTGGGGTTTAAATTTGGTTATCTCACTCCCTCTAACCCCTTTGTTGTTTATTATTGAATAAATGATCCATTCAGGGAAAGAAACAAACAAAGCGAATAGAGTCAATTGCTGCTCTGGAAAAGATGGTCAGAAATGCTCTTCTGGTCTTAGGGTTGATGCCCCCAACTTACAATGAGGTAGCTTACTGCTAGAATATCACTAATGCATTGCTGATTTAGATATGCAGACTACAATACCCTTCCCCTCTCCCAATTATAACACAGATAAGATCCATGTCACTCTCAAATTGCTGCACCAACATGCATTTATTTTCCTCCAATATTGTTTTTCATCTGTACTTCTTTAACTCCCAGAAAGCTTTTTGAATGCTGGCCTGCCCATTTATGCAATTATCCCCATCAGTTTTTCTTTTAGCTGTCTAGTGTCTCTCAGCTTAGTTTTGTGCGTGCCAATAAAAGCTCTTCGGATTTTTTTTTTTTTTTAATCTTTTATCTTTCCCCTTCTAGCTATGATTTGCTAAACCGTTTCCTGCTGCAGGCTCTGCAGCAATTGAGGGAGAAGGCACTGAGGCGTGCAAAGCTGACAGAAGATCAAATATTGCAAAAAATCAAGGAAAGGACTGTAGCAAGAAAGGACAAAGACTATGAAAAATCAGATGCTATTAGGAAGGATTTAGCTGCTTTGGGCATTGCTCTTATGGATAGTCCAGATGGCACAAGTTGGAGACCAGCCATTCCGCTTGCTTTGCAAGAGCAGCAAGTTGCTTCAACTTGAATGGTTCGTGGAATTTCACTCTCTTGTCTTTTCTGCCATGATAGTTTCCAAGAATTAGTTTTTTTCTTGCTTTCCCTGTCTACCAACATCAGGAAATTTGTTTTGGGATATTGGAACGAGGGATAAAGCCTTATGACATGGCTATTCTATGCTATGATGTGGGCATGGACAAAAGATTGGCTAGAAATTTCAGTCCATGAATCAAAAATTTTGGCAACCATACGTGTAATATACATTCTTTAAAACAGTTATAGTCTTGTAGAATCGTTGAAGTCTGTATCTGTCAATAATGGCCCTGGTACATATGCTTGCTCATGTATTAACAAGATTATGCGTATTTTATTTTTTCAAATCCCATGTTAGTTGCATTTCCACATCATTGAGCTCAAACTTTTTGCTCCAATATGTTGAATCTTATTACTATACATGAAAAAAGAACAAGTGATCAATTTTCATTCTACATGCTCACAAGCAGGAACAGTGGAATTAGCAATGTGAGCAAATACAATAGAGAAAGGGGCAACGGTTATTGGGTCGGAGTGGCTTGTTTCAATTGGTTCCAAAGGAGGGATACTCCCAGATGAATTTACAGAAAGTATGTTCCCATTTAGGAGCACTGTTTGACTGTGTAAATCACCATTCAGGGCCGTTAAATGATATTCCTCTCTTGTACTGACATCGATGCTTGAACCCCTAGACATCGCGGAAAACTTTGTATGATTTTGCTGTTGCGTTACCAAAGCTCCATTGCCGGTAATATTTCCAGTTGAAACATGGACTTTAACAGTAGTGTTTCTGTCGAGGTTGATTAACAGCAATGTAATTCCTTTCTGTGATGGCAAGAACAGATTGCGTTGGCCAAGCAGATATATGAAATTTTGTTACTAATCAAGTTTTACGAATCTTCTTACAGATGCTTTTGCACAGTGAGCATAAGCGCGTATGTTGTCAGTCCCAGAGAAAGTTGTTGCCAGAACATTTCTTCCCATCAAACGGTGCCACAGAAGAGCACTGATGGATTAAAGTAATAATATTAACAGTAATATTAACAGCAAATTCATTTAGTATACTTCTTGGGTTCAAGATTTACCTGTAATAATCAGGATTAGGGACAAAGGTGCCAGTGTTAAGAAGGCCATAATTTCCACCAATCAATGTCTGTCTACAATATGTTTTTGTGTCGTATGACGATGCCATACCTAGCTGGTCCAAGTACCTGTTGGTAAATGGAAAACCAGTTCAATCGATGTCCACGCTTTCAAGTCCAAACAAAGAAAACCAAATAAAATACAGCAAATGTGTGAACTAGCTTACCAGAAACTAAACACAAATGCATTTGTGACAAGATTATGGCCACTGTTGGAAGCACCTCCTGCCTCACCAACCCAAGCAACAGCTTGAGTCCCTGAAGTCTTCAAAATCCCTTGAAGACTTCTAAATGGTTTGGAACCTCCGTCGAGGTATGATGGATTCAATATCTTATCAATTAGGTGATCATCAACACCTATACGCAAGAAAAAAGTAAAAAACATGCTTCTCCAGTAAGCAGTATGGGGGCTGCAAGGAACAGAATAGTTCCAAAACCAAAAAATATTAGAACTAGATTGCTGCAACACCAGAATATTTCTCTAGATTGCTGGTTTATTTACCTTGACCAAGGTTATAAATGTGGTGGGTGACTACTTGAAGAGATCTAGGTGTTTTGTCTATAAATTGTGTGAACCAGTTTGCATCAAAGAACCCTCCTGGTGCTAGGACTAGTGGCTTAACTTCAAAACCTGCATAAATAGTTTGCACTATCATCTGCAGATTGTTTATGTCAGATGCATATTGATCTGCTGCAATTCTTGTTCCAACTCCACTCCCACTTACTTCATTTCCTGAAAGTTACGAAGAGTTTCATGTACGAAAAAGAAGTTACTTCCATTACTAATGCCACCGGCAGCTACAGCATACATTTATAAGAAGTTAAGAACTACCGTTAAGAGTTCAATTTAGGATATTTCAAGTTGCTAAAAGGAAACATATAGTTCTTACCAAGCTCCCAACCGTGAATGGTGTACCCCTTGTTAACAGAGTATCGCATCAGAAATTCAGCATCACTTGAATTCCAAGCACCCACAGCAGAACCATCTGCAGCTTTTGTCCTGCCACTCAACGTATTTAACCCGAAAAGAACAACAGCCCTGTATTTCAAAATCAAAATATAACACTTCAATATTGATTCATCATATTAATCCAACTATTGTGGAAACTAAGAACATAAACTAAACACATTTTTAACTAATTTCATGAGAACACTACAGCTAGTTACCCGGCTTGTTTGAAGAAGGTGTTCAATTCATCCCACCGAGACATTGGCAAGCAACCTTGGGAAAAGCCGAACATTTCTGATCTACTTTTGACAAATGTTGGACAAGGTTTACCTAGTCTTTCATAAGTCACTTTATCTTGTAAAGTGCCTCCCATTCTGATTTTCAGAGGAGAAAAGGCTGCAACTCAATCAAGACTATGTTATAACTTATCCATGAATTATGAGTAAAACTTGGTAAACGAGTCTCACCTTTGATTGCATTCAACAATATTGGGTTGCTAAGATCCTGAAAAAAATTGGAAAAGAAAGAAAGAGAAGCAAAAAGAAATATATTAAGTCCATATCTGATGATCTTACTTGAAAAAAAAAAAAAAAAAAAAGGAAAAGTAAAAGAGACAAGGAAAATAACACACACACACAGACAGAGAGAAAGTCCATAGCCTACCTTACTCTTTATTAACAATTGATTTCCTTATCACATTCTTTCATATTTTACTGTCACCACTAATATTTAGCCTCTTCTAATAAATGTCAACTTCTATTTGACCGGTTCTTTTTGGAAGGCTTAGAGAGTCAATTTTTTATGTAAAATAGTGGTGCTATTGTGCTTTACTTTCAGCTTGCCATGACAGATTTGAGAATATGCAGCTTCCCGTAAGGTGATTGTATGTGTGAAGGATTTATAGGACAGTAATTGCCAAAAAAAAACTGAGAAGAACCATATATTAATGATAAATACACACACACACACACACAGTGATTCGCTTTTGAATGAAGTTGTGGTTGTATAGCTGCAACCACGAACCTCTCGTGCAAGCTACAAGTAAAGCACAGCTAGCACATCTATGAGGGCGTTAAACTTGATTACTGTGATGGATTATGAACTTAGAAATGGATTTAGGAAAGAATTAATTGATGGACCATAGTTTTATCTGCTAGTTGGATTCTCAGTTATAATTGTCTGAAGGATATCTAGAAAGCAGATAAGTTGACATGGAACAGAGAACAAAGAGAATATTTGACAAAAAAGAAGAAGAAAGGAACAGTAAAAACTCAAGCTACGCTGCAATTCTCACAAACTACTTGACGAGCTTACCAGGTTAAGAAAAGAAGCTTTGCCCCAGCTACAAGTTCCATAGTCACATTTATCAGGAGGCCACCAGTCCAAAGTAGCACAAATAAAATCATGGTCTGTTGTCCCAATCGGAGCTGTTCCATTGATAAAAACAGAGCCTTCAACAATATTTCTAGGTCCTCCTGTTCTCTGTGAAGCCACAGATTTTGAGCTTTCACTCAGCCAGTAGAAACAAGCACAGAAAACGCAAACAGTAAACAGAGAGGCCATCTGATAAAAACAATGCCTCGTGTTTGTCTCTGTATGAGCATTTAAGGCCGCCATGCAAGTGTAAGAACTAAGCAAATATAAAAGGAAACTATCGCTGGTTTGACAGAGCAGTATCTGACAAAAAAGAGTCGCCAGAAACAGATCGGGTCAGGCCAAATGAAACTATCAAACCAGATAAAATATTCGCTAGTTTTGGCTTGGAAACTAGAGCAGGAATAAACCTCCACCAAACCATTTCATTATAGCGAGAAAAAGGTAAGGTCCCAAAAAACCTTCACCTTTGTTTTTATAGGGATCAGACACTGACTGCCATCCCCACCAAGGTCAACCATGGACATATACATGGTTTCTGAATATACAAGGAGGATACATCAATAATTAGACCATCGCATCCACGAGAAATTTATACAAGATTAGTGGTTTAAGGTGTCCCCACTAGTGCATCCACGAGAAATTAATACAAGATTAGTGAATTTATACAAGATTAGTGGTTTAAGGTGTCCCCACTAGTGCATCCACGAGAAATTAATACAAGATTAGTGAATTTATACAAGATTAGTGGTTTAAGGTGTCCCCACTAGTGCATCCACGAGAAATTAATACAAGATTAGTGGTTTAATACAAGATTAGTGGTTTAAGGTGTCCCCACTAGTGCATCCACGAGAAATTAATACAAGATTAGTGGTTTAAGGTGTCCCCTCTGACCAATATTGTTGTCTGTGATCATGCACATTATCATTTTTCACCGGGAAAAAAATGATAAAATATTTGGCTAACGCAATTGCACTTCAGTTCATGGAGTTTTCCTTCGACCCTGCCTGGGTGGGTACTGGGTATGGAATACCCGTCAAAAAGCTTCCTTTTTTTCTTTATCTCGTGTTTGGTTACAGATGTTGGCATATGCCAAAAAGAATATCAAAACTTCTCTCTCATCTCTCATCATAGTTGACTCGGAGCTCATGAGACCTCACCACGCGCCTGATATTGACTCCAAGCCCAAAAAGGAAGAAAAAGAAGAATATTCAATAAGCAAATTACGAGGAAGGTAGGATTTTTAGGAAAACATAGGGAAGGGCGGATGTGGAGCATTTAATTAATGAAGTGTGGATTACGTTTTGCCTTTTCTTGAAAAGTCTTTCATTCTCTAGATAATTGCTACCCCTTTAACTTGTGGAATATCTTTAACCTCTTATATTTATATTTAAAATAAATATTTCTATTTTATTCATTATCATCAAATAATAAATTTAGATATTTATCCTTCTCGAATATCCATTTAGACGTGATACTATTTATCGTTTAATATAAAATAAAATTGTAATACATATGTTAAATAACTATATTGTAAATGTTATATATATTCATACATAATCAATTATTTAGATTATAATATAAGATATCAATATTTAACCCAAAATAATAATTATTAAAAAAAAATTATATTTTCTTAATCTATTCCCATGATTATCTATTAGTTTTAAATTTAATTAATATCCCTAATTTTAATTTTGGCATTTAACAAACATCTTATGCTAATTTCTTTAGAAGCTATGGGTAAAAATGATGAGAAAACTTCAAAATTACTCATAACTATTAGATTAGTAGGAATCATCATTAACTCCCACGTTAAATCTAAAATATTTTACTCTCTTGATTGCCTCTATTCTTTTTAAAAGTGAAGTATTAAAGAATTTGAAAACGCGATCCAAACACTATTTAATAAAAAAATAAATTTATTTTTTTATTAAAAATTAATAATTTTTATGTATTTTGATCGTTTTAATTTTTTAATATGTTAATATTAAAATTATTTTTTTAAAAAAAAATATTTTAATATATTTTTAAATAAAAAAATTAAAAAACAACAACTAACCCAATAACAAATGCTACCTATATTTATAATAATTGCGTTGAATTTCGACCAAAATTATTCTACCGAGCATGATTGACTCAAATACTCTTATCAAGGTTGACCTGACTTAATATTTTATTATATTGTATTTGTTTTTACAATAAAAATATATAATCTTTTTTTCTCTTTAATTCTGTGTTCTTATAGTTTTATTTAAGGATTTTGTTTTGTAGTTTTTGTAATTTATGGATGAATACTTGTCCAATTTTTTTTTAAAAAAGTTATTTAGCATGTAATCTTATTTTTCTGCTGATCATTTTTATTTTTTTTTAATAAATCAGGCTGAGTGCTCCATAAATAATTAAATACCACTCTAGGGGACAAGGTTCTCCACTCGAAGATGGAGGAGGGCAAGAGCATATCTCATCCGACCTACCACCGTTCGTCATATTCTCTCGACTACTTGAACTCTTCGTGACTCATCCACAATGAGAATATTGAAGTCTTGAAAGCTTGGCTCGTTTTGTAACTTTAAATTTATATAAAATTGGATCATAAACTTAATTTCGGTGAGAAAATTCATATGAATTACATAAAATTAGAGGGGGGGTGGGATACAGAAAAGATAAAAACATGTTTAGTTAATAAAAATAAAAATAAATAAATATTTGGAATAATTTTAAAGGAAGTCTTTATATTTTTAAAATAAAATTCCTTACTATCTTCATCTTTTCAATCCCAAAATAATAATTAAATTCTAGAAAGAAATATTAAGTAATCGTTTTATTTTGAGATTGCACTATAATCCAATGATGCTTTTCACTTTTTTAACTTACTATGCAATCTTAACAATGTTTTTTTATATTTTATTTAGAAAGACACTGTAAACTTGCAATGCTTGCTTAATTTTCTTCGTACAAGGCTAATTAACCAGTGATCATGGAAGCAATCTGGGTGTGTATTTTGTTAAATTACGTTGACAGTGATTTGTCTAGTTGTTGCAGGGGTTTGAACCTTAACCTTGATCCTAAATTCATCGAGGTTTTAAGAGGTTATGATAAAAAATTTCTTCCAAGAATCATGTGATGATAATCTTAGCCTCGTATGTTTTCTCTTTTTGTTAAGATGAAAAGGCTCAAATCCAAGTCCTATAATCGACCACAAAATTTTCCAGTCTAATGATAAAACTGGCATGTGATGGATTCCAAGCTGTTGAAGAAATTTTCCAGTTTAAGATTATGTTTGATTACGTGGTTGTTTTTGTATTTAAAACAACCACAACAACTCAATCGTCGGTTATACTTTAACAACAGATTTATAATAATGGGGCTTATCATTAATTGTGGCACAACTACATGTTTACAATAAGTAACATAAAGTTGCTTCTTATACCGGAAAACTCATGAACAATGTTGTTCATGGTTTTTTTTCTTGAACAGTGGAGCATGTTCATGGGTTTTTTTTCTATAAACAGTAGAGCATGATCCACTGTTCCAGCCAGACCGGTTCGGTTCAAAGCTAAAAATAATTGAACTGGGTCTTACCTAACAAAATAAAAAAATATATTTTTAAATTTTAATTGTTTTTTATTAGAAAAACTAGCTTTAAAAAAATATTTTATATAAAATATTATTTATTCCATGATATAATAGTAATAGTTAAATCTACAATATTTAAATTAAAAACAATCAATATTAATATATATTTTTTAAAATTATTTTATAACCTCAATTTCAAAAACAGTTTTAACCAAATACATTAAACAACTTTTTATTCAACCTCAATTTCAATTATAGTTTTAATCAAATATATTTTTTCAAACCAACCTCAACTAAAAATACTTTTTATAAAATAATTTTTTTCAAATCACAACCACAACAGCTACCACACTCTAAAACAGAAGTTCTAGTGCAAAACAAGCCATGATGGAAAGTAACTATATCTTAAAAGATTGTTCATGCACTCGATTCCAAATCAAACTGGTCTGTGATGGATTCCAAGCTGTTGAAGATATTGCCTCTTCCATCTTGTCAATAGGGGATGATGGATGTCACATTAACCATGAGCAGCCAGTGTACAGAACATCCTTTCTTGCCAATTTACTCTGAAATCGCGTGTTCGTGAGGACTGGCTTTCAGAGCTTGGAGGCCTGTGGCTGTGTGGTGAGGTATGCTCTGTATTTAGTACTAGCTCAAGGAATGCTATTTCAACCATTTGTGTTTGCTGTCAATGCGATCACATGTCTTTGATTCTTGAACCATACTATTGGCGCCATTGTCTAACATTCTTATATTTTGATAGATCTAATCATCGATTATTTTAGCTTCTTGATCTGGTATGCTTGAATGGGCGTTCATTGATTAAAATGAAGATTAATTGAACAGTGCACAGTGAATCCGGCTACAATTGTAGCTGAGGGCGATTCTGAAGCACTTGCAGCCTGCAGGATCCCAAGATTCTACTCTTGAACGTGGGTGAATCACAGTATAACAGGGAAATATGCAACAGTAAAAAGAACAGAGTTCTTAAACATTAGAAATACCAATACGTGTCAGCACACTTGCCACAATCTTTTCGACCAGGATGCAGATAAGACACCCAATCCTCCCAGCTTACGCTCCCTGTTAACCCAAACTCCTACTCTAACAAGAGAAAACAAAACAAGATCAGAAAAAAAGAGGAAAATGATTTTGGCCTCATTTCCTCTTCTTAGATGGTGGCTGGGGAATATCTTCCTCATCCTCCTCTTCATCCCCATCTTCATCCTCCTCGTCATCATCGTCGTCTTCATCTTCCTCGTCATCATCGTCTTCCTCGTCATCATCATCACTGCCACCATCACCATTGGCTTCAGGCTCATCCTCCGGATCCTCACCGTCCTCTTCTTTGTCAGGCACATCCTCATCATCGCCTTCCTCATCATCATCCTGATCATCTTGGCCATCCTCATCGTCTTCATCATCCTCGGTATCACTGGCATCTTGATTATCAGGATCAGGTTTCTTCCTCATGTGAAGCCCGGTAAATGGAAACCTGCAGCTCAAAGAAAGTTATTAACTTATCCAATACTACAGTACATAAACAACAACCGGGGCAAATAGATCAGATCACTAACCCTTGACTTGTGCCTGACTCTTCTGGGAAGTCACCAGATCTGTTAGGCAAAGAACCTATCTGGTAACAAAAGAAGGCCAAATTTCTGCTCAATTACGAGACCAGTTGGAAGAAACAAATTGCCTCCCACAAGCACCATGAGAAAAAATCAATGGAACCCAGGAGTTTCTCATGCAGCACATACTTTTTAAAACAAACAAATCTGCCGAGCCATGAATGAGGAAGGTTGAATTCATTCCAATGATAAGTGATATGCACGAAAGAGAGTAGCATTCTCAAAATGTGTATGAGAATCACTCTTAGCCATCAATCTCCTCAAGTTAGATCATTTACTTTAGAAGGGCTTCTGCTCTAATTCTATTCCTATATATATCATGCTCGCCAGTTTAACAAAGTTGTGGTTTACTTTTCTGAAGGAGAAAAAAGAAAATTCCATGTCAAGATTTATTTAACCAACGCTCTACAAGGCAAAACAGCAAGCAAGCGAAATGCACAGAGGAAGAGCAAAAGAGGCACTAATCAGACAAATACCACGAAAGCAAAATAAACAAAGAACAAAAACTCACTCCAAACCCTAGCAAAAATAGCACCTCTAAAGTGCAACATAACACAAACCCCACAGCCAAAAAATAAAATAAAATAAACTCCTTTAAACACAACAAACAAAACCCACATCATAATTACCCCAATTTTACTATATAAAAAAAAACTGGACAAACAAGAACACACACACACACACACACAGTACAAAAAATAGTAAAACCCTAACTTTCTCATAAAAAAATAAATACAGTACAAAACAGATCCACAAATTAACATCATAAACATGCACAAAACCAAAGAAAGCTTCAAGCTTTTGAAAAGCTTAAGCTGCAATGCTTAAACTATGCAGAGTAACAGCGACATTGTACCATGAAATGTGACAAGGCAAGTGCCTTCCAAGCAGCAATGGCTGCTTCAAGTACCACGGCTTCAATGATAGAAGAGAGGAAGCCCTCCAAAACGACAGCGTTTGAGCAAACAAGACCCTCCATTTTCTGCAAAAAAGAACACGAAAAAATAGAGTAAAAGAAACCCAGTTGGGAGAATTTGTGGGAGATTAAAAAAGAGGAAAGAGAATTAGGGTTTTGAAATGGGGTTTAAGTCAGGGTTATTTACTATAGCCGTGGAGATTTTCTGGAGTTGGTTGGATATGGATTGTTTGACTGTTTGGTGGTGTAGTAAAAATGAAGGACAAACAGAACCTTTGACTTTTCTGGATCTAGGAAAGGACAGGACAATCTAGACTGTTTTATTTTCTAATTTTTTCATGGTCAGGATTAATTTGAAGTTTTTTGGATAGTGTTACTCTATGAATTATTAATTTTATTACAAAATTTGTGCAAGTTTTATTTGTAGATTAGTTCTTCTTTATTTTTAGTATAATTATGAAATACGTTATCTTGACATGATGGGAATTTATTGAAATATTACTTTTAAATTGTTAAACTCCAACTTAATTCAAATAAAAAATAAAAAATATATTAATTGAAGCTTTCAGAGTTTTAATACAATATTATATTTTTTGTAATAAATATTTTTATTGGCAGATAATATTTGGAAGAAGAAAAAATCTTTAACTAGAAAAGAAATGTAGTATGGCTAAAACTATTTTGAAGATATTGATTTTGGTGTTAGGTAAAAAGACAAAAACTAAAATATCATAATCACAAAACAAGAGTTTCTATTAGTTATATTTATAGATATAAATGTAATGCTAAAATTTAATATTATTATTTGTAAAAAATCTAATTATCATCATTTATGAAAAATATAATTAGTAATATTTTGGTCAATCAAAATAATAAAAATAAATTCTTGAGTGGATAAACAATATATGAAGAGGAATAGCACCACCCTATAAAGTGATACTATTTACCAATTCCAAAAAAAAAAAGGATGAAAGGATTTACAAAATTCAGAATTTATTTTTTTACAAACTTTATTAGTATTGAAAGGAATTATCTACTAAAGGATTCATAGAAAGTGTCCATCATTATATTTAAGAAATAATTGTTGAAATGGAAAATAGAAAACAGAAAAAGAAAAAAAAAAGGTGGTTAAACGGTTTTAAATATTATTGTCTTCCAATACATAGTTTTCTTTTTCAAACAAAATGTATATATTTTATCAATATATTGTTTTGAAAAAAAAAAATTAATTTTATCAAATCCAACTAGAGGTTGACTTGAAAAGGAAAGAAAAACAAAAGAATGAAAAGTTTGATTTTTTTCTTTCTTCTTTCCGCGCTTGATTAGATTGAAATATATCATTTTATGTTTTTTCCTTTTAATAAACAATTTTTTTTATATAATCACTCTTTTTTTTTTTTATCCATTTGATATGGTTACTTGTCTTTTATCATCTTACTAAGAAAGACAAGTTTATTCAACCTAGTTAGATTTATAAACCGAATTATGATATTTTTTTTATTTTATTTTTTGAAACACATTTGCAGGCTTTTGATAATTTCTTAACACTGGTACAATTCATTTCATTTCATTCATATTTATGTTAAGAACTTTAAATAATCAAAAAGGGTATTGCAGGGATACTAGGAGGCTTTTACCAAAATTTGTGAAAAGTTTATGTGGAAATGTTTTTAAATTTATTATTAGAGGTAATTATTTTTCGATTTGATTCTGTTTTTATTAAAAAAAATAAGCAAATTGAATTAAGAAAAAAAACAAAATCGAACCGACATCAGTTTAAATCGATCGGTTTCGGTTCGGGTTTTAAGATAAAAACTTAGTTCAAACCAATGGCTTGATTAGGTTTTTTTCAGTTTGACTCAGTTTTTTTTTTCAGTTTGATTTTTTTAATTTCAAGGCTTATAAAATCAAACCGAACCAAACCAGTTGATTTTTTTAAAATTTTAATTGGTTTTTTTTTTTCATTGGGTTATTTTTTTTTTAGATTTCTCAATTTAATTAGTATTTTTTTTTTATTTTTTTGCTTCATCTCTGAATTAACACGGTAGATTTTCAAAGTTAACTTGTTTCGATCATTATTGAGTTTCTTAAAAAAAAGCCAATTAGAAAGTGTCACATTTAGTAAATGGTTTTAAAATTAAGAAATATCTTCAAAATCATGGCAGGATAGATTTCACAATTTTTAATTTATATATACCTACCAGACTACCATATTTTTTCACATTCACATTATTTTTATTTAATAAAAACATCAAAATATTTATTTTATTTTATTTTTAATGTCATCACATTAAAATTTTTAAAAATAAAAACAAAAAAAAACATCAATTTAATATTTTTTTCAAACCAAATATACTTTTAAAACTCCACCTAAACACAATCCCCAATGCAAAACCAAACAGAATTAACATTAATCAAAGTAAAATCTTAACTCAATCACTCAAATCTATAACAAGCTATTTGAAATTCTTAGAATTAAATTAATTCACGGGTTAAATCATTTTGATAGTGTTGATTTGAAGTTACAAATATAATTTAAATTAGAAAAAATTACCCAAAACAAATCAAAAGGAGACCCTCTAGTTTGCTCAAGGAATTCGATTTTAATGGACATTAAAGATTATTTTTCAGAAATACCCCCTCTTTCTTATAAAAATGACCAAGAGGTAAAGGACTGTAAAGTCATCTAAACATCAACCAGATCGAACCACTTGACTATTATTCAAGGCAATGAAGATCCCTCGGTAATGGATTTTCACCTTGTCAATTATATTCTCTTGCTTTGTTTGCTGTTATATGCTTCTCACTATTCACAATTTTTAGTGTTATTTCAAACAATATAACTAAATTTAACTTTATGGTTTAATATTTTATATTATTTATTGATTTTTTTTTACCTGTTAATACAGACCATAGCTTACTACAAAAGCTTACCTGGTTTTGAAATAAATTGCTGTCACTTATTCATTCTATATGAAACATATGCATGGAAGAAAGCTTGCTATAAAAGGCTTACCAGGTTTCCTACATATTACATATAAGTTGCTTCTTAAACTGATTAAAATGAAACGAAGATATTGGTTTGTTCAGTCCATGTTCTGGGGTTTATCTAAAGGGACAGCCGGAGGCGCGGGAGGCATGCTACTTGATGCTCCATTTTCAGCAGGCGGGGGCGTGCCCCATTTGCCCTCAGATTCAAGAGGCTCAAAAACTTGAATACTTCCATCTGTTAGGCCGATGGCAAACTGATTAGGTTCTTGGGGATGTGCAGCAACTGCTAGTGGATATACTGAAGAACTGCAGAAAATGAGTGAGAGAGTTATATTAGATCATACAACCAAGACAAGCAAGAAGCCAATCTGCCCGTATATCCAAACACCACAAGCCGCGGTCAAGGAGGTTGTAAGTTGAGTGGGAAATCCCAATCAATTGCTTAAGTTATCATGCTAAACAAGCAGCAGTGGAGCGCGATTTAATGTAAATGGAGATCAACAGAAATGTGATTCATATTGAAGATGCAAGTTGTTGAAAAGACTGTTATCTACAAACACTTTGATAAAGAAACAAAATTAGTCGTACCCGACATCTGATGGAAGGTAGGCATTTGGATTAATCTGGCATCTTACTTGAAGATTTGATGCACCAAATATGCGCAAAGTTCCATCCATGAAGCTGGCGTAAACCAACTGGCTATCACAAGAGAATGTTGCATGGGAGATAGGTGCTGAAAATTCTCCAATGTTCCACTGTAAATTTACCATAAAAGGTCAAAAAATTTGAAAAAAAAAATGGAGAAGGGAGAAGGGAGAAGGGAACTGCTGAACCATGACTGTTCTCTTTAAGCACCATCTGCCACCAACATCATGTTTGCCTATCAATCACTGTGTACTATAGAAGGAGGTCCTTTCAGTCCCCCAAAGAAATTGAGATTATTAGAAATCCACCAGTTTCACTTATGGTGGAACACCATAGCACCCTATATGAACCAGTTCTTCTTTTTTCTTAGAACAAGTACACCGGTATTTAAGCTGCAGGGCTCTAGCTAAAACAATATGAATGGGAAAAATCAAAAGGAATTCACATTTGGAGTGCTTAAACAGTTGAGATTAAAATACCTGTTTTAAGCATTCAAGTTTTGTTGTTTCATAAATGGCGAGCAGAGTCTCATGTACAACAAGCAAATGGATTTGATCTTGGTGAAACTGGACTTGGGTGCCTGACATTGCTGGAGGTGTCCTTCCATCTGGAATCTGCAAGACACAGTTCTTCTTCCTTTCCCACCTATCAGTGCTCCACACTATAACCTGGGAAATGGTCAACATATTCGTTAAGATACATGTTGCAGATAGCACATTAAAGCAGATGAGACCCTATTATATTTTCTTGAATAGGATATTGTCACCCTATCCTATGGCTGGGGCAGGATGAAATCTATCCTTTTCCAACAAGCAAATGCCCAGAAGAAACAGATAATACAGATACGAAGGAGGTTAGCATGCCAGGATTCAATGATGAGAGTGCATAGAATTGGTAGTGTAGACATGGTATAAGAGATAAAATACCAACCTGAGCATCTGCACCTGAGGAAACAAGGGTATTCAGCACATTAGAGAAGGCAAGACCAGCGATTCTCTTAGAGTGACCCATAAGTTTGCACTTGACCTGCAAGAAGAAAGGAAATGATCAAATCCTAGTTTTGTTTTCCAAATGGAACTCACAGGGACTATCAACTATCTTATCATACCTCATCCACACGAACGTTATATATGTGTATTGTGGAATCATCCATTCCCACTGCAACAATATTGTTATCTTGAGGATGAAAGGCAAGATACGTCGCTGCAGGTGGTGGAGGCATGAATGTTGTCATAGTCTGCAGTTGCCAATAAAACTTTTAAATAGCAGCTCAAATGAGGTAGTGGTTTGAAACGGTACCAAACAAAATTCAAAGCCACTTTTCCATATGCAAGAAATAATTTTAAGAAAAAAGTACAGAGGAATTATTATCTTGTTTCAAAAATTACCTTGAATGTCATTGTGTTGAACAAGGAAATTTTCCCTCCAGATGCTGACATTATGTAGGAATCATTCTTGGACAAAGCAAAACACGGCACAGCCTCTTCTGTTCTAGCATCAACTAGATCATTAGTCATTAATACGCCAGATCCTGGTTGCACCAATTGAGGGGTAGCCTTGGTTGTTGCCTGGACCATGAAACAAAAATGTTGCTAAGGTAATGAATTCAGATTTTTAAGTGATGAACAAGTTTATGGTGTAACTTGAACCAACTTTCATCTTAGACAAAAACATTTGGAAGAAATATGGGAACCTTATACCTTCCCGCTCGAATTAAGGTCATTTCGAGGCCACTTCCAAAGTAGATGAATAGCATTTAATGCAAGTGCCAAGATGGCAGTGCCTGCATTTGTGTAGACCAACCTCGCAATCTGCAATTTGATAGAGGAAAACCCAATAAGAACCTTTATTCTCTGGAAATTTGATGACAATGAACTATTCATAGATATTTTAGAAAAAACTTAAACTATGTTCACAACTTCCTGCTAGACAAGCACACATGTATAACACAATTGTACTTGTTATCCTGTGCTCAATTGCTAAAAGACTGCAACATGGGGAAGATATCAAAAGATGGATTGCTGGTACAAAATGCTTGATGATGTAGAGATATGTAAACAAAGACGGTATCTGATATGTCTTAAAGTGCACTCTTCTGGTTTGATACAGGCTGCTGAAATTTAAAGGTTTCTCATTTCTAATTCGAAGACTTAAAATTTCTCCTGTGCTCAAGGCCAAGCTATACGTAAATAAAAATTTGGCCAACAATATACAAGCCAAGTGGCCCAGTTTTACCTTATCTGTTTTAATGCGAGTGGAGAGCCTCAATGACTGAAGCTTGGAAGGATCATTAATCTCAGTGAGCTTCCATATCTTTGGTGGGTGTACTTCTTCAGGCACCCTTGGTTTTACACCTTCTGAGCTTCTAGAGTCACCATTCTATCAATTGCATCCATTGTATTTAGTTTGCATATCCAGCCAAGAAATGGAAGTGAAAGACAAAATTACTGACCTTTATCGGTGCCTCAGATGCAATTCCGACTCTCGAGGCAACCAGTGAATGGCTTTCAAATGTGCGCATCAAACAGAGACCATCAACTGTCGCCAAGATTTTGATTCTATTATCATTAGCAGAAACAGCCAACAGGTTCCCTCCTTTATTGAATCGAATACGTGGACTTGTCTTTGGATCAAAGAAATAAGAATATAAAACCAAGTTAAACCCATAGTATGTTTGCACAAAAACATGCGATTGACTGTGGTTTAAGAACAGGAAAACTTACTGGTAGGCCTCCCTCTGCATCAATGGTTGTCAAAAGAGAAGGACTATCCATATCCCAGAATTTGATCAAGTAGTCATCACCAACAGCCAAGAATCTATTCTTGGTAGTATCAAATTGAACAACACCCAAAGAACGCTTGTGAAAGCCTTGGTAGGTTCTCTTTTTAGTACCTTCATTTTCATTCCATTCCACCATGTGTGACTCCCCATCTTGATTGGTCCCGCATGAAAATAGCCTAAATGTGTTCAGTGAAGAGACTGAATTTTCAGTTTGTCCTTAAAATATAAGATTAAAGTGGTATTGCAGTTATAATAACCTACCTTTTCCCATCAGCGCTATATGCCATCGTGGAGCATGATCGACCAGGAGCGTCATAATCAACCCTAGACCCCATCATGTCATACAACCACGCCTTTATTTTTCCATCCACTGATGTCGAAAAGACAAACTAAGGCGTAAAAACATGAGACAATCAGCAAACTGTGTGAAAAGCCAGAGGAAGCAAAATTACAGCACATGTCAGCAGAAAATGAGTATCCAACTTGAGTTCTTACATGAACAGTTTCCCTAGAATGGGGGCAGACAGAATGAACAGGAGCTTCATGACCTTTGAACGTATACAATTCGGCACCAGTGGCCACTTCCCACACCTAAAACTTGAAAAACTTAGTATGTACACTGAGAGCGCTGAATAAAAATGTCACTAACAATCTGATAGCAAGCTAACCTTGATGGTCTTGTCGTCACCACAAGTAATGACCACTGGTTGCTTGGGATTGCAAAATGCTAGGTCATTTACACTTCCAATATGAGCATCAATCTGGTAAAAAAGACAAATTATTTTCCTTGGAAACAATATAACAAAGTTGTGAACAAGGTAAACACAAACATGACTTACCTCTATATGATGCTGAATATCATGTCCACCATAATAAGTGTATATCTGTACTATATGCTTAGAATATGCAACCCCTGTTTGGTTGAATAATAACAGACTTTAATCATTGAAAACTCAAGTCATAAGAAACTGTTTGGTTTGTCATTTTCGAATCTTACCAAATAAAGAACCATCAGGACTCCATAATACGCGTTTAACTGAAACAGATGAGTCCTTGAATATAGATGCCTGAATTTGACCAAGATCAATATGGAATTAAGACACTTTGATGACTGAACTACAACCTTACCAAATAATAAATTAGTTAGAAAGGAGCATACCTTCAATACCAATGAACTTGCTCCAATATCCCATACCTGAAAACTTCTTGACACCAACTTCTCCCTAGAACTAACTTCCCACAAAGTAATGTCCCCGATACCAGTTCCAACTGAAAAGTCACCATACAAATATCAAATAGCATGCAGCTATTGGAAAAATAAATAAATAAAGTTTCCCTAGATTAAAGAGTCAAGAAACTTGAACTAACCCAGAAGAAGAGTCTGTTGGATAGGATGGAAGTCCATGCTTGTGGGAACTGAGCCTTGATTTAATGTCCGTGCCACAGTCTTGGGCAACTCTTCGGTCATGTTAAAGGCCAAGCCATAATGATTTTGACCAGAACTATTTCCTGCCAACATTACCTGCAGGAAAAATACCAAACAAATTATGTCGTTTTGAAAGGAAACCAGCTATCAAAACCGTGTTTGTGTAGTTAGGGTTCAAACAACTTACCCTGTCCAAAGCCCCAGAAACTCTTGGTCTTGACACATCAGAATCCCCATGACCTTTTGGCATTGCTACACCTGACACTTAAATGATGTTAAGAACTAACAATCTTACAGCCATTCCAAAAAAAAAAAAAGCACGTACATAAATATACAGTATTCACTCATAATAATACAAAGAATCTGTTCCGTGCACATTATAACCTGGATTTGGACCGATGAAATTTAATCCTCCTCCAGGAACTATTGGGTGGGTTACAGTTGCAGGATTGGAAATCCATGTTGTTAAAGGTGTTTGAACTGGTATTGGACCTGGTGCTGGTGCTGGTGCTGGAGCAGGTGCTGGTGCCGGCTGGAATGACTGGTAGAAATAAAATAATCGAGCAATGTAAGGAAATTCTGGTCAGCAACAGCGGGGCATGATTGAAACAAAAGGAACCTAGTCATGTACCCCATTTGCAACTACTGAGAGAAAACCTTCAGACTTTGGTGCGGAAGCTATGAGGTGATTGCTGGCTGCTAGTTGGGGATATGCATGATTAGCATTTCTACAGCTGTGATCAACAAAGAGGGTTCTTATATCAGGATTTTGCCCTGGATTACCACAAAGGGAATGCTGCCAATTCAAGCTGTCATAATGCATACCAAAGATCAGTTTATCCTCTGAGGCAAACAAGGTTTGCTAGAAATTACAAAGAATAAGATTGCAGCAATCATATTCATTTGAATGGAAGAACAAGAACTAAGGAAATAACATGTTAAAAGCCACATATCAATTGGAAATAACAAGGGCATAGCAACCATTAAAGGCAGAAGAAAATCTCTCAATCATTCTATTAAAATCCTGCTGACCTTTGGTTGATAAGCATTCGTAATCTTGAATTTTTTATGTTAGGATACTGCAATTTGTCACGGAAAAGGGGATTTGACTCCATAAGCTTTTTCAACTCAAGCAACATAATTGCTCTTGCTGACTTTGTATCTCTATAATTCGAGAGTTGATCATTTTCCCTGCATAAAGGTCCGATTACATCTCAGTCACCGGCTAAGATTAAAAACCTTAACCCATCTTGTTCAACCATACATACCTGAAATTATCCAATGTAAGCAGCTGAGTAATTTCTTTGAACAGGTCTTCATTAAAAGAGGCAAAAACTTTGAGATCCTTCATGAGGATATCTACAGCCTTGGTCCGATCAAGCCTATCAAATAAAAGCATTTAAGAGCAGCAAAGGCAATAAAAATGCAAACCACGAGACTGACTCGATAACAAACTGCCTGAAGTAGATCATGAAAACTAAACACGTATAAGATTCACAAGCTTACTTATCCAATGCTTCCAGATACTTTTGCTTGCGAATTTCAAAAAATATCTTCATCGAATATCGGTTATCATCCACTTTGGTAAACCCAGAAAGATACTTCTCAACCTCATCCCAGTCGCCACCCAACACAAGCTCCTCAAAGTACTTTGCATTAAAGAACAACCCTGATTCCTGCTCCAGCCTAATCGAAAAAAGAAACAAATCCTTTGTAAGCAAATAAATAACTCAACCAGAAACCAGGTATTGACAAGAAATTTTTTACTTGTGAGCAGTTTCTTTGAACTTTTCTTCATCAAGAAACTGCAAAATTAAAAAGATAAGGTCTCGGCTGAGCGAAGACGTCATTACAGCAGCCAGTTCTGATCTACAAAACAACCAAAAAGCAACCATTATGAACAAAAAACAATATAGATTACATAATCAAATTAAACTACACACATAAAATGAAAAGAAAGAAAGAAAGAAAGAAGAAGCAGACAGGGAAGCAAGAAAATGGCCTCATTTTCAGTCCCAAGAAAAGTTCCCAGCATTTACTTAAGAAAAAGAATAGAATTTACATCAGAGTTTAATAGAGAAGCAAAGCGAAAACTCAAAAGAATTTGAGGTTACCGAGCATAAAAACCTCAAGAACATCAAAGAACAAGAAAGAATTGCATGCTTTTTAAGCAAAAAACAACTGTGAAAGTTGGAGAAAATTAGGGTTTTCACTGATTAGAAACAGTAAAGTAGCTTTGACCCGATAAAATTAAATTAAAGATGCTCTAAAACAGACTAAAGAGTTCAGACCGAAAAAAAAAAGAAACAAAAGGGAACTATTTATCATACTAATAAAGGTAAAAACACGGCATAAATTCACCTTTAAAACAGAAAGAACTGAAAGAAACAGAGCACTCTAGCTCTCTAAAACAAACTCTCCCTCTCCCTCTCTCTCTCTATCTCTGAGCTCTAATTTCTATAAGATGCTGCTTCTTTGAGTTTTGAGATGACTAAAGCAAGGTGAAATATATATAATAATGGCGGTATCCTCGAGGTATAAGCAGTCTGACTTATCACGACTTGTTATTGATAAGCTATATAGATTATATAAGGCACAGAAGTGGGTACCACTGGAGAAACCTCAGCCGACAAATGTCTTCACTTTGTCAAAAGTAGACAGTGACGGTTGCGGTGCGTGTATCTGCCCTTGCCTGCATTTTTTAGCAAGTGGGTACCACTCTCTTGCGGGGGGAAATCGTTGTTTTTCAATCATTTGCCAAATTTTAGAGATTGTTTATTGTTGTTAATTATAAGTAGTGAGTTTTGTTTTTGTGTTATAATTTACTTTTTTAAGTTTTTTTTAAAAATTTATTTTATTTAAAATATATTAAATTAATATATATTTTTTTTCATGTTTTTATATGATTTTATATGCTGTGTCAAAAATATAAAAATATTTTAATATATTTTTAATTAAAAAATATTATTTATCACAATATTAAACATGCATTTAATAATTATAATGATTTCAAAATTTGGCAAGTTTCACGAGGCATGATGATTTTTTGTGGTAAGTAAATTACATAGAGAAATTAAATGGAATTCAAGCTGGAATTATCAATGTTTACTGTGTATAGTAAATAGATACAAGAGGAATTAAGAAAATAATTTATAAAAAAAAGAGATATAATTTATTTTTTTTGTGAGCACTAGGTATGTTCACGGTCCGGTTTTAACTTAAAAATTCAACTGAACTAGAAAATAATATTTCTTATTAATATTACCAGGGCCGAATTGAGAAGCAGTTCAAACTGAATCAATCTTGTTCGGTTCGGGTATGTTTTTAGTATAAAAAACCGGACCGTGGCCTTTGGATAAGAAAAATTTAACGTCAAATATCAATCTGAGCTATTAATTACAACAATCACTTAAAAATTCAAGAAATTCAAGAAAAACAATTAGAAAAAAACAACCAGCAATCAAAGTCTTCCACATAGGGGATAGGAAGGGGAAGGGAAGGTTGAAAAGGGAGGGGGGTGGCGGCTGGAAAAGAGGAAAGTGATTTAGGGTTATGGATTATTCTTTTTATATTTTTTTTAAACATGTTCGATTTGGTTCAGTTCAACTGGTTTAAACTTTTTTAAACTGGAATCAAACCAGATCAGGTGGTTTTTTTTTTTATTTTTTAATTGACTTATTTGGTTTTTTCTATCGGTTTAGGTTTTTTCAGTTAATTTTTTCTTTTTTTTTAGTTTAATTGGTTGTTTGGTTATTTTGAACACCCCCAGTGAGCACATATATGATCTTCTCTTGTCTTCTCTGCCTCTCTCTTGTTATATAAATATTAATAATTGCAAATTGAGTATTATAAAAGAATTTAACCTTGAGTTTTATTTTATTGGTTTTTCAATTATTTATAAAAATTGGAGATTGTTTATTGGTGCTCTTTAATAATATGCTTGCAATTGTTAACAAGCATGGTAAGCTTTTTGGTGTGCGGTGAATTATTAGAGTTTTTTTAATTTTGTTTGATATATCATTTGCCAAATTTAGACAGTATTTATTGTACGTTAAAAATAATTTCTTACTGTTTTTCAATTATAGTAATACCATAAATGATTTACCAATTGAAGTGGCACCGTCGTCTAACATTTACTATAAATTGCTAAATAAGATGGAAATTATTTGAAAATAAAATCTATACACCTGGTGTGCATATGTTGGGTGATGTGCATTTAGCTCTTTGTTCTTTTAAGAAAAACAACAACAACAACAACAACTTGTTATATCAAATTGAGTGAGATAAAATTTGACCTCGGGTTGATATTGAAATTAAATTTAAATATAATAAACATACAGCTTTATGAGGTTGGAATATGAAATTTTTTTATAGAATTCTTTTAAAAATCATTGTGTTAATTAAAGTTAAATAAATAATGATGGTAATAAATACGTATAAATCGAGTTTGTGATTATCCATACTATAGTTATTAAATCCGGACTAACCTGATGGGTCAATCTGGGACTGGACCAGTCCGAATTTATCAAAATACTGGTCGGTGCAACGACCTGGTTAAACCCCATCGACTCGACGGGTCAACATGTGACCCAAGCGACTCAGGTGAGACCCAATGTTTTTTTTTTTTCTCTCGGATATGAGATTTGAAACCCATTAGTATATATACTATAAGTTTCCAAGAAAAAATTATGTTTTTTCAATGTAGGATAGAAAAACCTTTTGGTTTAAATACTTCAACTTAAAAGGATAACATAATATTTTTTTTAATATGGAATTTGAAACTCATTAGTATAGATACTCTATGTTCCCAAGAAAAAAGCTATGTTTTTTCAATGTAGGATTTAAAACCCATTAATATATATATTCCATGTTTCAAAGAAAAAAAATTATTTTTTTCAATGTGAGATTTGAAACATTAGTATATACTTCAACTTGAAAGCTTAATATAATATTTTTTAATGTGGGATAAATTTTTTTAAAAAAAATACTCTTTTAAACTTTATTATTTACAATATGTATAGACTATATTTACATGGATTTTTTCTTAATTTTTTTATATAAAATATTAAAATTTTATTTAAAAAAAAAATATGGGTTGACCCAAGTTGACATGGTTGACCCATGAAACTCGAGACCCAACCTCTTGATCGGGTCAACCCCCGAGTTGAGTTTAATAACTATGATTCATACCTCAACCTAAAATCAAAAGCATTATCCATACCCGATCGGGCATGGATTTTAAAAACCTGAATCCAACTTGAATAGGTTTCAGGTATCCATAACCTGACTATATTATAATACATAACCATAAAAATAAAGATGAGCAGATTTATCGCTCCTAGATTTGCTGTTACTTGTTAGATGTGATGCCATTTAAAAAGATCATATGAACTCAACAAACTCGCATATAAAAAAGCATCATAATAGCACAAAAACATGAAATTGAAAGTGACCCAATTTTTTATTTTTCTTGGAATTCACCAACACCAATTAAGTTTTTGGAAATGAAAAAAAGTGGACAAAACAAGGTTGTCCCTTTAAAAAGGGGAAATAAAAAAAAAATTCTTTGGTAGCAAACCAGAGACAATAATAGACTTTGTAAATGAAAATTAAAATAATAATAGATTTGCTATGTTAGAGCTGCTACATACAATAATTTGATGTCAGAGAAATTAAGATTGCTAAGAGCAAGATTTGCCAATCCTTGATTTGTTGCTAGATTTGATGTAATCATTGAAGAGGTTGTGTTATTGCTGGAGAAGAGAGTGAGAGGGAGCAACATAGAAGTTGGAGAGGAGAGGAGACTCGAGAGGCTAGAGATGAGAGTGTCTGAAAAAAAACCCTAAATTTTCTATTTATATATGTTTGGTGTAAATTTAATTTTATCATATTTTAAGGTTATTTATGTAGTTTTGATCGGGGTTCAGGTAGGGTAGGACAATATCCATACATTACTTGAACTTGACTTTTTAACTTCGGGTATTACTTGGACACAACTTGAACCTTAATGAGCAAAAAAAACTCATATCTATTTGGATTAGTTTCTATCGACGGAATAAGCGGTCTATGACATGTGGTGAGGTTGGAGATGAGAGTGTATGAAAAAAACCCTGAATTTTCTATTTATATATGCTTGAAGTAAATATAATTTTCTCATGTTTTAAAGTTATTTACGTAGTTTGGTCTGGGTTAGGGTAGGGTAGGATAATATTTATACATTACTTGAACCTGACTTTTTAATTCAGGGTATTACTCGAATCCCGACCTAAACCTTAACGGAAAAAAAAAAAAAAAACATGTATCTATTTGGATTAGTTTCTATCGAGCTTGGATAAAATTATCATACCTATAAACAAGCATGTTTTTTCTATGTTAATAGTTAAGCCTGATAGAAAATTTAAAATCCATTAATAGATTTTATAATTTATGATATGTACATATCTTTAAATTGAAGAAGAATTAGACTTTATATATAAATGTTAACAACAAGGTATCTTTGGTATTATTATTCACAAAAGATTAAGTCATTTTTAGTTAAAGTTAAGAATAGATTGATATATTCACTAAAAATTATTTTCCCACGACATGGTCTAGCATTGCAATATTTTACGATAACATCAGGATTGAATTCAATGGCGAATTAAACATTTTTTTTTGTAAAAAAAAAATAATATAACCCGGTAAAAGTTATGAGAAAATGACATACTTAAAAAGATATTTGAAAAATAATATAGTTTAAACACAGTCGTATTTCTAAATATCAATTTTATAAACAATATTGTTTTGTTAAAAAATAAAAAAATATATGTCCATGTAAATTAATTAACATGTACAAAACTTAACCTAAAATTTTATAAAAATTCAATAATCAAAATATAAGGTTTAAGATCCAACGATCAAGAAATAAGACAAGAGACAAATTGATGCGTCAATAAAGATAAATTGAGAACAAAAAAAATAGGAAAATAAATAATAGATTACCAAAGATATATTGAAACTTTATTTTTTACACACGGTACTATTAGAAATATTTTAATGAAACAATTCTAGCTACACTATGAAAAACCACTAAACAAGATAGTAATTGGCCAGTTTTTTTATTTGGTGTTAATTTAAGTTGAACTATTTTAAGGTTTTGTTAACAAAAAAAAATTATCAATTAATTATGATTTTTTTTTTTGATGACCCATTATTTCTCTCCCTTATTTTTTTTCAATCACTTTTTTCTCATGCCACATAAGCTAATCTGTCATCTTATTTCTTAGCCCTTGCATATTAGAAATAATTTTCTAATATTGTTTTTCAAATTTTTTACGGTACTTTGATAGAATGGTAAAATATCCCGATTAAATTAAATTTTTAAAGATAGATAGAAAAAAACAATAAAAAAAAGGAAGTTAATGATGTACTCTAACAAGAAAATGCACGTGTCACGTGTGCAGACGCGCTCGAGGGGCCGTAGAGTGAGAGAATACAAAAGGGAACACTTTGGTCAGTGCATGTATGACTCTATCTGACGTAACGACAAATTAAAAGCCATTATACTGTCCAGAGTGTCCTCTGGTGGCTGACGTGACGACTCATAATTCTGCTCGTACGCTTAATTCTTGCTTCCTTGACAGTTCGAGGTTCAGAACTTTCCTGCCTCCATGTGCTTCTAAACTACCTGTCAGCTTGACAAGATGGCACGTGGTTCGCATCAAAACAAAAGTCTTGAAGAATTGTCTTATTTGCAATTTTTTTTTTTTTAAAGAAAATATAAGATGATATTTTCAAATTTGTAAACGTGACATATTTTAAAAAATCATCATTTTAATTGAAAAAATAGTACTGGTATATTTCATAGTTATTAAATCTAGTATTATTTAATGAATCAATCCTGTAGCTTGGTGATTTTGAATATAATTTAGTTCGGATTTTATTTGAAATCAATTTTGTTTTTCATAATAGATATTACAAAACTGAATGAAAAATCAATTTTAATAATAATTTTATTATTTTTATTCAATGATTTTATTTTTAAAAATTAAAAATATCATTATTTTATTAATAATTCAAGTTAACTCAACAAATTCTTCACCCAAATGGAGTATAGTATCGATGATATATTCTAGAATTTATTTGAAAAAATGTTAGTGGCGAAATGTGTAAGGTGGCTCCATTGTAAAGAAGCTAAAGTTGTGGTAGGTGCCGTCTAGATAATTTGCCTTTTCCTTTGTATTCAACAAAAGATAATCCTCTGACCTCCTTTATCCCTCTATTGTGTAAATTTATTAAATTCAAATCGTCTTGGTGGGTTGATTCATAATTTAATTAATCTAATAATTAGACTGGTTCAAGTAAAGTTAAAAAAATAATAAAAAGAAAAAGAAAAGATCAAATCAACTCCACACGTAACTTGGATGACCCGGCAAAATATAATAGAGATTTTTTAAAAAAAATATGTTTTTTTCTCCAAGCTAGATGTTCTTTTTCTCTCTCTCATAATTTTTAATTGATTATTAATCATTTTCAAAGTTCACTACATAAATATTAAAAAAAAATAATTTATTTTTTAAGATGAGATTTAAAGTTCTTTAGTATATATACTCCATGTTCACAATAAAAAAATTATTTTTTTAATATGAGATTTGAAGTCCTTTAGTATATATATTATATATTTTACAAAAAAAAAAGTTATATTTTTCTCAAGACGAGATAAAAAAATCCTTTTGATATAAATACTACAACTTAAAAGGATAATATAATATCTTTTAAATGCTAGATAAAAAATATTCTGAAATAATTTGTTAAATTTTGTTATTTACAATATGTATAGCCTGTATTTATATGAATTGTTTTTTTAATTTTTTCGTATGAAATATTAAAGTTTAAAATATTTTTTTTAAAAAAAATTTTTAGTTAACTCAAATTAATCCGTATAACCTAGTTAACCTTTAAATCAGGTATGATAATTATGGTTTAAATTATAGCTTAGTTGAAAGGAGGTTATCATTTATCACCACAACGTGAAATTTAGCAAGTCAATGATGTCTTCATGAATTCAAAATTTCCTCTTGATGAATGTTACAAATAAAAAAAATTAATGGTTTTTAATTCGCTACAAAGTCTAGATTTTTTTTTATGATGGTAAGAAAATAATTAGTAATTTTTTATTAGTTATTTTTTAAATTCATGCTGAAGAAAAAGATAAACAAAGAGAAAATTAAAATTCATGACCATCAAAAATGAGAAAATATATCCATTTAAATTTTCTCTTTTATAATTGTATCTATTTTTTAAAAAATAAATTTAAAAAATAATTAATAAGATATCATTAATCAATTCCTGAACAATATAAAAATTCTCCAGTCTATGCTTGCGCTAATTTCTTCTTGCGAGGAAGGGCACTTCTCTTGAGATTTCTTTACAATTAAGAATCACAAATAAATTCGGATCTTAATGTGAAAATTGGAATAGATCAACTGCTGTGTTCGGAAAATTGAAAAAATAATTAATAATTAATTTTCACCTCCAATGAGAGAATTATTAGTGGCTTTCAATTCTTTGATTTTCGACCTTCTAATTTTACTAAAAAAATTATTAATGAAGTCATCACAAGAGATATGAATTCAATTTATTGTTGAGTTTTCAAATCTAATATACACCATTGTTCATCTTTTAATTTCAGAGATCTTCGCATCATTTCCTTCTACTTCTATTGCTACATATTCTTCATTTGTTTATTCCTAATGTAAAATTGACTGTGTTAGTAACATGATACATGATATTTTTTAAAAAATATTTTTCAATAGAAAATACAATATTATTTTTTATATAATTTTTTATTTTTTGATATTAATATATTAAAACTATACAGAAAATTTAAAAAATAAAATTAAAATCACTTTAAAATATAGAAAATATCATATGAATATAAATATTTAATATAAATTTGAGTTGATTTAAGATGAGACTAGGCATTGATTAATTTTAAATCATGTGTAAATTTTATACTTTAAATCTTATTTTCAATTTTAGCTTCAAATCTGTGTGTAAGGTAATTTTGATAAATGATTTTTTTTTTTTAGTTTAACGTAGGTGTCCGGGTCAGCCTGCGCGCATCTCAACTAATCCCACGAGCCCTGAAGTTAACGACCATGTAAGCCTCCAGTAATCATCATATGAATAACTAAGGGCTCGAACTTGAGACCACAGAGGAAGCAAACCTTTTAATCCCAAACTTCTATTAATGGGCCACCACCTTTATACTTTAGAATTGAAATCTTGTATTATATGAAGAAAAATATGATAAATTGACGCCGAACTCATGTTGACGGTTGAAAGCTGTGTTTGGACTATGGGGAAGTTTATTGGCCCATCGATTTATAGCTAATCGTGGGCTCGAGACACAGAAAAGCTCCATGCATCTGGAAGCTGAAACTTGA
This sequence comes from Populus alba, assembly GCF_005239225.2. Lineage (NCBI taxonomy): Eukaryota > Viridiplantae > Streptophyta > Magnoliopsida > Malpighiales > Salicaceae > Populus > Populus alba. Next base: position 2,036,659 of record NC_133301.1, on the reverse strand, counting down.
TGGGAAAGCCTATGGTCGTGGAGGAAAAGTTGGTCTGTCAAATCTCAAATCAAGACAAATCCCGACTTCTGATGCCAACAACAGGGTTTTTTTTTTTTTTTTTTTAATTTATTTTTTTTACTTAAATTTAAAATTTTATTGTTATTTTCAGATTATTTTGATACATTAATATTAAAAATAATTTTTAAAAAATATAAAAAATATTATTTTAACGTTTTTATAAATAAAAAATACATGAATAAAAAGAAAAAAAACCTTTTTCATCTTTAGGTTTTGCTCCTTCAAGGAATGAATAATGATGCTGCTAGGGAAATCTTCGTAAATAGCACAACAATACATGGATTTATTTTATGTTATATTGCTTCTGCTTTAAAAAAATCAAAGTTATGTTAAGCATTGTGGGCCAACTATATTTATAAAAAAAATTATTTTTTCTAATTTTAAATTATTTTTTATCAATTTAATATGTTTATGTTAAAAATAAATTTAAAACAATAATATTTTAATATATCTATGCATTAAGATGGTGCTGTATTCACGGTTAGTATGGGAAATCTGAGAAAAAAGAAGTGTTAGACTTGATTTTTTTTTATTAATCTTTCTTGCGTGGACTTGAATTATTTTTTTTTTATTAATCTTTCTAATGATTTTGGACCCACCACCACCTCACCTCGACCCATGCTGATGACAAAATGTTTTTGTTTGAATCATGTGTGGCAGGTTTTCAATTTCTTCAATGAACCTTAATTCACATTTTGGGCAAGTTGCCGAGTCTTTTCTCCAAGCCTGAACGAAACAGCTGCATCTACAGCACCAATACGACGGCGTAGTTGGAGAAGACATCAAATTGAACAAAACCCACATTTTATTTTGGGTTAGATTTGAAATATTGAAGCTTTCCGGTGTTAGAAACAGGGGTGGCTCCTGGAGTGACCTGTTTGATTTTTTTTTTTAATTAATATGATTTTTTTTTAATCCTTGGTTTTTCTATTTAATTTTTTTTTATTTTTTTAAATTAATTCATAATTTATAGTGACCAATCAAAGATTGATAATGATGAGAATTGATTTTTATTAATTATTTAATCTTTTAATTTTTAAAATTTACTATAAAAAAGGAGGGTAAAGAAGAGATTCTAACTTGCATGTTTTTTGTTTTAGTTTTTTACACTCTTCGTCCCCTTATTTTTTGTGTTCTTCTTCTTCTTTTTATCCTTTATTTTTCCTTGTAAAAATCTATAGCTTAGGTTTCTTGCATTTTATTTTAGTTTAAGTGCTTTAGTTTGAAGGTGTGTCTAGATCAAGAAGGTGGTGTTGAAATATTCGAGAGATATATTATAAATATTTTAATTACACAAATAAAGAGCAATAAAACTTTAAGCAAAAATAATTAATCAAGTTTTTTATATGGCTTCCTAGTTATTTGCTGGCAAGCGGTGTAAAGCTGTAATAACTTGGGCCGAAACGATTCGCTAAGTATTCGGCTCGAGTTAAATTTAGTAGGCAGCAGGCTCATGTTGTTGGGCCAAAATGACCTTTCTAGACAGACCTGGAACGCCTGCACAGATCTTAAACTGAAAATTATGCTTTGTGTATAATTTTCAAATTTACTTTCCTAAGCCTGGCTGTAAGTAATCCATTAAAGTCCATGTTTTCCCCCTGAACTCACTTTTGTTTTACAGCCCAGATGAAAAATATAGCAAATCTCACCTGTCTAGTTTTTTTTTTTTTTTTTTTTTATTAATATAGATATCAAAACTAGTTTATGTGTATTTTAATTAATCGTATGAGTTTTAAAGTTAATGACCATATAAGCTTTCAGTGGTCTGAGATTTATGAAACTCGAACTGATAACCTCTAAAAATCAAAATTAAAAATTGACCAGTTAAGTTATATCCTTTAGAGCTATGTCTTCGTATTTAATCAAAGAATGATGAACTCATTGAGCATGACTCTTCAGGGTTATATCTATACTTTAAAATTTAAATTCATAAAAAATCACAATAAGATAATTTTTTTTTTATAAACACAGTATTTTAGACACTGTAGGTAATATATGTGAAATTCATTAAAAAATGTATTGATTATCAAAACTTGACAAGAAAATATCTTTATGTTCAGAGATCTTCCCTTACTTTCTGTAGGATGATATCAAACATAAAATGATGATGTAAGTGTTGAATTTTGCCGCAAGAACACAAATTCTTTTAAATATAATGGAGAGTTTTTATGCCTTGGAGGAGTTGAGATACTGCGAATGTGTTGTCGATGTGGTGGATTCCAGCTTACAAATTCAAGGCTTACCGACAACTAAGATTTTGACAGCTGTAGATGTGCCTCTTAAGGCTAGTTTGGCCTGGTCTGTAAAACAGAGGAAGGGTATGCCTAGACATGTACGTGTGAGTGTGTTTCAGCAAACTTAATTTTGTATTTATTTACGTGGTAATTGTAAGATATATATTTTATTATTACTTTGGATTGGAATTTAAAAATAAATCATGCCATAGATTTTTTATAAACACTCCAATTTGAGTGTTACATGAGATTGTATAAGCTGTATTCACTCTAGGAAAAACAATATATTGAAAAAAAAGAAGGAAACGTGAAACTAAGAAAAATACGTTCCCTATTTGAAAGTAATTAAATTTTATTTTCTTAGACAATCATGTTTTTTTTTTCCAGTGTTTTATAAACTATAAAACATAAAAAAAATGTTGGTTTTAAAATTATTCACTATCAAAATGAGGGCCTCGTTTGGTCCCTTTTTTTTAGTGGGAGCATGAAATTATTTTCGGACTATAATGTTTTTGTACAATTATTTATAGTATTTTGTTCCTCAATTATAATTTCTTGGCCTTTTATTTTTAGAGTGTTTATGAATGTTGTGGTGTTTAATTTTAAAAAATATATATATTTTTTAAAATATATTAAAATAATAATTTTTATTTTTTAAAAATATTTTTAACATCGATATATCAAAATAATCTAAAAATATAAAATAATTTCAATTTTTTAAAAAAACATCTTGATAAAGGACATATGCTATGCTAGTAGAGTGATATATGTAAAAAAAAATTATATTCATGTGAAAAGTCTTTTTTAATAAAATAAGAATTTAAATAAAAAATAATATTAAGAAAAAAAACACGCCATAAGAATAAGTTACGAATTAAAAGGATTGATTCAATTTTTATTTTTTAAAGACTTAAAATAATATTGTTTTTTTTAAATAAAAAATTCATCCGGTTAGGTCGCTGGCAAGTGGTAACCGGTTCAAGACCAGGTTTTTTTTCACTTGGGACCGGTTCGGGCCTGGATTTTTTAGGTCCGGGTTTACCGTACGAGCCAGTCGGTGTTTTACAGTTAAGCATGGGATGCCGAGGTTTTTTTTCTTGGAGGAAGTTTCTGGCACAACATGAAGAATTTGCATAACGTGTCTAAAACCTGACGTGGCACTCTCTGAATGATCGATACTTGTCTTTCAATGGACCCCACTACGTTTTCTTTAACAACTGTCTTATCACATATCATCTAAGATCACTTATCAGTTATCAAATTATCTACTTATCATCTCGTACACATCGCCAGTCTCGTGCTATTTAGCACACGACATTTTCGACGCAGGGTGTGAATTCAGCTTTTAAAGTAAAGAAAACACAGAGAAAGAGACCCTTTAGTTTTTTGAAGCTAAAAGTCATGGTCACTCACTGATCTTTCTCTCTATCAATCTAATTTACTTGTTATTCTTCACTTATCTGGTAAGCTTACACATAACTTTGCTCATTTCTCTGGTTTTCTTTGATGCCCATCTCTTATATCTTGAAAAGTTGCTAATTTTCATCGTGTTAAGTGGTGTTTAGCTTTAGTTTTAGTGATCTTTAGTTAAAAAAGGTACTGTCTTGATTAGTTAAGAACCCAGAATTTCTTGATTGATTTACTGTTTTCTGTTTGAAAATCATCAAATTTCTTTGCTTAATTTATTCTTAATTTGATGGAGACAGGAGAGAGAGTTGTCTATAACTGACCAGATGGTCATCTTTATCATTTTGGTTTGTCTTGGGCTCACGCCCACTGGATCAAAACTCAAATCTTTTGTTTGGTGTCCTAGAAAATTATATTTTTTGAGTTAAGAGCTATAGGGTCTTGTTTTTGTTCACTTTTTGTGTATGGATGGTTCATATTAAATTCTCAGCTAGAACTTGCAAAGTTTGATTTAGTATCTTCTTGATGATTTAAATAAGATAGCATTATTGCTTATCTTATTTATCATTTTAATTTAACAAATTCAGTGTTTTGGATTCATTTAGAGGTTCAGGTGACAATGGCTGCTCTCTGTAAAGATCTTGTCCTTTTAATCTCACAGTTCTTAGACGAGGAAGGGTTCAAAGAAACTGCTCGCATGTATGTTACTTTCTCCTTCTCTCTCTAACACACAATCTTGGGAATCTCAGACCCTTTCAGATGAATTATGCAATTTTTTAACGAATCGTTTGATTGTGTGTAACCTTTTTTTTTTTTCCTTTCATTATCGGCCCAGGCTTGAGCGTGAAAGTGGTTATTACTTCAGCATGAAGTTTTTCGAGGACATGATACGCAGTGGCAACTGGGATGAGGCTGAGAGATATCTTTCTTGTTTCACAAAATTAGATGACAACAGATACTCGACAAAGATCTATTTTGAAATTAGGAAGCAGAAATTCCTTGAGGTGTTGGACAAGTAAGGCTGCTTCTTTCTTTCACAATCACTGTGCACGCATTATGTATGTCACATCGATTCTACTTATAATTTGTTAATTGATTTTACAGCAATGAACGTTCCAGGGCTTTAGACATCCTTATGAAGGATTTGAAAGCTTTCGCCCCAGACAACGAGGAGCTATTAAAGGAAATGACTTTGCTTTTGACATTAAATAATATAAGGTATAAATCTATGGTATATATGTTTTTGTTATTTTTATTATTATTATTCACATTCCATAGGAGCAGCATGTTAAACTTATTACAAGAAGATTAATTTCTCTCGTTGTTGAACAGGGACCATGAGTCACTCTCTATGTATAGTGATGCAGAGTCGGCAAGAAAAGTTATGATGGTTGAGCTTAAGAAAGTTATTGAAGCAAATCCCCTTTTGCGTGACAAATTGGAATTTCCAAACATTGCAAATCATAGGCTACGGCGTCTCATAAACCAAAGGTTCCTTTTTTCTTTTCCTTCATTTAATTCTCAATTTCACATCACAACTCGAATACACCAAGCCACAAACTGAATGCAGGCTCTGGTTACGCACATAGAGTACATGCAAGTACAGGCACTTTTATATGCACATATGCATGTTGGATTCTCTTCAGAATTTCTAGACATGTCTATTTGTCATTCAGATAAAACTGATTTTTGCATTTAACCTGACAGTCTGAATTGGCAGCATATGCATTGTGCATATCCGCAGCCAAATCCTGATATAAGAACCCTTTTTGTGGATCACATCTGTGTACCAATACCATCGGATGATCATTTATTTTCAGCAGCAAGTGATAGCAATCCACTGGTATGACACAAGAAGAACAATTATCGTTCTTATTTTATTTTTCCCTTTCCAATAATGGATTCAAGTATGGTTCCTAACCAACCCAGCTTGATTATCCTTTTAACAGTATTCGTACATAATCCATCTAATGAGCTTTAGTGTTATTGTCTAGCCCTCTCAAACAACATCAATGCTAGTTTCAACTTCCTCAGCCTCAAATTCTACTTCTTCTGAGGCCCACTCTTCAATTTCAAGTGAAGCTTTGTCTCTTGGAGTTCCAACAAACATAGGTAATGGTTTGTGATTCTCTCATTAATATTTCTTTGGCCTTCTGTGAAAGCAGTTTTATTGTGGTTATAGAAAAAAAAACTCCTTTCATCACTAACTATCTATTCCATGTTTGTTGCAGCTATGATAGAGGTTTTGGAGAATAATACTACTGTAAATGACAGTGGTATTCCTAAAAACAGAATTGTAAACCTAAAAAGGCCTTCCAATGAGGCAAGCTTAATTTTTCATTTCTTTTTGTTGAAACATTGGTAAATATCAATAATAATTTTTTTTCTTAAGCCATCGATTTCATGCGTGCAGGAAATATCCACATGCATGCAGGAAATATCAGATGCCTCTCTTCCTGATCAAAGCTCTGTTAACATTTCTGATGATTTGCCAAAGAATGTTTTTAGGATATTAAATGAGGGGTCATCTCCAACAAGCATGGATTTTCATCCTGAAAAACAGACTGTTCTTCTAGGTTTATTCATAAGGATATATATTTTTTCTTCAATATTTTGGGATAAGCACCCTTTTTAAATTGATTGTTTACTCATGCAAACTGATGGTTTGATACTTCAGTTGGAACCACTGTGGGGGACATTGGATTGTGGGAAGTTAGTTCAGGGGAAAGTTTGCTTTCAAGGAATTTTAAGGTTTGGGATATTGCAGCATGTTCGATGATGTTCAAGGTTCGTCACCTTCTATACCATGCTTCCATTAAACAATCATGGTTCTGAAATATGAATGATCTTGCATATATCCAGGCAACTTTGCTTAAGGATCCTAGTGTTTCTGTTAATCGTGTTGCTTGGAGCCCAGAAGGCAGTTTGTTTGGTAAGTTTTTAAAGATAATGGAAGACAAGGGGAAATAATATCCTATCATTCGGAATATGTTTGTTCATTAATTTAACCTCATTATTTTTTTTTATAAAAAAAACAGGGGTTGCTTATTCAAAACACTTGGTGCAAATATATTCTTATAATGAAGCCAAAGATGCACGGCAGCAATTGGAGGTAGCTTTCTGGCATCTTATGTTCTTCACTAAATTTTTGGCTTTGCTGTTCATTCTTTGGATAATTATCATATCAAGCTTATTCTTTAACTTATTTCTTATATCTAGATTGATGCTCATGTTGGTGGAGTAAATGACCTAACCTTCTCTGCCCCTGAAAAACAACTTTTGGTCATTACCTGTGGTGATGACAAGATCGTTAAGGTTGGTTTATTTTACATCAGAATTAGACATAGATTTTTCTCTGTCTTGGAAAGAAAGTGATGATATTTTTCTGATGACCATTAAAGGCATGGGATGCGACTGACGGCATCAAAATGTATACTTTTGAGGGCCATGATGCTCCTGTTTATTCTCTCTGTCCCTATAGCAAGGGAAATGTTCAGGTGAGTATTGCTATTGGTTCTTTTGTACTTGTGGCGACATTGATTGTTTCAGACTGATGATAATTCCACCTTTACTTTTTTCTTTTTCTGCTTCAGTTTGTCTTTGCCACATCAGTGAATGGGAACATAAAAGTTTGGCTGTATGATAATTTAGGAGCCCGAGTAGATTATGATGCTCCTGGCCTGGGGTGTACATCAATGGCTTATAGTGGTGATAGAAGGTTTCATTTACTCGGTCTGAATTGCCTTTTCAATGTTTCACATGCTGGTTATATTTGAAGGGTAAATCATGTTGCAATCAAAAACTTTGTAGGCTTTTCTCATGCGGGACCAGCAGAAGTGGAGAGTCATTTCTTGTTGAGTGGGATGACTCTGAAGGTGCCATAAAAAGAACCTATCTAGGATTGCAAAAGAATTCTTTAAGTGTAGTGCAGTTCGATATAATGAAGAACCAGGTTTTAGCTGCTGGTGACGAGCATGTGATCAAAATTTGGGATATGAACAAAATTGAGCTTTTCACAACCATTGATGCAGAGGGAGGCTTACCAGTAAGTTCCTTATGACTGGTAATTTTGATTGAATTAAAATCAAATATTCCACTTACAAAGAATAGTGGTCTCAGTTTCTCATATAATTCCTTTCACCCCTGATGTGAAGGCAAACCCATGTGTTCGATTTAACAAGGAAGGCACGTTGTTGGCTGTTTCTGCAAATGACAACAAGATCAAAATCTTGGCAAAAGATGGCAGTCTTCAGTCACTGCATACAACAGAAAATTGCTTGGATAATGATTTTAGAGTTTTCTCTGATACTCTTAAGAAGGTGGGCATATTTAATACATTCATGACTAGTGATAGAATATAGATCTCTTTCTGATGCTTTTAATTTTTGTTCAGCTTGTAAGTGAAGCAATTTCAAAAGGTGCCTGTGCTCAAGATGCAGATGAAGCTGTTGCAAAAGTGGGTAACTCTTGGTTTTGTCAGAGATTCATGCTATATCTTATATGACATGATGAGTTGTTTTTTACTTAATACAGTAGTATCTTTTGGTAGGACTTGTCATGACTCTGGAAATTACTTTGAAGTTTGGGGTACTAAGCAATGTTTTAATCTTCTACAGAATGGAAACCTGAAGGCAGTGAAATCTAAAATTACTGGAAAAGACACTATGTCAAAGAGTGGGAGGCTTATTGAATTAAACTGCCCTTCTCAGTGCCAGATTCTGAGACTTCCTTCTCACATGAAAGCAAACAAGGTTGGACTGTACTGTGTTGTAGCTGCTAAATTCTTCTTTTCATTTTATTTTCCTTTTGAATTTTTGTTAGCTCCTTCTGCCTCACGTCTTTGAAGTCCTGCAGATGTAGACACATTTTCAAATGTTTTGACTATGATCATAGATTGTTTTTTATTTCTCCTTTGGGTTTCTAGGTAGTTTTAAGTTTCTTGCTGGTTCTTGCTTTGCAAATTGATAACTCTCTGTGCAGTGGATGTGAAGGATGAGATTTCTCAACACGTGTACAAATTTGAAAACTGGAAGGCTTCGAAACCCATCTGAAAATGTTATATTATATATTCAAAAGCAACACATCTTTGTTTTTGGAGATACCAATTCAATTGCTTGAGGATCTGAGCCACTCAAATGTTTATATGTGTGTGTGTGTGGGCGCTGAAAAATTCCAATATACCGTGTAAGGATGAGAAGTTTCTCAGTAGCTTTTATCTTTCACAAATGCAGATATCAAGGCTCATTTACAACAACGCAGGTAACTCCATTTTGGCATTAACATCAAATGCCACTCATTTATATTGGAAATGGCCACAGAATGACTTTGACTTGAGTGACACGGTGAGCAAAACTAGAGATTCAAACCATTTCTATTTTGCATTTGAAATTATTCTTTTAAATTTAGTGTTAACTGCTGTTAATAATGCTATTGCAATGAAATCTTAATGGCAGGCAGCTGCAAAAGTTTCCCCTCAACTATGGCAACCCAGGAGCTACTCAGGGCTGATGACAAATGACCTTACAGGCAGCAACCCTGAAGAGACAGTTCCCTGCTTTGCCCTGTCCAGGAATGATTCATATCTTATGTCATCATCCGGAGGGAGAATCTCTCTGTATAATTTGCTGAAATTCAAGGTATCATGAACTTCCATTTGCAGTCTACAAATTTATGAAGTTCTAAATGATCCATGCACATTTTTATTAGCCCCATGTGATCTTGTTTGTCATGTATACTTTGAAATCTTTACATATTCAATTCGACTACAAATCTTCCAATTACTTGTCACAGTTTCCGAATTGTACTAAGTTTATGTGGTTTAAATTATTGTTTATGAAATTTAAATACTTTCCATAGGTGGTTTTCTCACTTTTTATTGAACATCATCATATGGATATAAAATACCATCTTTTACATGCAAAGTTTTCAAATCTTTTGATTGTTCACGTGTTTTGGTAGTTTACAAGCATGTTTAATTGAACATTCTTAAACTTAATAGACGATGCTGTCCATCATGCAACCACCACCTGCAGCAACTTGCATTGCTTTCCACCCTCAAGATAACAACATACTCGCTATAGGGAGAGACAATTCCACAATTCTAATATATAATGTCCGTTCAGCTAAGGTATGCATTTCTCCTGATGTGATCCAGTGCTTTACTCGAGCAAAACCAAGCTTTATCATCTCCTTAATACTCGCAGGTCATTGCCATACTTGAGGGTCATTCTAAGAGAGTCTCTGGTCTAGCCTTCTCAAATGACCTGAATTTACTTGTTTCTTCTGGAGCAGATGCTCAGGTTAGTGTTGAATTATACGAGATATGTATAATGCTGAATTTCCTTGATGATGATTTCGAAGTCATTTCCAAGAGTAAATGTGTTTATTTAAATGATACCTTGCCTCTGTCATATGTCTGAAGTGCTCCTGTACAATCATGTTCTTTATTCTTGTGCAGATTTTTGTCTGGAATGTTGAAGGGTGGTACAAACAGAGGAGCGCATTCTTGCAGATTCCCGATGGAAGAATACCCTTTTCATTATCATCAGATACCCACATCCAGTTTCATCACAATCAGACAGAATTCCTTTCTGTACATGAGACTCACCTTGCAATTTATGAGGCCAGAAAATTAGAATGTGTGAAGCAGGTTCTCTCCCTCCTTCCCTCTCTCTCTCTCTCTCAATCTCAAGAAGGTGTATTCCAGTAATTCAACTCACCTGACAATTTATTTTTATGTTTACAGTGGATTCCAGGAGATTTTGCAACACCAATTTCCCATGCAACGTTCTCTTGCGATGGCCAGATGGTGTATGCCAGCTTTCTGGATGGACTTGTCTCTATATTTGATGCCTCAGATTTTCAGTTATATTGTCAGATTAATCCAACTGCCTACCTTTTCCCCACTTCAAGGTAAAGCACTCATGAAACAAATTAGAGACAGAGAAGCTGTCCAATCTCATACATTTATAGTTGTGTTTATTTCAAGTTCTGTCAAGTATCTGATCCGGTAACTAGTTAATGATACCATCTTGAGCTTTTTTTTTGTGGCTGTAGTTTGGGAGTGTATCCGATTACCATTGCCGCACATCCTCAGGAACCAAACCAATTTGCAGTGGGACTGACAGATGGTGGTGTTATAGTCTTTGAGCCTCCGATTTCCGCCGGTAAATGGAGTATGTTGACAGCCGATGAAAATGGATCAGCAAGTAAAATGCCTGCCCAATCCGAGGCTGATTATTGATAATTCAGCGTATGAAAACTGTGTTTTAAATTAGCGAACATTGAAAACATTGGCCGGCCATCTGTATTTGTATTTCTGTGTCTTTATGTAACGAATACCTAAGAGTCGTTTATGGTATCATCCAATAAGATATGCCTTAGTCTGTAAAAATAAAATGCATTACCTTTAGTTTTTTGAGCTTTTGCCACGGAGAGTAGTGGCTGCATGCAGTCACTGATCCTAGCCGTCCACAGAAGCAATGCCTGGTGGTTCTGACAAATCATGCTCCTGCATTATGGCATGCACAACTGTGATCAGCTACTGCTTGCGGCCGTAACTGTCCTCTGCTAAATCCTCTTCTCCTCCTCTAATTGTTGTGCTTGTGCATGATCGTACACAATGGGAAAGAACTCTTCCCGTCTTCTGTTTTATTTTTCCAGCCATATTCGTCAGATATACTTATCTAAAGCCATGCTATGTCTATGAAGTCAAATATAGTCCAAAATGAATGAGACTTTGAAAGCCAACAATTCTCCGATCTTCAACCCTTGGATCGGGTTTTGTAATAACTATCATAATTGAACTCGACCGGATATGGAATTTTCATTCTCGGACCTGATTGAAAGCTATAAGACACATAATTTTTTTTAAATTTCAGAGTTCGTTATTTATTTCAGATTTAGATCGTAAAGCAATATGCATACCCCAACTCAAGACTTCTTTCTTTCAAGTTTTAACTGAACTCAATTAGTTCTAAAAATTTTCTACTTTCTACGCATTCAAGAAGGCTCAGGTCGGTTTCTATTGGATTCAGGTAGCCTCACCTTCCACCAGCGTAAACTTGGCTCTTATTAGGATTGTCACGGAAGTCGGAAGGTACTACTTGCGCTCGTCTACTCCCCTGACCACCACAACTATCATTTCTTCCTCGGATTTATATTCTTATCCTAGCCTATTTTGGTCAAGAGCTACGCTACCTTGCTTAGCCTTTTCCAGTACACGACAATGGTGGCACATCCCTGCCGCTGCCACCCAAAAGCAATTGAATTACCATAAGCACTCACCTGTTGACATTAAAATTTTGAAAAGGAGTCTGGAACAACAAACAAGGAAAGGGGAATCAGGCTTCACTGTTAACTTCACTCTATAAACAGGGAATGCATTGCAAGATGGATTCTTGCAGATGCGAGTTCAAATTTAGACAATACATTCAATTCAAAGAAGTTTGAATTGTTAATTGCTTCCACACGAGTAAATTTGAAATGCTCAATATTCCAGATTCAAGTCAATTGCCTCCACACAAGTAAATTGGAAATGCTACATATCCCAGCTTTAAGCATCCACCTTTGCCGCTGCAGATGCATAGCTGACACTGCTGTCTCTCATTGTTTTGCATTGACTAGACTGCTCATACCGGAGGAACTTGATCTTTATCTTTGTCAAGCTAGTACTCGACATCTGAAAGTATCATAGATGTCAAACAAAATGGCAAAATAGAAACTAAAGGTCATGAAATAATATATCCAGAAGTTTTTAACAGCGTTTTAAAACAGAATTGTGATAGGTGTGAGCAATTGTCATGAATTATTCAATCAAATAGAAGTAGAACATGGCTGGCAGAAATTCCTTGTAGAAAATGGAAGAAAAAGCTGTAAAGACACTGCAAACATCTTATGGTGCTGAAATCAAGCCATTTCGGTAATTTTAAGAGATTTGGGCACTTACATGCAAGAAAACACTAATTGGATGCCTTCCACAGATAGTGTTGTCATACTCCGACAAATATTGTTTAAATGCATCTGCATTCCCTGTTTCAATTATGTCCATGCCCATCTTGTCCAATGCCTCAATAGACTTGTGTATGGGCCCACATTTCTTGTCATAGTGTGTGTAATGGAACCTAATAAAGGAAACACAGGTCAAGATTGCTTGATGAGATGGTTAAATACATAAGGTGAACCAAATGCATTTCAACAGCACCACAACAACATATTGTGCATGGTTGTGACTTGTGAGTAAACAGTCAGCACAACTTGTTGAATATCATGCTTTACAGAGATACAGATACAAAAATGGACAACATACAGTGATAATCAAATACCATGACATTTTTTTTCTCTATTCATTAACTGAACAAAATATAGATACATTCATCTTAAAGATTAGAAGACCCCTTCGCATAATGTATTCAGTGGGCTCAGAGGCATCTGACATTCAATCAAGTTCTTCAACGAACTTCTCAGACATACAATAGAAGCAAATTGAACAATAGATCTTTCAAGGCTTTGAGGAAAGCATTGCTAAAATTAGTTTAAAAAAGAAATCAACCCTCCAATTTTGATTATGAGGAAAAAGAAAAGGAAATCTAACAAATGTTACTCAGTATTGTCCATGGCACAATTGTACGTGTGAGATGGAAGCAAATTAAAGAGTCATCCCCATTGTAGACCTCCTCCACAAATTCAAAGACATTTAGAAGGAGAAAAGTACCATGAAACCATCATTATAACGGAACATACCGAGAACCCCAGTGACAAAAATCTGAAGAGACAGAAAAGAAGTTAGTTGGATCATCGACATATTTTGCCAACAAGCGGCCATACATGGCCTCATTATCAGTATGAAGAGCTCCAACCAAAATGGGTACAACTTTCACTGGGTGCCTGCAATCCATGAACAAATAAATAAACAAAACACAAAAATAAATCAGTAAAGTTGAGCCACAAACAAAACCAACTTAGCAAAATTCTCTATGCAGCAGAAATTACCCTTCAAATATTTTAACAAGATAAGGCAAGTGCATTTCCATGCTATGTTCAGCCTCATCAACCTGAAGATCCATCAACTCAAATTTTCCTGTGGCTTTAAGTTCCTCAATGACTGAAAAGGATCCAAAATGATCATAATTCGTTCAATCACACGGACCAACAGAACATCAAACCAACAGTGAAAGCTAAAATGAACTAATACTTTTCTATGATGATTCAAAACTTGCATTCCATCTTAATAAAAAACCAAACCGTGGAGGTACAGTACCTTCCAAATCAATAGGTAAGTCTCCTATGGGCGTTTTGTAGACTGTAGCTGTTGAAAGAGCACATTTTGGTGTATAGTAATGGTGTGACGGACCAAGAAGGAATATCCGCTTGCTAAAAAAAACAAAACGAAACGAAAAATTCTCGATTATCATCAACAAAAAATCATTACTTTCCCCATCAGAATCTCTCCCCGAAATGTGATACCCAGAAAAATAAACACTACCACTGTATCACATTTCCACAGAGTCACACTGCATCATAACAAAACATATTTATATAGATGTGTGTGTATAAACAAAAATTAAATAAAAAATCCGAAAATAAATCAAATAGAAAATAAACTCTCTGACTAACATGTTAGTAGGATCAATATTTCCAAAAGCATAAGCAGCAGCACGGCCCGAATAAGAGTAGCCTGCATGTCTAAAATCTCCATTTTGCCATAAAAAATAAAATAATAAAAGAAAAAAAAACAAATTAATTAATTACATATAAAAAAAACAATCAATCGAGCAAAAATAAGGGATTAATAGTAATATACGGAGCAATAACACCGCGAACATCAGTAGATTTCGTTAATCCAGTAGCACTCAGCCAGCCCTCAAGCTCTTCTTCAAGCTTTTTAGCTGAAATTAACAACAAAATTAAAAAAAAAAAAAAGTAATATAATTGATTCAAAAAAATAATAAAAATTGTAAGGGAGAGAGTGAGGACATACGGTTGTCGGTGTACCAAGAGCCGGCATGAGATGGTCTTCTGATTTTCTCCATATTTTTCAGAATTTTGAAGAAAACCCTAATTTCTTTTTAATTAATGAGAAAAAAAATTAGTTTAAAAGAAAGGGAGAGAGTTCCTTATTTCTTTTTCCTTTTTTTTATTCGAGAGAGAGAAACGGAAGAGATTAAAGTACAGGTAGTGAAGTCGACGGTAGAGGAGTGTGAGAGGATACGCTGGATTTTGGTGAATTGTTGTTGTGTGGAGTTGATGCCTGACAGCTTCCACGTTGGGTTCTTGTGATTTTTTCTTTTTAAATTTTATCATTTGCATCGTGTTAAACCCGCGTGGTGATTTGCTGTATTAAGATAACAGTTATTTTTTAAAAGTTAATTTTAAATAAAATAAATAAATTTTTAATAAACATATACCAAACTACATTTTCAAAAAAAAAATTTAAAAAAATATAGTTGCGATTTTTTTTTTTTTAAAAAAAAAAAAATTATACTAAAATATATCAAAATGATTTTTTTTATTTTTAAAAAATTATTTTTTAACATCAGCAAATTAAAATAATTTAAAATATTAAAAATATATTAATTTAAAAAAAATAAAAAAAAATTTTAATTTTTTTAAAAAGTAAATCTCAGAAACAAACAGACCTTAAGTTAACGTGAAAAAAAAAAATCACCTTAAGTTTTAACTTGGATAAATTATTTATTAATTTTATCAAATTTAAATAACTCAACAAGTTAGCCGGATTAAAAATAAAATAATTAGAAAAAATTAAACAATATTGTTTAATAATTAATGTTGTTTTGAAAAAAAAAAAAAAAAACCTAGTGATCTAATAACCTAACATCTAAATAAAAAAAAAATGCAAAAATGATCTCTTGATGCCACAAGGATCTCCACGTAAATAACCTTGAGGCTCAATTGATGGTTCATGTGATCTGCTCTTGACAAACTTAGCAATGACCACACACAATGTGAAAATAAAAGGTAGAAGACACTTTGATTGGATTATTATAGGTATACTGTTTTGCGTGGAAAAACTCTTTTAAGGATTTTGAAATTTTTTTATTTGAAGTTAATTTTTTTAAATTATTTTAATAGATTAATGTTAAAAATAAATTTTTTTAAAAAAATATTATTTTAATATATTTTCAAATAAAAATCATTTTATAAAATAACCACTAGTCCAAACTCCAAAAACCGCTCCTCAATTATTGTTATTGATTTCTTAGAGTTTTAGCAGCTTCGTGTTTTTTTTTTTTTTTATTTTAAAAGATATAAAAAAATATTATATAAGAAAATATCGTTTTTTATACAATATACAAGAGCAAAGACCAAGACAGAGCCCATAGTTGTTCCCATCATATTCAGCTCAGATCAGATTACAGGGGATTTTGCACAGATGGAATACCAGCAACACCATCTCCAAAACCCTGTAGACTTTTAATGCAGTTCCATTGAACTCTTGCAAACCATCAGAACAAGGAAATATGCATGAGAATGATCCCTTTAACACAAGGATCTTCAACTATCAAGAGAGGGCAAGGGGTACTCACTTTGGCACTGTTGACATTTCCTTACAACATGATCCAAATATTGTCCCTTTTTTTTGAACTCTATTCTCCTCAGTTTACAGTGTGAACAATTTGAATTTCGTCTACGTTATTGACCTCATCTAGATCATGCATGAACTAATGCAATTAAATGATATTCTAATCTGCTAAAAACAAATTACCTCATGTGGGTTTAAGTTCAACCAATGGTTCATGTTGGCCACTCTTAACTAACTTAGAAATTAGCACACACAGAGCAAAAATGAAAGGTAGAAGACAAATTTTGATTGGATTATCCAAGTTCTGACGAGCATAATGATACCCTACTGTTGTGTAAGAGCATTGCCAGACAGCACCAGCAAATCCAAAGTACTCAACAAGACTACCAAAAGGCTTGCGATTCTGGAAATTGTGACTTGAATGGCGATAAAAACAGGGTAGTAGGCTCCTCCCATCACATGTAATGCCTTTCTCTCGAGCCTTGTAAATGAGATCAAGAATGGAAAGAAGCAAAGCTACAAATGCCATCGCCATACTGATTAATGCATAACCCAACTGATCAAAAATTGCAGATGTAGCCTCTAGAAGTAAGCTGGTGACTAGTAGAGTCCACTGGGTTGTTTTCTGCACCACAAATTATATAGAACAATCAAACACTATAGAAGCAACATTTTTCAGAATTAACTAGAATGCAGTTCTTACACTTGTACATGAACTCTCTGCATTTTCCAGACCGAGATTACTATGAGCTTTTGTCTTTGTTTCCATCTCCATCTCCATTGCTCCATTCAGCTTCTCCGTCTCAACAATATCCACTACAGACTGTACCATTACAAATAACATAATAATATTAATGATAAGTGAACAATTGAATTCTACAAACTTAATTTGCATTTAAAGTAAGCACATTTCAGATGCTATAAATCCTGCTTTTCTTCTTTTGTTAGGTTTGAATACCCATTGTCACTAGCTTGGCCGCCAATTCTCAAACAAAGTTATCATAGTAAAGAGCATTGCCCATTGAAACGCCTAAACTACACTTTATTTACTCTATCTTGAATCAAAACAATGGAGCAAGGGTACATGAGAGTCAGGAATAGCATTCAACCTCACTGATAGGATCAAGACAATGAGGAATGGATGAGGAAACAGGGCGTTGCAACATTGGCTCATTTTCCTCTTCTTTGGTCAGGACTGGCTCATCTTCCATGGTATCTTTCTTCGGTTCCTTCACAGGACCCATGCTTATTAGCTTTGCATTTCCAAACTTCTTTTGTAGCAAGGTTACAAGATGAAGGGCATCGACTCCATCTCCTATCACTTCCAATAGGTTCCTATCTGGCCCTCCTAACTCCACACTTTCCACACCTATTGATTTCCCCAAAATAAACACATCAACAAGATGAAATAACTTAATGAACTTCCTGATTGTACACACACAAAAAAAAAAAAAAAACAACATATTGCCTGTATAACTACCATTACTACAACTAACAGCGACAGAGCATGGAACCCGAATTAGATTGGATTGGCTATGTGTTAGGGTTTTTTTTTTTTTGGTTTTTGAATAGTGAGTTTATTCTCAAATATAGAGACTAAAAGCGCTTCTCCGGTTGGCTATGCAAGTTATCCAATTATTTCTCATTTGTCAAGAATCAATTCAACCTAAAAATTTAAGCTGTAAGATTAGGCTCAATGCAAATCCTCTTTACTGCTATGTTTACCTGCAATTCCAGCTGCAAGTTTCAAGGCTAGGTAACCAGCCTTCGAACTATCCAAGTTTACCTCGATTACCACCTGTTCCAGCTTCGACTGCAATAGACCAAAACAACAACTACAAACATCATGATCGGAAAAGCAACATGGCATTCACAATCCAGAAAAAAAGTCTAAAATATGCATAATTATAGAATATTACAACTAGAAATTAACAAGGGCAAGAAAACACACAGAAGTTTATCTCTAAACTATTTTCCACTTATTTTCGGCGGGACAAGAGACTACCTTCTCCTTAAACCCAAATCGCTGGCGAAAGGCAGAGTTGGAGGCAGAGGCTAGTCCGTTAAGACTCTTCGGTTGAAGGGGTCCTGAGGATTCTGTGACATCTTGAACCTCCATTATCCCATCCACTAACCCTTTTCCTTGTGCTTCTTCTGCTGCCGTTGCCCTTGATATCTCAACGTTGATTTGCTTTGATTCCTCCATATCACAACACAAAAACGTTGCAGCAAACAAAAATCACAAACAAGGCCCAGAATAATGGATGCTTTGAGGAACAAAGAAAATGCAAGGAGAAAGGAAACGTATGGGCGAAAGTGCCACCGTGTAGTTCTTCTTTCATCCTCCCAAGAGAGGCTCGCTCTTTTCAGACAGTGGCCCACCTATAAATGGAAACATGAAATTCGGTGCATGAAAATGATAATACCGTTTGGGAACGCGGTTTCTTTGCCAATAAATTTATTTTTTTTTTTTGTTAAAAATTTAATATAATTTATATATTTTAAATTGTTTTGATGTTAAAAATAATTTTTAAAAAATAAAAAAAATATTATTGACATATATTTTGATACAAAAAGTTATTTGAAAAGTAACCTCTACCACACTACCAAATATATTTGTGCTATTTGTTTAAAAACTGTTTTTGTAAAAATTAAAAAAAAATATTTTTGGTTTTAATTTTTTTATGTTTTTATATTGTTTTAATATACTAATATTAAAAATAAATTAATAAAAAATATTATTTTTATGTATTTTTAAGTAAAAATTACTTTACAAAATAACTATTACTATAATATTAAATGGGCTCTAAGAGCTAGTTTAATATTATGTTTGAAACTATCTAAATTAAATTTAATTAAAAAAATTTAATAAAATCTTATGTTTAGAACTTTCTTGAGTGTTAAGAATTAAATTTTAAATGGCATTCAATCTCTAAAAATACTATAAAAGTAAATCAGAGTCAATCCCTCTTATTTACAATTCAATGGAGAAAAAATTATTCATCTAACCCTCTTTTTTAAAAACATCTTTGAAGAAATAAGATGAAAATAATAAGAGTAATATAAAAAAAAAATGAATTGAATTTTATTTCTTTTAAAACATGTGAATTCAACTTATTTATCAATTAAATTCAAATCAAATATTATAATTAAATTCAATTACATTGGAGAATTAGTTCCTAACAATTGTTAGGAAATTTTTTAAAAGTGTTTTTTATTTAGAAATATATCAAAATAATTTTTTTATTTTTTAAAAATTATTTTTAACATAAACATATCATGACGACCTAAAAACAACTAAAAAATAAAAAAATTTCATTTTTTTTTTCAGAATCGTTTATGTAACATAAAAACAAAAGGGCTCTAACTTGCAATGCTCAGGTTCTTGTTTTATTGCCCTTTAATTAAAAAGGTTGTGGCCCTGCACTTCATAGTTGTAAAACCCGACTCCAAACAAAGCCCGAGAGGATCGAATCAAGTCACGGGCTAGGATAGTCCAACTTGGTTCAACTCATGTCAATTTCTAGAAAAAAAAAATTTTTAATTAAAATAACATTGTTTTAATAAAAACAAATATTTACAGGTTGAAGGTCTAGTTTTGAACGATCATATCGTGGTGCTAAGTCAACCAAATTATTTAACATGGTCAATTAAGTTTTTTGCTTTTATTTTTTTTTAACTCAAACTAATCTAGATATCAAGTTAGTAGATTCATTCAAGTTTTATAACTATGTTTTACATTTCTTTTATGAGGGAAACTTGATATCTCATGAAAAAAATTATTTTTGACATGAAAATTTTCACAAACGCTATTGAAAATAAATCTATTTTAAAGAATATTTCAAAAAATTTCAAAGTTGGAAACTATTTTTTAACTTCATGAATTTTTATAATCTTATTAAAATCAGACATTCATAAAACTTCAAAAAATATTATTTAGATGTTAATAATCGATCCCTGGGAAATTACCAATTTCTCCCCAAGTTTTAACCAAGTACATGACTTGATCAAATTAAAAGAAAATATTATTTAGTGTAATATTCAGAAAAAAAAAAAAACCTAATAGCTAATGCCAACCACACATTACATATGATATTTAGCGGAATAAATAATATTTATTAAATTTGATTTGAGAATTGACTCGAGGTAAATTACAGTTATAAACCAGATTAATTAATTTATTTAGATCAATCAAAATATTTTTTTTAAATCAAAATAATATTATTTAAAAAAAAATCGAGTTTGATAAGATGAAAGAGGTTAACATGCCAAATAATCAAAGTCAATTCAGTATATTGTTACAAAACATACAATTAAGGAAAAGATTAAGAGACCCGTTGAGCAGTTTAGGTATCATTTTATAGAAAAGAACCCTATCACAGTTTTTTAAAACCATTTTGTTTGGATCTAAACGAACAGGAGCTCCAAAGTAGAAGGTTGTCAGCAATGAGGAAAATTGAATGCCCTAGATAATCTCCTATGCGTTTCTCAAGGATTTTCAAGGGCAAAGATCACAGCTGAGCCTCTAGGGCTGTTCATATCAAGCCTGCAAACTGTCTTCATCAAATTGTGTCAGCAAATAAGCAGGCTAGCATATAGACTCGAGAGAGAGACTGGATGATGCAATGCAAGAACACCACTTATACCGAGACTTGTTTTATTTCATAAAAAGGAACGAATTGTTATACAAGAGTGCAGACTAACAAATCTATAGCAGGCACAGAGCCTCTACAAATGAAGAACAAGATGGTTTTTATTGTTTGAAATGAATAAATCAATCAGCTGTGAATTGCAGCAACTACACTGTATGAAAAGAAAATCAAAAGTGGCTTATATAACCAGCTTCATAATCAATCACCAAACTTGACTCACATTCCAAACCAAGAATACACACAGACGTCCATCATTTGCCCCCAGAGCAAACAATGTGCTGGATGTGAGAGTATAGGACTTAAAAATACCTGCAATCACAAAGAACCAAAGAGCAAGTCTTGTCAGTATTGTGTTCGTTAAGGTGTAACAGAACCGGTAACTCGGTAGATAATTGAATACTGAAGAGGCGAACAAATTAAGTTAAAAGTTCCAGATAGAAATCCAACAAATAAACACAAGCATGCATTCTGATCCTCCACTGGACTAACAAAAGTTTCAATCCCTAGCCTTCCGAGACACCAAGAAATCTTCAATGCAAATCAAGAAAAGAGTTAGAATATCCTGTCAATCTTACATTCCCCAACATGTCAAGGATGGCATTAAATAACAAGACCCTGTTAGTAGACATTGCACTGTCAATGCCCTAATTAATTCCACCAATTCAATACCTAGTCACAGTAGTAATTCTCCATGAACTAAATGTAATCCTATTTCACATCTTGAAAGGTATCTTATCCGGCAATCCAAGGTAAGTAAAATGGCCCTGAACCCCAAGGACAGGGGATCGTT
Organism: Populus alba; assembly: GCF_005239225.2. Classification (NCBI taxonomy): domain Eukaryota; kingdom Viridiplantae; phylum Streptophyta; class Magnoliopsida; order Malpighiales; family Salicaceae; genus Populus; species Populus alba. The sequence goes on along the minus strand of NC_133301.1, from coordinate 2,014,975 downwards.
CTCATTTTTCAGCCGGCTCAGATTAACCAAATAGTCTCCAACGTCAAGTTTCTACCCAGTGCATGAGAATCACAACAAATAAATTACAATTCCAGAGTATGACCTCATGTCTGAAAAAAGCAAACAGGAAATAAACTCAGGAGTTCGTGTTACAAATAATAAGTCAATTCTGCTTCCATATGACATGACACCGGTTATAGGTTGTTGCTAGTTTCTTTGCTGATAATACCCTAGACGCTTCTCTTTACTCTAAATTGCTATTTTTTTTCAAGGAGATGATACCTCCAAATTATCACATTCCTCATCAGAACTTGAAGTTTTACTTCCTATGATGCCATGAATTCAGCTCTGTGACACATCGAAGTTCATTTTGCAGGCAAATATATTGCTATTAATCCCCTTTCCTAAGGTATGCTAGCTAAAAATCCCATCCCTGTTAACATTTGCCACTTCTTCATATAGATTCAAACAGAAACTGAATCTGAATAATCAAATCATCATTCTCTAAAGAATTAACAAGTTTGTGTTTAGCATGCCATTGTTTGAGCCTATAACTAAATCATGTTAAAACAGGAAGTTCAGTTTCTCAAATAATTAAAAGATCATGTAAAGATGGAATTCTCCAGTTTAAGAAGTAGAGTAACAGAAATAGACATACCTATCTTGACTTGTAGTAAGGTAACTTCTGCAAAATGAGGAAATGAAAATTGAAGCATTTGCTCCATGCCCCTAAACATCTTTTTAGTATCAGCAGAAAAATCAAACTTGCTCCAACATATCATGAAGTTTAGGAACCCTTCGACGAAACAATGGCTCTAGCCTGAAAGAAGGAACACCAATCTCCCACCTCTTTGCATCATACATTTCATTCCATGCCTGTACAATCTCATCAATTTTGAACCCCAAACCTGCAACAATTGAAGTATGTTAGCATTAATATACATTTTGAACCTCTCCATGGTTCAAATATAAAGTACTAGCATAAAGAAGCATTGATGTATGGTATTTGCACTTACCTTCAAGTGCTGTTGAGTTTGAACAATGGTTCTTTATCATAACAGCTATATCTGTTGGAGAAGCTCCAGCAAGTTCAAACTTCTCTACTGAAACCTCTAAACATTCTTCCCAAGTTGGTAGCTCTAGCTTATATTCCACAACAGAACGCTCATACAGCATGGTACCCCACAAGAGGTATACCTGTGAACTCATGTTTGCTGCTTGCTCTGCAGCTTCTTCAGGGGATGGATCTCTCAATAGGCCATCCAAACCCAATTTTTGCAACTGGTCTTTGTATTTGTCAAATTTGGATAGTCCATTTAAACGCTGCTCTTCCATCTCTTCCCACATTTGCATACCCCTTTCCATGCTGTCCTCGGCCTTGTTATACAGATCCAGGACCTCCTCGGAAGGTCCACTTTCCAAATCAATCTTGCTCCCGATCGCAAAGTACCAGCAAAGTTTTGCTTGCTCAAACTGCTGTTGCCCAAGAGCAAGAAGACCTTCATAGAAATCCGGTTTGATTTTCAAAGCTTCTTGGTATTTCATTCCAGCCCTGGTATATTCTTTCTTGGCCCAGTCATATGCTCTCTTGACCTGTGCAAGTACAGACTCCCTTGAACCATCTTCTGAAAAGAAGATTTGTTTCCTCGCCCTTGACACGTGAACATTTCCCCAATTGAACAAAGCCAAAGCTACCATCTCTTGGAACTTGTCAGCAGCAACATCGAAAAGTTCCTGGGCTTCTTCACTAGTAACAGTATCCTCCATTGCCTCTGAGTATAACTTCATCCCTAGTTCATGAAGATCCAGGCATGAATCGGAATCAAACCCAACATGGTTCTTGAACAGTCGTGCAAATTGAACAATCCAATCATCAATACCACCTGGACCTTTTTCAACTTCTACACCTTCACTCGTTTTCTTAACATCCTCATGCACCTCCTCTTCCCTCTTCATCCCCTCATAAGCTGGTTCTTGATCAAAACTGACTTCAACAACATAGAACCTGAGAGACCCTTGCAAATCACTTGATGATTCAGCTAACCTTAATTCATTGTTAGTGGTAATTGTAATCAAATCACCCTCAGGGTCCCTGTACTTAATTAAGACACCCTTCAAGCGAGGAAACCTATCCCGAACTATGTCTCTCAGCAATCCAATACTACAATTCACAGGTAATTGTGCCCATCTAATATCCTCGCCAAAAACCAGCTTCACGGTCTTGGATATCACTTTCTCCACATTAACATCTTCGGTAACCACCTTTTCTTCCTCAGTAGTCTTCATATGTACCTCTTTATCCTTAGCAACAGGACTCACCTTCTCCCGCACAACCACCTTGTCCTTATTCTCCACCTTCTTCTCTTCTACTACAACAGCAATATTGTTCTCCTCTCCTTTACCACTAATCTTCTTCTTCTTCTTTACCTTTTCTTTCACAACTTTACGCAAACGTGCCACCCCAGTTTCCACCACACTATCCATCACAATTAATTTCTCATCAAAAGTAATACCCTTTTCACTCATTGCCTTCTTAACACTCTCCAAAATCTCCAAACCCATCATATTATTAGGTTCCATACTCAAAACATTACTAACATCCCTGAAAGCCAAATCCAATCTATTCAAGGCCTCATAGCACCTAGCTCTTTTCAACAAAGCTTTGCTGTATTTTGGCACAGCCTCTAAAGCTAAATTACATTCACTGATTGCTCGAGGATACTCACCAAGACCCATTTGCATATAGCAAGCAGCCATGTTGGTGCGTAGATAAGCCACATCAATATGGTTTCTTGGCAGTAACTTGAGGGCTTTTTCATACTTCAACATGGCACCTTCATGGTCTCTCCATTGAAAGAGCCTGTTGCCTTCTTCTTTGAGTTCTTGCGACATGTTGATGAAAACTGCTGTGTCTTCATCAAAGGCCTTTGAGGATTTGGTTTGCCTCATGTCAATGGTCGTTCTCGGTGATGCCGGAGGCGTTTCCGTTCCCGGATTCTTCTTTTTACCTGTTGGCTTTCCCATTTAAACAATAAATTATAAACTTTATATAAATCTAATAAAACCCTTCGCAAAATCAAAGCTGTAGCATCAACTTTGATTTTGATTTTGTTTTTTAATCAAAACACACATTGCTAATCATTAAAAAAAAAAACAGAAGGAAAAACAGAGAAACAAGAGAAAGAGGAAATGGGAATTTGATTAAAACCTTTAAAAATCAAAGCTTTAGTATTAGCTGTTTAACCAAAACCAACAAACTAAAAACAGAGAAGCCAAAAACCAGAAAATCAAGCAAAAACTGGAATTTAAAGAAACTTTATCAATTCAAAATAGCTGCAATGAAGAAAAAGACACAACCTTTCTACCCTTATGTGGCAATAATTTTAGACAGACAATGTGCGTTTGTGTATTAACGGAGAGGGTTTTGGTTCTCGAGACAAATGTGACAAAAAAGGAAGACATTTTATTTTTCTTAAAGGTTGTTCTTGTTTTTTCTCAGGTAAACTATATTGCAACCCAATATATTCACAAATGTTTCACTTTGGTACCCATCGTTTAAAGTTTTCTTAAGAGAAAAGTTAAGAAGTTAATTAGTAGTAATTAAATGTAATAATAAATAGATAATTTTGAATTTCAACATTTTTAACTGTTGTAAATACCATCAGGTTTCAACTAACTATGCGTTTAATCATTGGATTGGTGAAATGTGATGAAAATTCAAAATTATTTAATTATTGTAACATTTAACCACCATGAATTAACAATAACTTACCTCTTAACAAGTTCATTGAGAGTATTTATCAGACAAATCTATTTTTTAATATTTTAAAATGTTCAAATGTGTTCATTGTCCATTAAATGGAGAAAAAAACAATACCAAGCCCCTTTTTTATTTTTTTTATTTTTTTGTAATAGCTTATAATGTATAAAATTGTATGGAAATTATTTTATTAGTTTTCATTTGCTATTTAACCACTAAACCAGGGATTAGATTGCAACTTGTTTTGTACATAAAGTGATAATTTTGGAAACGTTTAGAAAACAGGGTCCAAAGTAAAGTATTTCTGAACCTAGAAGGGCTAAGATATAGTTTACCCCTTTTTTTCCCTTGTATCCTGGGGTTCCGTGTTCATTCTCCGAGAAGAAGAAAGTCAACGTGACTCGAGAGAAACGCTATGTTAGTCGCTATACTTGCCAATTTTGGGGAGTGGAGTAACGCGCCACCTGAATAATGTAAGGCAACGCGCGGTTGTGGTGTTGTTAGAGGCTGACACTATTTGCTTTCCAATTCATTTTTGCCCTGCCTACGAAGATTCGTTGGATTTTACCATTTTTTCTGCAGTGCTTAAGAAAGAAAGTGAAAAATAGTGGTTTGTGTGTATGGCAGTGATTTTTTAAAGTATATTTTTAATTATAAATATATTTAAATAATATTTTTTATAATTATATCTTTTTATATTAAAACTATTAAAAAAATATTAATTTAATTTTTTTTCAACAAAATATAATTTAAAAAACACTTTCGACTATAATGGCAGGCACATAATTCTACCAGATTTGACCCATAAAATCTAATTTCTAAATTTTAATTTAAATTAGGTTTTTAGTTAGCTTATATTAGATAATGGTTCAATAAAATCCATATTAGTGACTTGATTAAATTGATAAAATCTAATAAAAAACATGATAAGGTTAATATATAAAAAAAAATATTATTATAATAATGGTGATTGAATCAAATTTACTTAATTAAAACCTAAGTATCTCATAACTTTTTTTAAGTGAATTCTCAAATTGAATCTAATAATTGTAGAACTAACTTGAGAATCTTCATTTCCATTTATATTTCTTTAAGATTTTTTTAATGTCAAGGTATTCTTGGCCCTATTTTTTTACAAAAAAAACATAATCATTAGAGTATCGTTTGGAAATGTAGTATAAATCGTGTTTTATTAAAATTAAAATTTTTATTTTTATTAAAAATTAATTTTTTATACGTTTTAGATAGTTTGACTCATCAATTTTATAAATATTTTTTTAAAAATAAAAAATATTATTTTAATATATTTTAGTATGAAAAATATTTTACAAAATAACAATAACTATACTCCCAAATAACTCTTAGCATGGACTATAACATCATTTAAAGTTCAAACAAGTTTCTTCCTAATAATAAATTTCTTTCTAAGAGTCGGATGTAAAGTAAAATCCAATTAAATTGTATCCAATGCTTCTCCGATGGGTGAAAGGGAAATTGGTTTTTTAGATTTTCAAATTAAATTATTAGCAAATTTGGGTTTTTAAAAGTGAGAGACGTTATAGTATTTAAGAAGTAGCTAATAATATTCTATTAATTATTTTTTATAGCTGTTTTTTTTTAATAAGTAAAGGGAGAATAAAAAAAATAAAATCTAGCATTCACAAAAAGTAATAAGAATAAATTTATCTTTTTAATTATATTTATCTTTTTCTTTCTTTAAAATAAACTCTTAAAATAGACTTAAAAGAGTAATCAATAGATTATCGCTTGTTATTTTCTCCTCAAAGGTGACTACATTGCTTTACTAAAATCAATTATTGAATTTGTTCTTTTAACAGGAATGAACTTAATATGTTACACAATATTGGTATTCAATTTTGTTAAAAAAGAATATTGAAAATTTCAATGAATTTTCTATAAAACCACACAGCTAGGGGTGATCATTATTCAAACAAATATGAATTACCCAAATGTTTTTAACTAATTCAGGTAAAAAAATTTGAAAAAAAGGTCAAAGAAAGAAAATTTCAGATAAAATCAGTTAAGAGTTTAAAAATTTAGGAAAACCTGAATTATCTAAAAAAAAAAAAATCACACACACATGTAATTTGTTAGCAGGTTGGAAAAAGAAATAAAATGCATTGTGCCAAAAGGAGATTCAAGTTATTTTGGAAAATTCAATATTTCTTTAATTTTCATAAATATAATTCAGAATTTAGAGAATCGAAAAATTAATTTGGGTGAGAATTTGAAAAAAAAAAAAAACTAAAAAAAAAACAAGTAATTCTGAATCCATATTTGTTTTACTCGAATTACCCAGATGTTCATGGGAACTTAAAAATTAAAGAAAATGAAAGAATTATGCAATTAATTTAGTGAATCTTTTCAGAATCAACTTAACATATTAGTGCAAAAATTATATAAAAAAAAAAAATCAATTTTTTTATTTGCTCTACATGACGAGGCATTACAAGAGAATATGGCAGAAAGGTTAGGGCGGAAACATAAAGACGTACAAGAGAATATTGCAGAAAGGTTTGTGCGGAAACATAGAGAAGTGAATCTCTGCATCTTCAGCAAAACTCCTCTCTAATCTGCACATGTTAACAAGAATATCGACAGCCCCAGCTTGTTAGAATTCTAAACACGTTCTTCAACTGTGAAATCAATCCAAAAGTTCTAGCCAACCATGCAACAACACATACAAAACCATCCTGCTGCCTGCTCGGGGATCATAAACCGAAATGTGGATTAGGAAATGAACCGTCCAATGGGGCTGTTAGCTGCACGGTTAAAGCAGCAACACAAAAATCCGGCGAGTCCTGATTCCACTGGCTGTGCAATGTCCCTTTCCCTCCTGTGTAAAACTCTTACGAACTCATCTGCACTTAGACTTCCATCATGATTTGAATCAAACAAGTGGAAAATGATTTCAACCACATTGTCGCTGAGTGAAACTCCACAAACCTGATATTTGAATTGATATCATGAGGCAAAGAAAATTGAATTCAAATGATCCGACGGGGGATACACATTTGAAGGATGTAAAACACCCAGAAGGGCAGAAAAGCATCATCAGTGACACCATGGTAAGAAAAAGAATTAGAGAATAAGCAAGTTGACAGGGATTGAACCTGCCCACACTGAGAACAAGAAAGGAGGGCTACTTTTCAATGCGCATGGAGCTCAAGGCTCACCGATTCTCGCGATAAACCAATACAAAAGATTATGATAAAAAGAAAGGTCATCTTGTGATACAAATGCGGAGGCAGTGCCAAGGGATATTGGTAGGGCTCGCCACCAATGAAGTTCAAAAAACCTCTATACATTTAATAAATTCTGCAAAATAATTTTGTTGTTTTTATACAATAATAGCTGCAGATAAAATCAAAAAGTTACTTGTTAGCCTCTTATATGCAACTTCAAATCATGTATTGTGTGTTTGCGAATGACTTTTTCATATTAGCATATTCATCCATCCTCCCAACATAAGATTCCCTAGTTCTGCCACTGTATAAATGACTCTCCACCTAATTATTTTCCAACTCATCAACCAGTAGAAGCTTTACACGCTGTCAAATGACACCTACTTGAAAGGCTGTTATACTGCACTGCACTACCCATTCTAATAAAAGTCTGCCGCTCCACATGACCATACATGCGAAGTTTTTTAACACAACAGTACCCTACCCTAAAGTAATAGCTGCTCATTCAGAGTCACGGGGAGGAAAACCAAATAAATATATTTAGGCAAGGTTAAGTGTCTTACATGTGATGCAGCCCGCTGGAAGTCCTCCCTCATTAACAGGCCATTTACTTTGCCGTAACTAAAAAGAGCCATAGAAAATGGCAGCAACTTTTTACGCAACTCTGCAAAACTTTTAAACTCCTCTAATGTTATGCGTAAGCCACCAAGGTTGGCCTGATCACTTAATTCATCAACCCGATCAAGCAACTTGCCTAAATGACTCATGTCAGCAGAAGCAACCATGGACAGGGCAAAATCTTTAGCAGATATGGTTCCTCTTAATTTGTAATCATAGTGTGCAAATTCCAATCTCAATATCTGCAGAAAACAATAACAGTCTTAAGGGTGGATGCAACATAAAATTTACACATTTTGCTCACATGATTAACTTGTCGGCATACCACGCAAAATCAAACTTTCATGAACCTGTCCCCATTCCCCGCAGGAGCTGAGGGTGTGCCTGAAGGGGTTGGGGAGAGGAGACTACTAGCATGCTGACCAAGTCAAACCTGACAAGTGAACAAGATTTCCATGAATGAGATGCAAGAAAATTAGCACACCATCTAAAAATCCTTCCAAAGCACGAAACATATTTTGCTTTAACATGCATAAATCAAACAGCCAACCTACGCATCCCGTCTCATTCCTTTCCCCACTTGAACAACCATTTGGAATTTATCACCTAAGTCATCCTAAAAGGTGGAACACATTCTTTGAAGATCTCTATTCACTCCAGCTATGGTAAATAAAGAGCTTGAAAGATTCAAATGAACGTAGATGCTAAGCAGGAAGTCCTGTGTCCTTTTTCGTTTTTCAATCTGATTTAACTTCCTCAAAATAAAATTTTCCCTCTCCCTGGGATGACCATTACTAGCACACTAATAGCCAAATTTACTGAAATTTCAAACACTGAAAGGCAGTACCATCCGAGTAATTACAACTGATTCAAATACGATAGTGACTGCCATAGATTATCACTACAGCCATGCTAGAGGTTTCCAACACATTTGATCTCTCTGCCCCTAGTCCCATAAAAAGTTGCAACAAAGCCATTACATAAGAGATCTTAATGTTGTTCCACAGGTTTGACAAAATTCAAGAAAGCCACAACATAAAAGGAACTTGAAAATTGTTGCTGTGGGCATGGAAGTATACTGCCAAGACAATTGCATAGAATGTTCATTGCATTTTTACAAAAAATAACAAAAGCAGAACCATGATCCATATATCTCAAGAAAACAAACTTCAATCCACTACATTTATGAAGGAAAAAGGAGTGTAGAGGTTTACCTCATCGTTCAAATCTCTCATGAACTGAACAAATTTATCATGCCGGAGGCGTGCCTTTCCATCTTTTCCAAAGAAGTGCTCCACCAAACCTCCATTTTCCACGGAACCATGAACTTTCAACCCTGGTCGAAGCCCATCTCTGTGGACAGCCCCTTGTCTGTTCTGAGCTCGCATCAATGCCATCACTTTCTTAAACTCCTCCTTATCTATTTCCCTATATACAATAACCCCAAAAAACGTCAAGAAAAGAATCATCATAACAATCCTTTTTCCATAATCAGCATGCGCATAACTCATAAAAGCATCCAGATTATCAAACTACACAAAGCACATTTCAAAAAGCAGATAAACGCAGAATACAACAAACAAACCAGTAACAATATGCCCATAACAAAAGCTACATCTCTAACTATCCAAGCTTTCAAAACACACACCCATTATTATTAATGTCAAACATTCTGAAAGCCACAGAAAAACTTGATTCTGGGATACTGAGAAGCGTAGCGAAAAAGATATACCTGTAGCAGAGAAACAAAAATCAGTCATACTCCACAAACAACCGGCAATAAACACAAAATGTACTAGCTAAACACGCATAGTTCATGCTGAAAATTCTTTCTACAACGAAAAACACCGCAAGGAGCATGCAACATCAGCAACTCACTCTTTGAAAGATATGAGGCCATCATTATTCACATCAAATAGCATGAAAAATTCCGAAGACGTGCATCTTAACTCGCCGGGATTCCTTTCCCCTTTCAAGTATCCATCTCTAACAAGATGGGATTCAGATGGAGGGAAAACAGGAACAACCGCCCGCATCAAATCTTCAGGTTTCATAAGCATCTCGCCATCTGGAGTTCTTAAAGACGCAAAGTACTCGAAAACCTGCAACAAAAACCAATCATTTTGAGTTTCTTCACGTATTCTAAAAATAATTAGTGTTGATCAAACATTAATCACATTATTTAAATTAGGGAGGTTACCTTTTCGGGAGGACTCCTTAATCTTATTCTCTTCTCGTAATTAAAGAAAATCTTTCTCCTAAACGCGTCTACAGCAATCAATTTAAAGAAATCAAATAAAAAAAACAACTCCTTAATTAAGTGATCAATCATTAACGGAAGATAAAAAAAATTACCTCCAAAAATGTAATTAGAGCTATGATCAGGTAAGGATAGTTTGGGAAATAAAGAAATCAAACGCCGATCATTGACCTTCGAGTCCGTTGACCAGTCAGCGAAGGAGAAAAACTGAATCGGTTTGGAATCGTCGAGTGACCAGTACAGTAAGACAAAAGTGGAGCCTGCAGCGAGACCAGAGAACAGTCTAGATAGAGTCTTGCTTGTGTGATTGTCAGTGTTGGACGTGGAGGTAGTTATCAGCGGGAGAGGAGTGTTGGGTTGCGATGGGGTGGAGAGGTGGCGGGAATGGACCCGTTGGATTAGGTAGAGTTGTTTGATGGACGGTCGTGATCTTTTGAGAGATGTTAAGGCTGTGGGCATGGTGAATAGAGTAGTGATCAGACGAGGAAGAGCGATGGAGAGGAAGAGGGAGAGGATAAGAGTTGAGTGAGCGCGACGCGTTTCTGTTGTCGAGTGGTTTGTCGTTTAAAATTCTGACGGTTATTGTCGTTCGTGATATTTATAGGATTTTTTTGTTATTTTTTAAATATTTGAGTGGACCGCCGTAGTTGATTTTAAGTTTTTATGGGCCTGGTTTCAATCTAGGCTGTATAGTTAATGGGCTGGTGTCCAGTTTTTATTTTTATTACAGGTTAAAAGTGGACAAAAATGATGCTAATTTTACACAAAGTCTTCCCTGTGATCTATTTTGGAAAGTTCATATATAATTCCAGTGATCAAGAAGGTATATTATCTTTATTTACCTCTTGAATTCAAGCCTTGAGCCATTACTTCCAGAATTTATTTATTTATTTGGATATATTAAGATAATATAGAGGATATCATCTTATTAGAATAAAAAAATTAATTTTGATTGACATTACAAGTTGATCTTGGGATACAAGCATGACAAGCTCTAAATTGCCCGACCAGAAACAAACTCTGGTCAATTGGTGCTAGACCTGACTATCAAAGCTGGAAATATATTTGATTTTTTTTTCTTTTTATCCCTGCCATTTAAAAAAAATGATTGAAGAATAGGATGATCATTTACTTGTGAGGTTTGGTCAATTTGAAATAATATTACGAATGTTTATGCATTGTTATCGTATTTTTTTTAAAAAGAGAAAAATAAATTTGTGTATAGGTTAGGATGACTTAACTCGGCTGACGTACAAGTTTAAGTACAACTGCTAACTAAACCAGAAGAAAAAAAAAACCATACTCTTACTATAAAATATTAAGACGATAACATATTAGATCGACCTAGATCATCTTATGTTAACATGTAAAATTTGTAACCTGATTTATGTGATCGTGATAATCTTTGTAAAATGCAATTCAAAAAAGCATTTTGAATTCTAATTTTAAATCAACATAATGTTAAAAAATAAAATTAAAAAAAATATTAAAAAAAAAACTTAGGTTAATCTATCAAATTTGGATCATGATAACCTAATAGAAAGTAAATCAAAATAAATTATGAATTCATTTCCTAACCAAATTCAATTTTGAAGGATGAAATTTGAAAAAAAAATAATTAAAAAATTACTAAAAAAAACTTTAATCAATTCAGGTCAACTCGTAAAACCATTGACTCGGGTCATGAAGTCATGATAACCTCATAAAAATCAAACTAAAACGAATTATAAAATTTAATTTTCAATCAACTCAAATGTTGAAAGATGAAATTAAAAAAAAAAAATCAATTACAACAAAAGGATAATAATAACTTGAGTAAACTAGTTTAACCCACAAAACTTGCAGCATAGATCATAAAATTAAAATAACCTCGTAAAAATTAAACCACAATAAAGTATAAAGCTTAGTCAATAATAAATACAAAAAGTTAAGTAATGAAATTAAAATTAAAAATATATATAATAAAAAAAATACTTTTGTAATTAACTGTACGTTGTAAGAGGGGAGCATGATTTCCCCTCGTCAACGGTGATTGTTATGCAAATAATTAACGGTGACTTGTTCATGCTTGTCCGGTGCCCTACAAAGTTTTTTAAAAAAAAAACCGATGCTAACCACCGTGGAATTTTGGATTTTGAACAAGTGCATTTTGGTCTGTTTGTAATGGTGTTTGCAAGCAAGGCAGTGCATATGCTTTGCATTTCTTTTTTTAAATATTTTTTATTTAAAAATATATCTAAATAATTTTTATTTTATTTAAAAAAATATATTACATATTATTCAGATAATAAAAATTATTCAGGCCGTGCTTACAAACATCATGTCCATCATATCCTATTTATTTTTATATTTTAAGAGTACATTTAAAAAATTTAATTTTTTTTGTTTTTTTTATATTATTTTTTTTTTCTAAAACATGTTTAAAAAAACTAGCAATAAATTCAGACAGCAGACTCCATACAGAAGAACGGTGAGCTTTGGTTGTGTTATTTCTAATCATAGTTAAAAACTTGGTATGACAAGTTGATCTGGAACCAGTCAACTCGGGGTTATAATAGGGCCAGGTCGGGTTGAAAAAAAAACAAAGAAAAAAAACCTGATGTGACCGATTTAGTTGACCGATCAAAAATCTAGGTTGCAATCCCGTTAATTTTTATTTTTTTTTTTTACTAAACAATGTTATTTTTTTTTTAAAAAAAAATCAAACCCAATAACCAGTTAAAATTTGAAATCTAAACCAATCATGGAGCTGGATCTAAAAACTATACTATCCGGCATCCTCGTTTTCATGGTTTCATTTCGTATGCGTTTGTAAATGCGTGTAATAGAAATAGTTTTTTTCTTCTTCTTCTCTTTGTTGTCATCTTTTGATTCAGGCAAAGGGCCAGTTCGAGCTTTAATGCTGCAAAAAGGGGATTGAATAGTATCATTCGATCTTCACGTTTTATAGATGAACTCTACCCTAAAGAAGAAGCTCATACGCATGAAATTGGTTCATTTAATTAAATTAAGAAAACAATCTAATTCTCTTCGAGAAGTTAATGTGCAAATTGGTTCTCTTTTTTTTTTTTTTTTTTTTCATCTCTCTTCTTTTTTAAAACTTGCATAATCAAAATTCAAGACCAGTCCCTTTAATTTCTTTTTTTTTTCTTTTCATGTTTGATTTTTTTTTTAATTACTATATTTTTTTTTAATTTCACCCCTCATGTACTATATATTTTTTAATGCATATGATTAATCTATCAAATCACAAATATTTTTCAACTTCACCCTTATATTTTATAATCTTTTAAATTTAATCATTATTCTTTTAGTTGCAATTTATTTAGACTATAATTGTTTTTTTTTTAAAAAAAAATATATTCTCCTTGAGTTTTTTTTCCGATCAAATTTAACCTCTTTCTTTTTTGTTGTTGTTTTTTTTTTTGCTTTTGCAAGATTTTTTTTTAATTAAAGTTATTGTCCATGATTTTATTCTCCAATGTTAAATTGATTAATTAAGATTCTTAATTCAACAATATCTAGGATTCCATAATTTTGCGAGTTTTTAAGATTATATTAGGTTTAGAGATTCTTCTCGATTTATTTTCTTTTTCTTTTTTCTAAGCTGATATTTTTTTTATTTTTTTATGGTTTGTCTTCTATGCTAGCCTCGGGTTCATGACCAAGATCACTAGTTTCAAAGGTTAATGTAGCTTTTATGTTTTTTTTTTAAATTTGATTTTTTTTTCCTGTTTTATCCTTCAAATTTTTTACCCGCTTTTTTTTTTAATGAAATTATCTTGATATTATATTTCATTGTCGTTTTTGAGTTCAGAGTTTTTTTTCTTATAAAAAATTGTTTTTTTTTTTAGAGGTTCACCTTATAGTAATGGGTTATTTGATAACCTGTACAGACTTAAGTATAATTCTTTTTTTTTTTTTGTTGTTTTTTGTCATTTCTATTTAGTGTTGTTATATTTTTTATATTATTTAAATTATTAATTTAACCACTGATTCGAGACTGAATTTTTTTTGCCCTAGCATTTATTTTACATCAAATAAAAATCATATCCAGCCCCGTAGGCAACAAATCTAGTTATTTAACTAGATTCCGAAGTTTCTAAAACACACAAGAAGTGTAAAATTCAACATCCATCAGCTATTAAAATTTAATATAGGTTCATTTTTTCAAGGTGTCATGTAGTATCATTTTTATTTTTATGTTTTTAAAAACCAAATTTATTAACAAAAACATAAAAAAATTATTTTTTTTTATTTTAAAGATGTAAAAAAACAATAACAAAGGAGTGTATGCAAAGAGTGTGGTAGATATTTTTTTCAAAGTGTTTTTTTTTCATTCTAAAATACATTAAAATAATTTTATTTTTTAAAATTCATTTATTACATTAGCATATCAATATCATTAAAAATATTAAAAAATAATTTAAAATAAATTTTTTTTATTAAAAAACAAATTGAAACCGAATATCAAACAATAAACTTTAATTACTCATTAACATTTCGAGGTCCCAAAAACACAGGAGTGATACATCTTTTATTCAATTTTTATCCAGCTTCAAATATCTGCAAGCACTTCACAGCTTATAATTCAATAGCTTAAAGTTATATATTTTTTTAACCGTCATAATAATGTTTTTAAAATATTTTTTATTTAAAATTATATTAAAAAATATATTTTTTATTTTTTAAAAAATTAATTTTAATATCAACGTACAAATATTAAAAAAAGTTGATTTTACAACATAACTTTTTCTTAAAATAACTTTTAAAATGAAAAAACAAGAATCACGTACCTTGTCTTCTGAACAGAAAATCAGGAGAGACATCCAATCGTGGAGGATGGTCCCACTCACAAGGGCGGAGGAGGCAGGTAAAAAAGGACAATATAGACTACTGGTCAGAAATATAGGAAGAATCTTTCGGTTTTTTGGAAGAAGATAGTTTTCCTTGGTTTTTTTTACTTCGAAGCTGAGCCTACCACCTGTCCAAGGAGCCAAAAGTTAGGGGGGCAGAGAGAGAAGACAAACATCAACACGTGTCAACTTTGTCTTGGCTAGGTGACCATTACAAAACGGGCCGACCAGTACGCTGTCTGTCCCGTGTTGGTGTTAAAGAATTAATTTGGAATCGCGTTCAATGCATAACCACGACTTTAATATCCGGCAAAAACTCGGTTTAATTTGTTTACGTGTGTTTTATTGTTTTTTTTTAAATATGTGTATATATTATACATTCCACGCGTGTGGAGAGGATTTAGCTTTCAAAAAGAAGAAAGATTATAAATGAAGGATCTAATCACAGCTTAATTTTGAAATGTAGGGATGAAATTGAATAATGTATAGATTATAGGAACTTAAATGAATGTGCCGTGAAAAAATGTAAAATCGGAGGGAGGCTGCTGCCTTCACCAGTCTATTAAAGAGTAAAAAAACATTTTATGTGGTCCCTCGAGTTTTGAAAATTGGTCATACTTACTCATTCACTTCAATTCAAGTCACTCATGAACTTCAAAATTAAAATAAAATTAAAATCAATCGGGTTTTTTACGTCATCAATCAAGTTAAATCAAATTATCTGTATGTTGATTTTCTTAACACCCAAGCAGATTAAGGAGCAAGTTTGTCGCCAAGCTGAGTTTTAATGATAATGTTGTCGCCACAAGCCATCTCTTCTATCCAGCACCTCCAAACGGCCACCCACCCGTCTACCTACCGATGGATTTGCCTTTCTCCCGTCAAATATACATCCGCCACCAGCCATCCGCCACATCACAACCTTCTTCCCCTTCCTCTTTCTCTCCACCCAAAATGCAACCGCCCCCCTACCCCACCACAACCATGAGCATCTATCACTTTCTCTAGCACGTCACCACCAGCCACTGATATCCTTTTCTTTTGTACATTTGTTTAGCTTTCCATTCTTTTATGTGAATGCCCTCGGGCTGGGTTTTGAATTAAAATATAGAAATCTTCTACATGTGGATTAGAAAGAAGAAACTTGAATTGAAGGGAAGATTGAATCGGTGAATTCGAGTTTATTTAAAATTGTAATTGTGGTTGTTTTTCAAATAATTTTTTATATCAAAATGTATGTCAATAGTTTTTTTTTTAATTTTAAAAAAATTATTTTTAACATCAGCACATCAAAATTTTAAAAATACTAAAAACATATTAATTTGAGGTTAGTAAAAAATTAAAAATAAATTTAATTTTTTTTCAAAATGCTTTTGAAACACAGAAACAAACAAACCAAGAAATTAGGAATTGTGATTTTAAAAAAAAAAAGTTCTTGCCTGGTTTGACAAGGCCATCGGGGTCCTGGTTTGACCCTAGTGGGTTGCCATGGTTTAACTAGTTGAATTTCTTTGAGAGTTAACTACCAAGCTGGATTTTAAAATTATATTGTTTACTTTACATTTTATTTGTTTTTATATTAAATGGTTAGGCATCCAATTTTTTATTTTTATTTTATTTTAAAAAAATTCTTCTTTAAAGTTCTTTTGAAAGCTTTTTATTATATTTATTTAATATAACAAAAAATAACTTATCTTTTTACTATAAAGAGTGGAGGGGATATCACTAGAATTAATGGTGTTATAAGGTATACATATTATACCTAATATTGGGGGTGTTATGGCACCTAGAGTGTTCATAGATATAATGGGTCGAGTTTTAAACCATAATTATATTCAATCTAACTTTTGATATTTTACAAAATACAAACTTGATCTTTTTAATTTTTATGAACATATATAAAGTCAAGATAAAAATTTTATGAATATTATATATACACATAGGTTTGTGATTTTTTTAAAAAAATAAAAGTTCAATCTGGATTCTTGAAATTTTTATTTTTTATTTCATGATCTCCTGACAAAACATAAAAATTGGAATTGTATATCAAACTCTAGAAGAAACTCAAAGTTCATTACTTGCCAAGAACATTGGTTCTACGGGTACGAGATAAAAAATCAATAAGTAATTAAGCATATTTTGATGAAGAGAATTAAAGGAAAATAGATCAAGAGAATAAAAGGCGGTTATGCATATAAAGACGAGTGATGAATGCAAAATATACATATATTTTGACTGCACCAGGATTCTTTAATAGACATATTTTAAGTCTCGAACATCAAAATCATGGATTAAAGAGTCCAAAATCATCTACCCATACAGTACTATAACTTTTATAAAGGATATCAGGTCAGATAAAATTGTCTTGAAAGTGAAAATAAAAATGCAGGTTGAAGGATGAGATTGATCTCTTGATCCGATAAGAAAACTAATAGTGTTGAGCATTCCACTATAGTTAAGAGTCTGGTATAGAAACGGTGTTCTTAGGGTCCAAGAAATGTACATAATTAAATGAGTTAGTTTATAATTGATAAAATATTAGAAGTTGGATTTAATACAGTTATTAACTCAAATCCGACCCAGCTATATCCATGAACACCCCTACTTGGTGTGTGCCTGGTATCATAGTAGCTTTTACGATTACAGTTAGGAAAAAAAAAAGTAGGCCTAAAAAAATAAAATTTAGCTATTACGAGATGAATTTTTGCAAGCAAAAAAAAACAAACGAAAATAAGTCTTTATAAATGGAAAAATTTTAACATATACAAAAATATTCACGTTGACCCTTGTTTTTTTTATTTTTAATTTTTGTTCCTGACCGTTTTGTAAAATCATTATTCAATCCCAATTTGTGATGTGTTATTTTTTTCAATTTGGTAATTATTCTTTTGATTTTCGTTGTTCTTATTGTTAAATTGATATTTCTTTTTAATGTCACCCTTCAAAAATTTTTATTTTAATTTTTAATTTTAATTTTGATCTTTATTCTTTTGATTTTTTTGTCCTTTTGATAAAATAATTTTTCTTTTTAATCCCATCATTCCATAAAAAGTAAGATTTATTTTGTATTTAGATTTGATCTTCTTTGTACTGCTATTTTTTATTTTGAGTTCTTATTTATATAATTGAAGGTTTTTTGAAAAAAATTCCATCCTTTATCATGATTTTTCTAGATAATATGTTTCTAATCTAATAACCTGCATCACAAGTTTGAAAAGTTAATATAGGCTGACTTTTTTTTTTATGCTTTCATCGTTTAATATTTTTTTTAATGGACTTTGTGATTTTTTTTCTCTATCTGGTTATCTCAAGCTCATGATTTGATCATAAGTGTGGTGGAATAACCTAAATTAGGCTCAACCCAAATTATTAGAATTACAAGTTTTTATGTTAAGTCAAGTTGATCAAAGTCTATTTTTTTTTATCAAATTTTGACATTTTGTATTTAATAGATTGAGAATAAACTATATTATCTCTTATTTCCTAAAAAAATATTTAAATTAATTCATTTATTGTTGATGTATATTTTGTATCATATAATTAAAATAAAAATAACTTATTTAATTTAAACCGATCACAAATTTTTCTTTTGTATTTAAAATACGTTTACAGCTCCTAAATTTTACTATCTTTTTTTTTTTAAATAGCGTGAGTAAGCGGCATGGCGCGGGTCCACTCCTAGTATTACTCTGTAACTTGGGCTACAAACCAGTTTAAAGGTTAGCCAAAAAGTAAACAAAATTTCATTTATGAAAATTGGCTAAAAATATAAACTTACTGTTTATTCATGAGCACGGATGATTATTTGACCAACTCAATGTTGACTTTTACGTACGAGGCGCACGTTCCACTGCTTCTGTTTCAAATTCATAATTTATTTGTTGATTTCGGCCCAAGGTATATTCTTCAATATGGAAAAAATAAAAATAAAAATAATTTTTTTATTAATTTCAAATATTTCTTCAGAATATTTTTTCTGTTCAAAATGATTTTTCCACTCGTCCGATTATCATCTCTCAATTCCACAGCACCTACAGATATTATTTCTTATTTCCTCAAAATTCTCAAATTTGATTCTTTTTAAATTTAAAAATTCGTTGATTTTTTCCTGAATTTTCTCCAGACACATTGCGCCAGCTGTCTCAAGCTATCGAATCTTTCTTTCACAAATAATTTTTCCCCATATTATTCCTTGCAATTTAAGGCCATTTTTGTTTTACTTATTATATTTTTTCCTCGAAAATTGCCATAATTATTGTAATTTAATATTAAGCCCATCATTACTTGCTTAATTATCGTTGAAATCTTCGAGATCGGTTCCCTAGTCTCCCCGCTAAGCAAGAGGAAAATTAACTCTCAAATCTCCAATCGGTTCACAAAATTTGGATTCCAAATCCTAACCAATACGCTACGGCAAATACATTCCTGCACCAATTAACAAAAACATGATTAATAATATATATATATAAAAAATAACCATAAAAAGGAAACAGAAAGGAAGTACCTCGCACCAAACACGACGATCTGATGAACGGTAACGGCACACGTAACGGACGACGAGTGATGGTACGGTGGTAAACGGCAAGCATAACGCTGCAATCACCACGAACGCATCTGAAATCACTCTTTGGGAAATTTTGGAATCAAATTGATTTAATCCATGATTATAGGGATTAAAAAATTAAATTCTATCCCTTAATTTTAATCTTATTTTTAATTTAATATTTAGAAATTGAAGTCCCAAAATCTCCTTCCATAGCAATTGATATGTACAATGAAAAGGATTCCCTTCCAATCTAAAGTCCAACACTAAATCTAACTCTTCCGAGCACACTCAGTCTCTAGCTCGGCCGCCAGTTACGACTCATTGTGGATCTCATGTGTCCACCTCGCGCAGATCCGACACCGTCCAGAGCGAGTTGACTCAGCTATGCACACCATGGCCGCAAAAAATATGAAAGAAACCAAGAACACCAACCTGTAACTGAAACCGTCAAAATCAACAAATGTCATCATCGGCGTTTGATATGATTGATAACCGACTAGGCCGCGGCTGGAAGGCGCCTCTCCTCCGTTGCTGATGCGATGAAGGCCTTATCAAAGCCGTCAACGCTCTCTTCACCCATTCGCCTTCAACGCCACCGATTCTAACCAGCGAATTCGTCATCGCAGACCGCCGCATATTCAACCGGTTTGGAGTAAACGGGGCCCGATTGGTTGAGCTCCGAGTGTTTTTATGCAGACTACACCGAAACGAGCCTCGATGAGTTGTCGGCGAGCACATGCAGGTTCTCTTCGGAGCCGAGATCGGATGGCTATGATTCTTTTTCGAAACGGATATTGACCGATTAGGAGAGATGGATCGGTCAATAGAAAAACGAAAAGAAGGCGAGAGAGATGTTGAGCAAAGATTGACACGAGTCGGGGACGCTGATCGTTGATGAGAATTCTGAAAAAATGTGGATGGTGGAGAATAAAAACTCGAACTTGTGGAGGAAGCAAAAGCAGAAGCTGATGAAGAAGACAAACTGTTATTATAGTGTGTTGGTAATTTTCCACGGGGTGATAGAGATCGTAAGACAGGACCGCTTGATCTTCTCGACTGTGAAGAAGAGGTCGCCATTGTTGAAGAATAAAAGCTTGCAGTATTTTTTTCTTAGTTGAGGAGACAGAGGAAGTAGAAGAAGAACAAGGAGATTTTCTTTTCTTTTTTAAAGGGGGGTTTTGGGGAATTGGTTCAGCAAACCTTGCGAGTCTCCAAGGTTGTATTTATAGGTAGGAGGGAGGAGGGTATGGGTGAAAATAATGGGTGTTGGAGGGGTCTTCTTAGGGATTTAAGTTTGTGTCTGTTGAGTTAACTATGGTTAAGATGCGGTGAGTCTAACTAAGGGTGGAGTAAGGGGGTGTCGATTCTGATCTGACGGTTAGGATTTTGCGATGTGAACAGCAAGGCAACGAGAAAAGGAGCCGTTTAGATACCTGCGTTTCTGGGCAACTGCTAAAGCTGCCATGTGTAAAGTTTTGGGAAACGGTCAGTTTTGTAAGTACGAGAATTTAGTGGTGGTTTCCTAGTTTCTTCGAAATTACCCATCGATGCCATTGTTAGAGGAGTTTTATGGGTAACTCTTAAACTGTCCCTTTCCTTTCCATTTTTCCCAAACGGGGCGTTGTCCTGAAACTTTATTTTTTGAAATGTGTTGAATCGATGTTAGATGTTTTTTTTTTTGTTTTTTTAAAATAATTTGTATTAATGCGAGATGTAAAAAAAAAGAATTTTGTAAATGAGTTTATGATGCGGTTTGAAATTATATTCTAAATAGCATTTTATTTTCTACATGAACAAACTTAAGATTTAACTAATCCCTCAGGATTTGTTTTCTATATTTTGAATCAACTGCATTGCCAGTTTAGACATAATTTATTTTCAAGTTTTAAATTGTAAAACTTAGATTAATACAGTGATTTATCTCGGATTCACTTTGATTTGAGATTTGAATTGATTTGGATTAAAAAAATAAAAAGGAAAAAAATCAGATTGACTTATTGATCTACTCTTGATACAATAAAAAATTAATTGATTTTAAAAAAATTGATTAAAGAGGATGCTATTTTTATTTTTTAAAATAATTTTTTAGTTGACTCTGACCCGTAATCTGGAATGTAGCTCAACCTGCCCTTGATCTGTTTTACAACCATGGTTTCAACTTTTATCTACTCAGATTTTGTTACCTTTTATTACCTGACAGTCAAACAGTCAAGATTCCGCAGAACTAGCGGCCCACGTAATTACTCCGAAAGATAATTTTTTTTTTTATTAGAAATATAATTGTAGTTATTTTTTAAAATATATTTTATTTTTTAAAAATTTATATTTAATATTAACTCATCAAAATGATTTAAAAATATAAAAAATAATTTAAAATAATAAAATAATTTTTAAAAAACATAAATACAAACAAAACAACATAAATTTCAGTTGCAAACACTACTTGTAGTTATGTTTATGAGTATGATAATAGTTGTTTTTTTAAAATTATTTTTGCTTGAAAATATATTAAAATAATTTTTTTTATTTTTAAAAAAATTATTTTTAAAATCAGTACATTAAAATGATTTAAAAATATTAAAAAATATTAATTTCAAATAAAAAAATTATTTTTTTTAAAATATTTTTAAAGTGTAAAAATAAAAAACTACATCAATGTTATTTAAGTTTATCATAATTAATTTTTAACTCCCACCTTTAAAACCCTAGCCACTCCTTGGGCCCTCGCCACCAACTTGTCCGGTGCATTGTTGGATCACCGGTCGTAAGCTGTCAATACCACCTGTCCAAGCTACATTGGCTGTGAGAAAAATAAACCGGAGAAACTGAGGGCTCAGCCGCTCAGGTTTTTTAAAATGGCATCCACCCTGTACGTGTCCTTAACCTTGTCGTAATTAGAGTTGTTTTAACTCTGCAGACAATATTCCCACAGAAACAGCAAGTTTCAATTATGAAATTGTTTGAACTTTAAAGCTTGTTTTGCGGTTATTCTAGTTTTTTTAAATAAATTTTTTAATGTTACAATATATAATGATATTTTTTTATTTTTAAAAAATTATTTTTAACATTAACATATTAAAATGATTTGATAACATTAAAAATATATTATTTTAAAGTTAATAAAAAATAAAAAATAAATTAAATTTAAAAAAAAACATTTTTAAAACATAAAAATAAACATACCTCCTTCAAAATATCAAAACAGATCCATATCAATGCCCTCCTCCCTTTTCTTTAACGTTTCCTTGGCTCGCCTGAGGAGGTTAACAGCTAGCACCGCTAGTATTTTATTTCTTCTTGATTCCTCACGGCCTCGCCTCAGCCTTCTCGTGGTTTCAGCGGTCTCTTGGGTGGATAAGGCTCGAAACTTTATATAATATTATGATCTACAAGGGACGTTATCCTAAGCTATTGAAAATTCCAAGGTGAAAATAAATAATGTTGTAAAATTGTTAAACCCTCTGAGACAATGATATTGAGTAGACAGATTTTTAAATACCAAGTATTTGGGGATATTTTGTATACAAAGTGATTGTAATTGAAAATGATTGAACTTGACCTTTATTTTAGTATTGCCAAATTGTCGGAGATCATGAATTTTTAAGTTTATTTGCCAGCCTTGAAAGATAAGAGCAAGGTAGTTTACATTTTCATAAACCCTAACAGTATTCTCCCGTAGTAAAACTTGACTTAATCTATCTCGGAATATAAATTTAACAGGTTAATTCTAAAATAATATTATTTTAATTTATTTTTAAATAAAATAACATCGTTTTAAATAATTTTATTCTTGTTTAATTAGGTTTAGGTCAGCTTAGAGTAATTTTAAACAAAACTCAACCCAAACTATATTTTATATTAATAAATTACTTAATTAGCCAACTAGACAGGGAACAGGTGTTATAACCACGATAGCATGCCATAGTATCAAAGATAAAAATAAAGATCATAGATTAATCCTTGTGGTATTAGTGTAGGAAAAATAATACAACCAGACAAAACTTTTGTCCGATCTGCATAATTTAAATTTTAATGAAGTTTCGGCTAAGTTTTGTACCATGATTAAGCACATTAGCTGTCTTTATAAACCTTGTTTACTAGATATCAACGACGTTAATAATATTATATGTATAGCCGGCTAATGTTCATGCTACTAGCCGCCGGTGGTCAGTGTATCCATATCTTGGAGAGGATCCAACGTCCCATGAACATTTTACAGACAGACGGGCTTGAAGCCATTTGATAAAAATAATAAAAAATAAAATTGGCGTCCCTTTTTAACGAGGCAGTCTGAAAAGAAGGCAGATGGCGAAGCCAAAAATCCAAGCAGTTAACGTAGAATTGCAGTTGTGGTTTCTAATGCGAGTTAGGTGGAACTGAAAGTCTGAAACTATCTGATTATCTCTCCGGTAGTCGGTTTATTTTTGTCACCATTGGTATCATTTCAATTTGAGATTCAAAAGGAGATTTTGGGGGCCTGTTCGATGAAAAATGGTTTTTTTAAAATTATTTTTTAAATTTTTATCTATCATTATAAAAGTTGGTTCACAAAAATACTTTTCAGTCAAAAACAAATTTGACTTGGTTTCAAAAAAAGTATTTTCCTTTTATTTTGGCGGAAAACACTTTATAAAAGTTGTTAAAAAAAAAAAAAAATATCATATTATTTACTAATTATATCATATTTTAATTGCTATATATTTTTTTTTTTGAATTTTTTTTTAATTTTATCTCTTTAAATTTAATTTTTATATTAACTTTGGTCCTTATTTTTTTAATTGTTATTTGCATTTCTCTTATTATTTTTTAATTGAAATTTTTTATATATCAAATTTTATTCTTATTTTTTTGATTGTTACTTATTTTATTTGAAATAATTTATAAAATGATTATTATTATTATTTTAATTTTTTTATCTTTTAATTTTTTTATTTGTTAGATTTGATATCTATTATTTTAATTATTATTTATTTTATTTGAGATAATTTATAAAATTATATTTTTTTTTCAATTTCATTATCATTTAAACTTTTTAATTTGTAAGATTTGTTCTTTATTATTTTAATAAACTTGAAAAAAAATAAAATATTAATAAGTTATTTTCTAACTCATTTTTGATAACATAATCAAACAATAGAAAGTGTTTTCCAACTTATTTTCCATTACACTATCAAATATCAAAAAATAGTTCACTTTTCCGGAATTTATTTTTGAAAATAAAATTATTTTCCAGCAAACAAACGAGGTCTAAGAAAAAATACAAAAAGTTTTATTGAAAATGATTTATTTTATTTTAGATTTAATGCATATTTAATATTGTGATGCAATATGTTTTTAAACATGTTTTTTTAGTTAAAAATATATTTTTTAATTTTTTATTTATAATATTAGTACACCAAATATATTTTTTTAAAATATGAATTTAATATTTTTTGAGGTAAATATAATGACAAATTGAAGGGCCCGTGATTATTGTGCTTCTCGATCCAATCATTATGAATTGACAAGATGAAGAACTAGTATAATATAAAATAGCAAGAAATTAGCTCTAAAATATTCGACCGTGAAAAGAAGGTGGTGGAATGGTGGCAGGCACTCTCCGCCAATCACGAAAGGAGATCTGAGTGGCTGGATTCTACATTATAGATCATTGATTTAAAGAAAAAAAAGATGCGTGACAGTTGGGAAAAGAGAGATGCCCTCCCCTCACATGGTGGTTTGCGGTTGGGGAAATGGAGAAAGGTTGGTTGAAATTAGTTGCATTGTTATGTGGCGGGAGACATGGAGTTTTCGGAGCGCAATAATGCATCATTGGCCCAAAAATTCACAAAATAATTTAAAAATAAATAACTTTTTTTATGAAATGTTGTTTAGAATGGAATCTTAAACTTCATAATGAGAAAAAAGAAAATGTATATTGATGCTTACCTTTTCTCGAAAGTCCATCTATGTGATTCCAGTCCATTTTTATAATGCATCACGACTATGCTTAGTGCTTCATCTTCAAGCTATTAACCTTCCATTCAAGTCTTATTTATTTATTTATTAATGTAGATATTCGGGTTAACTTGCGTACATCTCGATTAATCCCACGAACCTTAAAATATCACATAAGTTTTTAATGACTCTGAAATTTATGAGATTCGAACTAGTGATATTTAGATAATAAATTTAGAGTCTGATTAATTAAGTTACACCCTTGAATTATTATTTATGTAATTTTTATTGCAGGGTTGCATACAAATTTTTTTATTTTTGCATAAAAATGAGGTTACCACGTAAATTATTTATATATTAAATTCAAGATCTTAGCTCTATACTGTGGCATCACGGGGCTCGATTCCTCGATCTCTCATATGGTTAATTTGAAAAGTGGGAGCGAGCTTGCGAGGCATGGGGTGTTTGACATGTGGCTAATATTTTCCACTTCGACAAGGTTCGTGTTTTTCGAGAACTGAAGGTTGTTGGATTGAATTGTCTCTTATAATTGTCTGTATATAGTAAATATATCAATTTGATATAAACTTCAGGTCTCGAAATAAGATTTTTCTAGTTTTTATTTATTTATTATCATGTCAAATTCTCATAATTGGTAAGTAGCGTTTGAAAATAAAATTGTATTGTATATAGAATTTTTTTTTTAAAAAAAAAATCCTATGTGACATATATAAATTACACTTTCTTTCTAGTAGTGAACATTAAAATTTCAATTTAGACAATAAAATAATTTTTTTATAAATCTTAAAAATAAATTTATAAATTTTTTTATTTTACTATATCAAAGACGTGAAGGTCTTAGAAATTCCACATATCTACAGTAAAAAATAATTAAAAGGCGATATGAATAGTTAACAACAAAAAAAAAACAAAAACTATACATCTCCTCACATTATACTATTAATTATAATATTTTTTATTTATTTTTTTAATATTACATTTATAGGGGATTTTGCTTATCTTTTTTTAATTTACTTTTACGGGTGTATCTCATACTCATGACCTAAACTGCAGATTTGACAGATTATTTAAGTTTTTTTTTTTAATTTTATTATTCAATATTGAATTAATTAAGAATTACACTTTGCGATTTATTTCAGTTTATTTTCTATGAGGTTATTTTTATCTCATAACCTGGGTCATAAGTCAAGGATTTGATGTATTAATCCTGATTGACTCAAGTTATTTTTTATGAGATTTTTTTAATTGATTATTTTTTATTTTTTCTTTCAATATCGGTTAATTGAGAACTGCATTTCATAATTTATTTTAATCCGGGTATCCCAATCTCGAAACCTAGATTGTAGACTTGACAGGTTAACATGAGTTGACACGAGTTATTTTCTAGGTCCATTTTTTAATTATTTTTTTTAATTTTATCATTCAATATTTAGTTTATTGAAAATTAAACTTTATAATTTTTTTCGATTTGTTTTTCACAAGGTTATCATGATTTTATGATTTGATATGTAAATTGATGGGTTGATCAAAATTAATTCAATATATTATTTTCTCGATATTTATTAAAAAACCTTATATTAAATATTTATTGTGAATTAAATTATATTTTTACTTTTTCTTGGTTACTGAATCATGTTCATGTTAAATCAATTTTTATACTGTTTTTATTTTAATTAAAAAAAGTTATTAATAATACTTAAATATTTTTTATGTTAAAAAATCTGATAGACCCCGCAGGCAAAGCGCGTGAGAAATGATGTGGCTGAATTGAAAAGGAGAGGCGAATAAATTGATTTCCTAAATGCGTAGTCTAAAAGATAAGAAAAGCTGAGCCTCTAGTATTTACGGTGGGTCCAAAGCTGGCAAGTTAAGTAACCGAGGAATGGGACCCCCTTGTTTTTCAAAGAAATGGAGGGCAGTCAAAAGTCGGCCTCGTAGCCCACCAAGTCGCTGTTGCTTGTTGAAGGGGCCATCTGGAAAGATTATGTAGAAAAGTCAAAGAGAATAGTTCTCCGCTTTGCAGGACCCCGTCCCAAGGTGATATTTATTGTAGCCTTTCCTTGATTATGATTTTTGTTTTAGCCCTTTCTTGATAATAGTTTTGAAATCCGGTCCGGCAGGTCGACCCGGGATTCGACTCATCCGGGGCTGAAACCGAAACGAGTTGAAGAAAAAATAATAATAAAAAAAACTCGGTGTGACTCGGCTGACCTGGTAGATTGACCTGAGAGCCGATTGACCCGGTCAAGACCCGGTCACAAACCCGTTGATTTTTATTTTTTTTACTAAAACAATATTATTTTAATTTTTTTTTAAAAAAATAACCTGACAACCGGTTAAAACCCAAAATTCAAGTCTTGGACCAAGCCAATTATCAGGTCCAGGTATTAAAACTATGAAAATTAGTGTTCTTTGACGGATTTTTTTTTTTTGGGGCAGCTGAGTCAACAATGTTACACGTATCATCTGCCTCCATTGCTTAAATTTTTGTAGAAAAGTCAATGAGAATAGTTCTCCGCTTTGCAGAACCCCGTCCCAAGGTTCCTGTAAAGGTCGCACTTGGAAGCTGCCACTATCCCTATGAAACGTATACCGTGTTTTTGTTGACATTTATTATGTTATATTCAATTCAATTTAGTCATTAAATATCACATTGCAAGATACGTATTTTTCCTTAAAAAATTACCAAAAAATAATCCATCAAAAAATCATGATTAAACTATATAAAGATAATTTCTTATTTTAGATTTTATCATATACTATAATGTGTTTTTTTTATAACTTATCAGCGGTTTATATATATACACTAACACACATTGTACTATTTTGATATTTCACAAGGAAACTTGTGAAACTTGCATGTTATTTAATATTACTAGATGTCTAACTCGCGCATGCTGTAACTTTTTATTTTTTAAAGAAAAACCCTCTACTAAATAGATTATTTCAATATATTTATATATATATAAAAATCAAAGTATAAATAGAAAGCCTTATCGATGAAATCTAAAAATCAAAATAATTTAAAAATAAATCTCTCGGATTGAATAATTAATTAATTAATTAGTCATAATAATCTCATTCATTCTTTCTAGTCAATGAAATCAATAGCTTATATTGGATGCTTAGTAGGTCAATGTAACTTGTGATTGATATCCAACTTAAATAAATATATTTTTAAAGAGAAAAAATATAAAAATATATTTAAAAAAATACTCTAAAAATATAACTTTATCACGTAATTAAATAAAATTGGTTCAACCTATTAGTAATAAAATTACATAACTTTGTTGAAGCAGTATTTTCTTGGATTTTATTCTATAAAAAAATTAAATGTTTTAGCATGTATAATAAATTTTTATTTATTTATTTATTTATGATGACGGTCATGTTCCAGGAACTATTAAAAACAAAAGTAAACATTCCACAACTCTGTTAAAAATAAAAAAATCACAAGTAAAAATTAAATAGATACACTTAACGTCCTACATAAATACCCCAACAATTAAATATCTCATAAATTAAATGAATACATATAACAACATCCAAAAAATCAAAA
This sequence comes from Populus alba, assembly GCF_005239225.2. NCBI lineage: Eukaryota > Viridiplantae > Streptophyta > Magnoliopsida > Malpighiales > Salicaceae > Populus > Populus alba. The sequence goes on along the minus strand of NC_133301.1, from coordinate 1,986,212 downwards.
CATAGATGATAAATCTTGACTCTTCTCGATCCAAAAGACCGAGCATGTGAGGTTTTTAAACGTTGCTGCTGCTAACTTTTGCTTTTGCTCCACTGATAAATGCGACCAGCATCCCATTTCATTTTTTCCCGTGTACTTGTGTGAAAACCTTGCATCGAGCTCTGCAGAAAGCAGCGAGAGAGAATAGTATAATGGATTGAATGATATCTTTTCTCAAAAAATGGCAGCAGCGCAATTAGTTGAAAGTCGACTGCGGCTTTTGAAACACAAGGTGTTCTATTCTTTTTTAAATTTTTTGGAAGAAAATTCATCTAGGTTTTTTCTTTTCTTTCTTTCTTTCTTCCGTTTTGTTTTTTTAATTTCTAAATTCTCTGGTTTCAACATTAGGGTAATTTATTTACTAGAATGCATCTGATTAGTATTAGAAATGTGTTCTTAAGATTGCCTGGTTCCATACGTCTACCATTTTCAACTTTCAAGACCAAGCAAATGGTCTCCTCAGTTCACACTGAGAATTTGACCGATATGAGAGAAAATCGAATCATCGTTCTCTGTTCAAATTTTTGTCCTTGCTCTTCTTAGAAAGCTTGAAACAATGTCACAAACAGGCTTAAAGCACATGTTGATGGAGGTTACACTTGACAACAATTCCAGCATAAATTGGATAAAGTACCAAAAGACGTTAATGCACGTATACAAAACAGCAAATCAAACCGAAGAAGAAAAAACCTCTTCAACCAAATGCCAACAATATGATGAAGTGATCTAAACTTTCATTTCTCAGGAATTTTTTGCCCTTTCCGACCCCTGTGCTGATTCAGACACTAGCTGCTTGGAATACACACGGTGCCGCCTTTCTCTACCATATATGACCCAGAAGATTAGAGAAAGCATAACTGCAGTCGAGACCATCACTAAACCTATGTAGATCCATCTACTGTATCTCCTGAGACCTGGACAATGATCCTTGTATATGTCACTGAATGTTTCCCTTGCAAAAGTGCAGTCTCCTAGCTCCATCAGGAAAGGAGCATAATTATTCAATCCATAGCTCACATTTATTGCAGCTGACATCTGGCTGAAGAATGCAGGGGTCAAACGTCCTGTCGTAGCACATATCCCGGTCGGTGAAACCTGACACACATAGCTACTCCATACCTGAACAAGTTGAGCAAAAACGTTGAGTAATTCTTCCAATTTTTTGCATGAGGGAGTTTGTAAAACTCTCCAGTTTCTTTGCTGATGTAATGTTATTAAGGGAAATCTTAGGCAGAATGAAAGGGCTGGCAAGAGTTCGTCGAATCCTGCCTTTACTTTATAGCCTAGTAATGGTTCCTTCAGTACATATGCATCTTAAAACTTCAATTGTTTCTGGCTTCTATTAATTACCTGTGTAGCATTGGTCAAGTCCACCTCACCAGCACTGCAAGGCCGAATCGTCAAGTCGGCATAAAACGGGTTGCAGAGTATTGGCACCAATGGACCAGATTGGTTGATGTACATTGGTTTGAAGTTGGGGGAGAAGTTGAGATTAGAAACATTAGTGATGACCTGGTTGACAACTTCTACAAGCTGGGAAGTGATTTCCTTGCTCTTTATCAAGGTATCTTGGGTAGTTGCTTGGTCCACACAGGGCAGAATATCGTCTAAAGCTGTATGAGCAGTGGGGTTGTGCACCCAATGATCCATAGCGACACAAGTATCTCCAGCCACGCTAGCATGTAAAAGAAAGAATAATTAGAAATTTGGCGAGGGAATCAGAAATTAAAAAAAAAAAAAAATAAGAGAAAAATGAAGAATTATAAAGGAAATAAGGAATCTAAAAGGACTACTTTTAGTTTCTCTTAAGCATACTAGCTTGCAGGTTAAGAAACAATAGCACTCCAAGACCAAGTAAAGGCAGTGCACTTGCAGTGTGTTTGTTATCCCAACCCCATCATTCTAACGATGTCCATTTTGGAGACTATATCCGTGTCATGACGTGACAGCATTCTATTAATCCACCACCCTTTAAGATCCTTTTAACTTCGAGTCTATTAAGGGATTCATAGAGTGATCACCTCCTATAAAAGGATGCTTCCAGTTGAAGTGAGCACGGTGAACAGGCTCAACAATTAGACAAAGAAACCATAGAAGCAGAAACAAAACAGTAGAGGGGAAAGAAGTTACAGAATTGAATATGAAAGATGAATGAGAACATGATTTAGGTGAATCATTTTGGAGATAGTTGAAACAAAGAGATGAATGTTATGTGTGGTGTGATATCCAATGCGGTACAAACAGTTTGATCCTTGTTTCGAACATGATCACTAGAATTATTTCGGACTAAGAATATTTAAGTTTCAGATGGCAGGACAGATTCACTGTTTGGAAAATTGTTGACAGTAACTACAGATCAGTCTTCTCTTTACAAATAATACCAACCAGAAGGCTGTAAGAAGATGATCTTCACATTTCTCACCACAAGGACTAATCAAAGTATTCTAGTGAGTTTCAACCCACTAGATGATAAATGTCAGCAAAAAAATTTAGTTCAGTGGACCAAATAGACTTGCAGGAGACATCTGCAACTGGACCAATAAGCATAGTCAGCAGCATATAACTTACTTGTGGAGAAGAAGGAATGTGCCACACAAAATGAATGTTCCAGCAACAAGAATCCATCCAACGATGACCAGGCTGCAACAATTTTACGAGGTTCATCAATCGAGAGCAGGTAACAATTAAATGCAATGATACTGAGACTACTAGACAACGGGGCATGAATGTTGAGATATAGAAAATCACTTACATGTACACCAGGAACTGCATGCCGAAAATCGAGAACACTAGAACACAAAAACTCAAAACATCATTACATGCGCTTTGCAACAACTTTTAAACATTGGAATCATTCACACTTTATCTTATCAAGAAAAAAAGAAGAGGCCTTACAGAATCCAAGAAATGTTAGGAGAAGCATAATAGCAGCAGTAGTAATCAGTGCCACTCTCCTGCATGAACATGCTCATTATATGATCAAGGTGACCTACTCAATCAGATACAATAAGCTTCGGTATCCTTCAACTTACACAGAATCCAGGAGATCTTTTATGTCTTCTGAATTATCCACCGTTTTGTCAGCAAGGACACTAGCAGAAGAATTAATTCTTGTTCCAATCTGGTCAATATCAGTTTGGACATTAGAAGGTAGAAAAACTTCATCAACTCCAACTAGCTTGGCTGAAGCAATAAAATCTGAAACAGCCCTTAGTTTATCGACTGTGGTGTCTGCCTGATTCACAACATACTCCAAAGTTTCTGTTGTGCTTTTGTGAAATCTTTCCTGAGCAGTATATAGAACAACACATCCAATCCTGTGGCCAAAAAATTAAGCATTAGTTTCTTCATAATAGATTGATGCATGTATACACAGGTGCATGCACATATGTATGCATGTGTGTGTGTGTGTGAGAGAGAGAGAGAGAGAGAGAGGCATCTACATAGCACAAATGCTGAAGAGAATGAGGAAAACGAGGGAGAGAGCATAAGCTGTTTGAGAGTAGCCATAGCGCTGCCTTTTGCAACAGAAATGACAAAGACAACCAATGAGTAAGCACAGCCCAAATACCAGGAACCAGACTGCAGCAATAGCAAACAGAGGAGCTGCAGTGAAACCTACAGACTGCATTCAAACAAAATTTTCAGTTACCAGAGAACTCTCGAAGAAATCTGAAAATCCAGCCTAAACACACAATTAGAATGTGGTTAGTATCAAACAAGTAAAATCCAACACAGAATGTCCATTCAATAACTCTACATTGTTTTCCTCGATTACAACATCCACCAATAACTTTTCATCACCTGCTAGAAGGTAGATTATTGATTAATGCTGTTATTTTATTTTGATTAACTTGAATCATTTGCCTAGACAAGACTATTATTCTGGTTCAAGAATTTAGATAACATGCAAGGCACATTTCAAGCAAGTAGCATTAAACTCTGCTTGATATCAAACCATATCAACAGCCTGCCTCGTCACAATCATTCTCATAACGATATCGGATATCAGAACTAGCAATTTGTTATCTTCAACAAACTGTAATGAAAAGTATTTATACTGATTTCAACAAGATTCTAAGATTATTGGTATTTTTCTTGATTAAAAGATTAGAGAAATCAGCAATTAATGATTGAATGTTGCTAAACTCTGCATATTTTTTCCAGTTCTATTAATGAATGCAAATTGGGATCTTTCCTCCATCACAAACAATTATGACATTCATTTCATACATAGTCTCTAAAGCACCCTGACCATAAACTAGTACATTACATTTACTTCTTTCTCTGCATAGCATATCGGCATGCTGACAACATGTTACAAATGTAAGATCCAATCTAGTAATTGTCAACTGGTAATTAAGAAAGATTGAAACCCTACACGTCTACAACAACAACAGTACATAATCATCAATGAACAACCTAAAAAGACAAAGAAAGATGAATGCTAGCGGGGTGTGACCGTTGATGAATAAACTTACAGCCCAGTAATGACGATCACTGATATTCCATCCTCCAGTGTATCTTTTGAAATCATTAAGAGGGTCTTTTCTGTAAGTCCTCTTTGGAGCTAACAACAGTACTGGTGAGTTATCAACAGGTTCACCGATGGGTGCCTCCACCACAGGCCTCCTTGTCCCCCATGAGAACTCCACTTCATACTTAGCTTCATCTGCTCTCCCTGCCACTGCATTGCAAAATCAACACAAAATGATACAACTTTATATGCAAACATCAAAGGTGAGTAAAGTAAAGATTTTCTGCTTGGTAGCTTAGAAAATTCAGAAAAACAAAAGAAAAAAAACAAAATTTTGCAAAGCTAAGTGTGTTAGTTTAGGCTTCCAAGAAGCATGAAAACTTGCAATAATCAAGTAAAAAAGTTTCAACATGCGCATTTTAGTGGGGTCACATAAAAGTGTTGAAACACTAAAGTATAACTCTCCAGTCCTCTTTTTTCTTGCTACATTTTCTCAGTAACCAAACAGAAGTTGATGAAACAGCGGAACTTAACAGAAAAGTTAAGAGAGAAGAAGTGTACCAGCAGGGGGTAGAGCGAGGAAGGAAGGGAAGGGAACAGAAGCACCATGTGAGTGGGGAACGGATGCTGAAGAAGTAAAGAAGACAAAGGTAAGCAGAAGAAGAGTAGATGACAGTAACCCGTGACATAACATGATGGCACACGGTCACAGAGAGGGGGAGGGAGGGAAAGAAAGAGGCTCTCTGTTTTTCTTTACTGGGTTGTTTGATGCAAGCTTTTCAGATAAAGACACAGAAAATCTGTTGGTTCTTTTCTTCCTTTCCCATTGGACATGTAAACAATCTTAATTTTCTTCTTTCTATCTTTCCTTTCCCTATTATTCTTAATTAATCCCAGCTTCATAAGGTGAGTGAATTAATTAATCTAAAACTTAAAAAATATTAAAAAATTTAAAACTACAACGGAATATGGTATTTTTATATTAATAAAACTCAAAATAATAAACGATTAATTGTTCAGTAGCAGATGGAGTGGAAAAGTAGGGAGGTGGAGAGCTTATGTATTATGGGGTGCAATGATGGGAAAAGGGTTCCAATGCAAAATGGAAACCAACTGGATGGGTCCCGGAGGGGGCGAGTTTCCCAAAAAATTACGACCTTTGTCGTCCCTTTTTTGTCTTCGAAACCGGAAATTGTTTTCTGAGGTCCACAATTTCCGGCCATTTTCATGGCTTTCAATGTTTTCTTGCCTTCCCGCCTCGCAGCCTATGGCTAGAGCAGAGAGATGGGTAACTGGGCTCTCCAGGCATCCTGTGCGGGCCTTTACCACATGGTTTTCAACTCGATTTTTAAAATCCATCATCAGCAATTATTGATGCGTGTGCAAAAAGAATTGTTCGAGGTATTTTCGTATAAAATCAGAGAAAACGAGTTTATTAATTGAATTTTTTTTTTGTTTTAAATGGATTTTTTCTGTTTCTCCGATCATCTAGAAAATTAAAGAAAATCAAAATAATTATCTCTCAAAATTTCCACCGTAAGAAACAATAATCCATCGAGAAATATTTTCATAATAAATAAATAAAACTAGAAATACAAACAAAAAAATATTTTGTAAAAATGAACACAGCCTTAAGTTTTTTTTTTTTTTTCATGTTTTAAGAGTGAAGTACTCTCTACCGAAACTTCACAGACATAAGTATTTGCATCTCTACAGTTTAGAGTTGCTAGAGATGAAGCAAAATGTCCCTTTTCGTTGATTATCTCCGAAGGTTCCAAGCCAATCAAAATTATAGTGTGTAGTATCGAGGCACTATAATATATTTTTTTATTTGTTTAATAAGATAATATTAAAAATAAATTTTAAACAATAATAAAAAAAATTTAAACAAAAATGTTTTAAAAAAGAGCCACCATTTTCATGATAACAAATATGTCTCTATGATAACAAACATTACATTATATACATATAGCTTATTATGTCCTATACCATGATTAGAATGTCGCACACTTAGAACAAATAATACAATGCTTCACATTTTATTTTGAGAATTATTATTTTGAGAATTATAAGAAGATAGAATTAGATAACTAAATGATCAAAATAAGTCTAATGTACAACAAGAAATATTCTTTTTAAATAACAGGAATAAGGAGACCCAACTTACAATTATTTTTAAAGTGCTTATAGTTGTTTTTTAAAGTATTTTTTGTGCTAAAATATATTAAAATAATATATTTTTTTTATTTTTTTAAAATTATTTTAAAGACCAGCGCATCAAAATAATCCAAAACAAATATAAAAAAAATAATTTTAATTTTTTTTTAAATTTTTTAAAAATACTAATACAATCATATTTCTAAACCCTTTTTAAATTTAAAAATTGTTCATATCTCTCTTTAAGATTGATGGAATTGTTTCAAGTATTTCAGGGTACCATAATTTCAATTTTTTTATGTATTTTAAAAACATGCTTTATAAGAAAAAATATTAAATTATTTTTTTAATTTTTCTTTTTATGATTTAAATATTTCAATAAAAAATCACTTTAGAAATACTCCATGCATCACAATACTCAAACCTGTACAGATAAAAAAAATCATGGTAAGAGGTGACGCACAACTGACATGTCGCCTAGGTAAAAAAATTCTAAAATAACAGTAACAGCTCAGTTTGTCAGTGACTTCTTCCAGCCACTACCAAGAAAACTGTTTTTTTTTTTTTTTTTTTTTTTTTTTTTTCCCCTGCAACGGCCACAGCCTCCTTCCCTCCCTTTCTAGCAGCCATAGACGCTTATATAACACAGAGAGAGATCTTTAGACTTTAGAGAGAGAAACAAAAAATGGGTTGTGGGAATTTCTTCTTTATAGTACTAATAACCTTCTCAGTAGCCCTTATAACATACAACATCCTTATATCTGCAAACGCACCACTTAAACAAGACTTACCAGGTCCATCATCAAGATCAACACTTTTGGTTGACCCAGTAATCAAGATGCCATTAGAAAGATCAAGAAGATCGAGTTTTGGTAAAAAAGAGACTGTTTCATACAGCTGTGACAGCTTCTGATTCTGTGTATAATACTTGGCAATGTAGGGTAATGTATTATTGGTACAAGAAGCATAAAGATGGACCCAATAGTGAGATGGGAGGGTTCACTAGGATCTTGCATTCTGGAAAGCCTGATAAGTTTATGGAGGAAATCCCAACTTTTATAGCACAGCCCTTGCCTGCTGGGATGGATCAGGTTTGTGTTCTTTTGAAATTTGGGTCTGTTTTAGTTTTTTGATTTAGGTAGTTTACTTTTAGAATTAGTTGAAGTTGCACTCACTTTGAGAGTTGGTCAAAGTCTTTAGCTTGGTTAACTGAATTTGAGAGTATCATGATTGTTAAAATCTGGATTATTGAACATTGTCACGATTCAGGCCTGAATTTGGATATAAATTGTCTCGATGTAAATTGATTGATGTTGTTATAGTAGAAGTTGTTGATTGTATAGAGACTCTGGCTTGAAGCAGATGGCTTCCTGCTGGCTTCTTTTTGAGAATGACAAGTCAACCCAGCCAAAAAAAAAATCCGAATGATGTTCCCCTCATGCTTCAATGGGGAAAATTGGGAGAAACTGGTCGTATTTGAAGATTTTCCTTGTTTTCGGCGTTACTATTGGTTAAATTTCCATTATTTGCTTATCTCAAATCTTACACAATCACAGGGCTATATAGTTCTCAACAGACCTTGGGCATTTGTGCAATGGCTTCAGAAAGCAGACATAAAAGAAGAGTACGAAACGTTAAAATCCCCAGCTTCTGTGACGAGTTTGATCTTTATTTCAGTAGATTTGACTTTATCCATGTTGTTTTACTTTGTACTCAGTTACATATTGATGGCAGAGCCAGATCATATTATTGTCAAGCCCATCCCGAACCTATCTAAAGATGGCCTTGGAGCTGCATTTCCTTTCTTTTACATTGAACCAAGAAAGTATGAGTCTGTCCTCCGAAAGTACTTCCCTGAGGACAAGGGACCAATAACAAACATCGACCCCATAGGAAATTCTTCTGTCATTATTGGGAAGGTTTGTGTTTTAATATGCTCTTTCTGACTGTATTATTCTTCCAAAAAGTGGCCTTTTCTTGATTGTCTGTGCAACATTGTTAGGAATCTCTTAAGAAGATTGCTCCCACTTGGATGAATGTCTCCTTGGCAATGAAAAAGGATCCCGAAACAGATAAAGCTTTTGGCTGGGTGCTTGAAATGTGAGACTTTCGTGGTTAACTCCATTTTTGCGAAGACCTTATTGTAGGCAACTGACCTTTTCTGTTTCCCCTTGCTCTTTGCTAAATACAGGTATGGTTATGCTGTTTCATCTGCTCTACATGGTGTTGGCAACATCCTGTACAAGGACTTCATGATCCAGGTTTGATTAGAGTAGCACTTCCTTGCTGTCATACACCAGTCTGAAAAAATGTAGAAAATGTAGAAAATTCCCTCGAGTTCATTGCAAAATCTCTCATTTCCTGAAATCATAACGATGTGCCATTTTTTTTTATTTCAAATTTTAGGGCTTGCCTTTTACTAGTAGTTGCCCATTTTGCATCTTTTAACAGCCTCCTTGGGATACAGAAGTTGGCAAGAAGTTCATAATTCATTACACTTACGGATGTGACTATGATATGAAGGTAGTCTACTGTTGATATAGACTGATACAATTTTATGTTCTGAGCTGTTCAAGTATGAAGAAAAGATAAAGAGGAACAGCTTCTGACTTCTTGGTTTATTGTAATTACATTCATTTGCTATTATCAAGGCTGGTTCAACAAGATTTTGGTTTTTGTTTCTTTGATTGCAGGGTAAATTAACCTACGGAAAGATTGGAGAATGGAGGTTTGACAAGAGATCTTATGATAACGCTATACCCCCAAGAAACCTTCCCTTGCCTCCACCGGGTGTTCCAGAGAGTGTGGTATGTTTCATTTCACCTTATAGTCCTAACTTGTTGCTGCATGATTATGATGCACGAAAAGCTTTAACAAACAATTTAACAAGCTTTTTGGCCCTTGGAGTTTTCCGTTCTTGCTCATTTTTTTCTCATTTCACACGGGGAACTAATTCTGTCCTAAAATTCAAGATTTTGCTACTTTTACCATTAAGTAGAGCACGGGAAATTTATGCAACCCAACATCCCAGGTGTGAACAGCAATTTCCTGGGAGCATACCCATGCAGAATAAACTCAAGCTCCCTTCAAGTATCATATTCAGTGCTGGATTAAAGAGTACATTTAAGTTTTTGGTAATTAATATCTTGGTCATGCTGAAAGGTCAAATGGGCACGTTAAAAATGTTTAGTAAATTGTTGGATGTATTGAAATTAAGCTACTGCAATAGTCAGCTTTAGGTATAGCAACCAAGTTTAGACAAATTCTTGGTTCTCTTTACCCATCTGAGCATATTGCCAGTCTTTATGGAAGGAGACTTTGGGGTAAACTATGAAATTGACACCCCCCGGAGAGTAATCACTATTAAGCTCTAAGATCGAAGCTTTGCTGTAGAGTGATGTCCCGTCATCAGTTCAAGTTCATGTTATTTAAGCAAATATAACATGGCAGGTTACTCTGGTGAAAATGGTGAATGAAGCTACTGCAAACATTCCAAATTGGGGATCCTAAAGAGGATATATATGTTATGCGAAAAAGATTGTGAGCATTTGAATCTCATGCAACCCTTGGCAATCGTTGGGAGCTAGCAGACTGCAATGTGCTCGATGTAATAGTAACCTACACGAATAAATTCAGATCAGGCTAACACTATTGGTCGATGTACACTTACAGTATTACCTGAGTATTCCTAAACACTAGCCTTCATCTGCACCTGATTAGTTTTATGTATTATTATCTATTGTTACAGGCATGATTCTTTTTTCCGTAATTTTTTATTACTTTTAAACAGAGGATAGTCTCCTCGCATGGAGAACGGGAAAAAAAAAAAAAAAAAACAGTAATATTGTAATTCTAAAAAAGGCTCTGTAACACTGCTTCCGTCGATTGCACATATTTTTTATTGATGCAGTTGGCAAAAGCAGATATAACGCGCAGGATTTCGGAGCAAAACATTTGCCAAGACAACTGGTTAATAATGCTGTTCTAACACTACCATAAATGTTAAACTCTCAATTACAGTACAGAACGGTGGCCAAGCTAGTATGTAAGGCCCGCTCTTGACATCCATGGTCAGCAGCACCATAGATGTCAAGGCTGGCTTGTGGTCACTCGTTTTCCTCACCATTGATAACTAGGGACCATGTATACCATGCCTGAGCTTTGAGTGTGTGCTCAAGTAGCCATAGAAGTTTGGTAGGGAAGATTGAGACCTAAAAGCTTGGTACAAGTTCAAACACAACGAGGGACAGATCGGATTTAAAAGGCGGTACCAAAACATGAAAAATAAGGGAGAAAAAAAGAGTTGGCTTTTGAATGTAAAACATAATGTGCTCCAACTTGCCATGCATAGAAGTTAAAATCCTAAATGGGAATGGATAGGTTGGGATTTAAGAACAAGGGAGGATTACATCTCATTGTGTAAATCAGACTCACTGGAACTCCGGATGAACCCAAAAAAAAAAAAAAAAACCAGAACAACAATGTTGCTTTCGTTTTCAAAACCATAAAATTCCACATCATCCAATTATGTTCAGGTAGGAAAGCCTTGCTCTCTCCAAGCATATCAGGGCATACATAAGATACTTTTATGGAGATTATCATGGTGACCACCAGAGAATGGCAATGCTTTCATTTTCAGAGGCTAGATATTAACAACTGGCTTCATTGAGGGGGTTAGAAAAATGTTGTATTTACAAGAATTGATTATCAATTCAAATATCGTCTGCAGTTTTTTGAATTGCAAAAACAAGGGATCTTCTTACCTTCATCTTCATTGTTAAAATGGTAGTCATATGTTATCTCTTCTCCTGGACATATATCTCTCTCAGCGAAAAAAACCACCTGCAAATCCAGAAATAAACAGTGAAGCTCGTGCCCTAACTATACCAAGTTTTCTGAGCACAATGTAATGAATTTACAATGTATGATTTGGATGAAAGTGGCTAAGTTGTGTAATTCAGAATCTCATCTTGTCCAAGCTAATACAAGTAAATAATGATCATGAAGAATGATACTAGAACGGCATTTTGCTTTACCTTCTTTTCATTCCTCACAGAAATCACTTTGGCGACACAATTTGGCTGGTCATGCAAATTAAAAAAGAAAATCTAAGAGAAAGCAAACAGTAGAAAAAAAAATATATATATATATATATATATAATATCAAAAAACTAGACATTTACCAGACACGAATGGTTGACAAAACGAGCAATGCCCCCTTTACGTGTTGCATCAATTATATGCTCTTTGTCAATCCTGAAGAAGTAGCAAGCACTCTTGTATTGCAGCTTTCTTCCATACTCGTACTCTCTTTTATCAGCCACACGTTGCCCAACAATCTCACCCACATACTCCACCACCTAAGAATCATCACAATGCATCATGTTGTGCGATTGACAGAGTGGGGTTCCATTACTTTAGGGTAAAGAGTCAAACCATTGCACCGCGATAGATGAATCTGGATGTGTAAAGTCCAAGGGCATGAATGCCAGACTTATAAACAATCAAATATTTCCAACCCTCAGCTTGTTTATAACGAGCATATTCTTTCTGCAAGCATGGGGATAACACATATAATATCACATACGTTGCACCACAATTGTCTAATAATGTTGCAAAACTCCAAATGATATAAGATCAATTAACAAGCAAAGAAGAAAGAATTGAAGAGATATAGAAAGGAGGAAACAAGGGAGAAAACTAGAGGATGGGCCATTAAATAATTCCCGGTGATGCAAATGTGAGGGGTAAGATTTTTAGCACCGCAGTAATGCAAAAATCATTTATGTTTAGCAGAATAACATGGTATACTTTAACTCGAGAAAACATGAAAAGTCAGCAAGATCATGCTCAACTGCAAAACCTCCTTTGTAGGGATGAGCATCTTGTGTACATCCCTGATTTGCAAATAACTTGGAAACATCACAAACTTCATATATATAATATTTTCTGAGCCTTGCATGCTTATCATTGAAAGAAGCAACATGGGTTTGATAACAGAGTGAATCAGTTTTGATTCAAATGCCAACTGTATGTTAATGCAGTTAAAAACTTTAGGTGAAATAACTGGAAAAAAAATATTTGGTTGTCAGCAGATGGAACATACCCGACAATCATGCTCCACATCTGACATTGGCAACTTGGAAAGCCCAGTGCATGACTTCTGTCCATTAATGTGCAACCAAGCATTAAGCTGCTCCTGGGGAACAAGGCATCCACCCTTCCCTTTTGAATGACCATGAAGATTATGCCAAAAGCCATCTCGTTTCCGTCCCTTGTAGCCCTTGAATGACAGACAGAAAGGAATAAAATCATTGAGAGTCAAAAGAGTCCTGTGGAACACCCACCTACACCCACAAAGAAAGAAAAGAAAAAATACCTCAGTCCTGGCACAACTCTCTTCCTTTTCTCCGACACAACCTGTTTTATTGTTGGCAGCATCACATGCATATTCATCTGCTGCGTACCTGGCATGAAGTGCACATCTCCCATAAAAGCCAACATTTTCATTGTCTACACCTTCAACCTCACTTTGCAACAGGCCCTGTGGTCCATAAAGAAATTTTAAAGAGCACATAGAACCTCCAACAGCAAAAAAACAGGCCATAGCAGTTTTAAATGGAAACTGCTAAATTCAAGGAAATTTGAATGGGAATACAACTAAATGCAAGAAAGAAAATGACCACTGGCAGGACCAAGCCCGCAATCCAAGCCAAGGATGGATTTTTGGGGTTCAGCTCCCCCATGGGATCACAACCCTAGCCAATTATATATAATGGGCAATAATTTTTAATGCATAAACCGAATAAAGTAGAGTACCTTCTGATGAGCACACCAAGGATGAAATTGAACAGAGCAGTTCGCAACCCTGCATTGTATGCATGAGCCACCAGGTCGATTACACATGGAGCAAACCTAGGAAAGAAATGATAAACATGGAAATGAATACATCAATTGATATTTTAAATGAATAGAATGTGGTGGAAATTTTTTAATCCTACATATGGAGTTTGTTTTCTCGCATCTAAATAAACTTGAATCATTATGAAAAAAAGATGCAGGTAAGCAAAGTGTATTCATATACCAAGGAACTTAACAAGCCCACTGGCTCATTTGATAACCATGTGGCATCACCATGGGCTCTATCTCAGGAGGTAATGAGCTTGCATTTTTACGAGCTTAAATTTCCCAGTTAGGAAAAATATGGTTCAAAGTGTGATTATCTGTACAATTTATCCTAACAATTGCAACTTTGGAACTGCAGGCTATTAAACATACATCCTACAAGTTCAATTTCAATGTTTACCGTGTTTGCTCTAGGGTGTGAAGCACCTGACACATCAAAAGCACTCATGGTATCAACATTTGGGCATCGTGTCCCAGGAGTCCAAAGGCCACAAACCATGTGAACCCACTGCTTAACAGTGGAATCAAGTACTCCAGCTGTAATGCTGTTATGTACCTTCAGATTACTAACACAAGACAAGGAATTCCGTAAATTATTCAATTGCTTCTGCATATCAATACTCCAAACAGATGGAGTGGATGACTCGATATTTTCAGGTCTTAAAACTGGATAAGAGTTATTTCCATGCACAAATCCCGAGGCGTGCAACTTGCTAAATTCATCCTGCAATGTTATGGCAGAAGAATCTGAATTCTTAGGCCTGCTTTCTGTTTCAAAGCTCCAAGCTTTCAAAAGGCTCTTCGCTATTGCATGACTCCGAAGTGCCTGGGTCAAAGCCCCACCTCCATAACCACAAAGAACACAAACCTGGATTATAACAAATTAGAAGGCATTAGAAAATCACAAGATACAACATAGAAGAACAATGCTGATAAACACACAATAAGTAATAAAACTGGCTAGAGAAAATGGGGTGCATGAGTACAAAACTCCATGACAAATATAATTTAAAAGGTTTTTTTATTATAATGTCATTCACTAACAAACAAAAGCAACAGGGACTAAATCATTGTTCTCAGATGCTCTCAACAGATGGTTGAAAGGGGAAAGCGGGCAAGAGCAAAATCTCATTTATCATTAACATAACATGTGAAAAACTGGGAAGCAACACATGAAACAAGGAAGAAGTGTAGAGTGCAGAAAATGGCAAGGATAAGGAAAACTTTGGACAGAACAACGAACATAAAAGCGTAGCTGATAGTTAATTGAGAGTTTAACCAAGAACCATATTTCTTACAGTATATTTTGCACCAGTTCGGCAAGGTCTGCAATACCAGTGACCTTTAGGCACTCTGGAAATGCCATAGCAAGCCTGGTGTACCTACATATCAAGAAACTCATAAGTGTGACAGAATAGTTAGGAGAAACACAGAAGAAATTGATCTGAAATAATTTAACAGCTACATACTTTGATTAAACATTGGTCACACTCTAGTAAGCAATTAACTTCATCTTTATTTGAGCTCCCACAGACACAGCAGAATGAATCTGAATCCGTAGCAGACAAGTGCTCTCGCTCTAGAATATTTCTGAAACACAACCAATTAACATAAAAAATAAAAGAGTTATAGTTTCTAAGCAATGTCCCAAATTAAATATTACTAAAATCTGAAGCTGCACTAAATAGAAGAAAGGTTAGATTTATTAACTCTGAGTATTAATTTACTTGCTCACCTTTTGGCATTGACTTCGCCTGATTCATGTGTGCGACTATTAGAATCTTCAGAACTCTTTATAATTTTCCCATCTTTCATCTTTTGTCCACATTTCAAAATCTTCTTATGTGAAATCTTCACAGAACAGGAACTCATTCCTGGAAAAGAACAACATCAATGGAGTAAAAAAAACAGGAGATTTTGTTTACTGAAAGGAGCTCTCAAACATGGACTAAAATACAACTCTAGATTGAATACCAACAAACATGCATGCTCGCAAGACACATGAACTGGATTTCTACTCTAAGACAGCCATTGAAATTTCTGGTTCGTGGCTTAATTTTCAGAGTACAGTAATCCTTCTTACTTCTAGTCTACTTATTCTTCCATTGAATAGATGGAAACATATATCAGTTGAACGTTATAAAGGAAAAAAAAAAATCAAAATTACCTTTCAAAGTAAGTTCATTAAGGCTGCGTCTACGAATTTCCTTGAACTTTGGCTTTGACTGAGTGTGAGCACTACTGCCTAAAATACCACAACCTCCCTCAGTTTTGCCGTCTCCCTCTTTCTCTAACACCAACAACTCATCAGCAAAACGCTTGTCCTGTCCAACAGATGCAGTCTCCCTCTTTTTGACAGAATTGCAAAAAATCATCTCGTCAAAACCTGAAGCATCATTGCCTCCACTTTCTTTCTTCATATGGGAGGATCTGCATGCATTAGTCCAACCAAAGCTTGTCTTTTTCAACTCCCTCGTGGAAGTTATTGTAGGTTTTTTGTTTTTGGGAGGTGTGCATTTTTTTGCAGTTCCAAGTATCGTATCAAGAGAAACAATTTTGGCTGATTTTGGTAGATCTCCAACCATTTCTCCATTAGATATCTCACCATACTTCCCACACACCACTGGCCTTGGCTTCCTGTAACAAACACTCGACTGTTGACTCAAAGACACCTTCAGATGACTCACTGGAGCACACCTCAAAGGTTTTTCACCAACAGCACAAGCTGGCTCTATTGTCTGAGACTCTGCGCAACCATCAGAAGTCCTGCTTTTTCTGAATTTATTTCTGCCTGAAACCTCAATGATTTTACATGAAGAAGCATTATCAATTAATTCTTCCCCGTCCTCATCCTCTCCATCCCTTCCATTATAAAGTTCTTGTAAATCTCTCTTACGAGAAATTGGTTTGGATAGGGACGTTATAGACTTTCCATTGGAATTAGGTTTTATAGAGGATACACGAGAAGTGTAAGGCATTTCTAGGCCAGACGAAACAATGTGGGCATCTTTGGATAAACAGCGCTGATTGGCAGTTTCATCGCACTCAGGATATTTATCCTGCACTGCATGACCAGTGGTGCCTCGTGATGCATCCAGCATCTCTGGTTTTGTTTCTCTCTTCCTCTTTGCAGTTTTAAAGCCCCTATCAGGTTCAGGAGGATGATTAGTTTTCTCAAGAACAGCAACCTCAGCCTGGATTTGATTTCGGCCTCTCTTCCATGTCAAGGAATCCATGAGCTTAACCTCATCAAGAAGACTTCGAGATGATTGATTGTTAACGACTTTTGAAGATCCATCTTTCCACAGTCTTGTCTTACAAGTAGAGCCACAGAAGCCAGCACTTCTGTCACTTTCAACAGCATCGTCTGATGACCAGCATTTATCAATGCCTGATCCTTCATCAACTATAACATGTTTCATGCAGCTAGCATTTCCAGTAACAGCAATTGAAGAATCCACTTTGTTAACCTCATTTGATGCCTGAGTAACAGCAGGGGTAGAACATCCAGAAGATATATTAGATATTTCTTGCTCTCTGAAGGAGTCAACCATGTGCACTGCTCCACTGGAACACTTAGCAGCTGTGTCTCCAAGATGACCTGGTTCATGTTGTCGTCTGTCCAAGTTGCCAGCTGATTGGTCTACACGAGCCTCCTGGCAGGCTTTTTTTTTCTTGCTTGGCACATCCTTCCACTGAGAGGTGCAACTGATATTCTTCGGTGCTTGCCCCTTCAATTTTCCACAGTGATCTAAGGAAATAGTATTTTCACGTGGAATGAAGTTATCTTTAGCAATTTGTGAAGCCATCAAAGTAGGGATTTTTCCACCAACACCTCGCATAGGTTCTCTGAAGGAATTAGGATGATTACCACCTCCACATTTCCCTCCTAAACATTTTGTATGCGCTGCACATCTGCAGCAAGTTTGAAAATATTGCTTTATCTGACAGCAGCTTTCAGGCTCATTTGAATCAGTGATGTTGTGTTCATTCCTGCCAAGTCTGTGACATTTGAATACATAGTACTATTAGTATCCTGGCATTAAATCAAAGATACCAGTGAAATCCGCACAGCAGATATAGAAAAGCCAGCAAGTGCACACAAAAAACTGCGTGAAGTCACAACTACTGAGCTATATGTGAAGTTAGAGCAGCAAGACAAAATTGATGAGAGCAGAACTGATGTGAAAGAATGGGGGTAACACATTTGGAGCAAGTTTTTTGGTCAATCACCAGACCCAACAATCACACCCTAGTAATGATCCTTACTACTATGATATCAAATATTTGATCCACCTTGTCACTTGAAATGTTCACTAAACACTGACAACAAAAAAATTATTGATATTGCCAGCAAACTGTGGGAGAGTAATATCTGTGGATGAGACTAAAACCCCAAAAAGACATTAAAAGTTGCTAGAACGTTCAAAATCTTGATAATCAAATGAATGGCAATCTTAAAGAATAAAATGGTTACTTGCAACTTTAATCCCTACAACAAAAACATAAACTAACCTCAATGAGGGCTGTTCATTTTGAAGATGACCATGAGAAAGTTGACACTGCTTGTCATTTTCTTGACTATAAAATGGCCTTCCTTGTGTCAATGTTGAGAAATTGCACCAGTTGCTCAAACCTATATGAGCAGAAAAGCTTTTTAGCATCAAGAGTCCCCATCATGGCAGAAAAACTTCAACGTTACAACAATATTGAAGAATTAGAGGCAGATAATACAAACATGTTACATGAATACACACCAAAGTTTCACACTTGCCTGTCACATGAGCAAATTTAGCAACATCATCACCCATCTTAACAGCAGGAGTAGATTGGGTTGATTTCATGTAAACTTCTGAAACATTCTGTTTACTGATAAAATTAGTCTCATGTCGTTTTAATCCAGATGCTGCTGGTTCAAACAGAGAATGCTGTAGTTTGACACATCTATCTTGTTCTGGGTTCTTTCCAAGGGGAGACATCTCATGTTGCTGCTTGGATAATTCCAATATCTGCCTAAATGCAAGCAATCTTAGATTATCATCAAGCAAATAAGGGCTTGCACCAACTCCATCTTGTTTCAACATGGCCGGAGTCAGCCCTGAACCCATTGGAACTGCTTGTGATGGAAAACTTTGCCCAGAAACCATAGACGAACCCAAGGATCCAGGGAAGACACGATCAACAGTACCAAAGGAAGGAACCCTATCAAGATAGTTAGACAAGCTCCCAGCATCAGATGCTTCCAGTGGTATGCTAGACAAGTGATTTGGAAAGTGATTCTTTTCATGCATCATGGGAAAAGCAGCACAAATGTTTCCATTTATGACTTCAGAAAAAGAGCTTGGATTTTTCTTCCAATTATGCATTTTAGACACCAAATTTGTTTCATCGAAAGAGTTACCAGCAAGACACCCCACGCCTTTACCCTTGTCTCTAGGTCTGGAGAAACCAAACTCAGGGTCAGTCCTTTGCCTTTCTATACCATTTCCACCATTCAAGGGGACATTGCCTGGGTACTTGACAGCATGAGATTCACTATGTAATGTTTCATGCACAATATGCTCAGTGCTATTGACAACATTACTAGTAGATCTGGAGTATGAGGTACCCTCGAGTGGACTATTAAAGTATTTAAATGGTAAAAACACTCCGCTCTTAGCCACCTCGCCTTTAAAATTTTCTATTTTTCCAACATTAATCGTATTCTTGATTGCACAGCGTCCATAGTTCAACTGGTCTTGTTCCCTTGCAGAATTTAACAAGCCAGCTACATGAGGAAGACCTTGTCTGGATCCCCCATCTCCCCCACAACTGGTCACTGTATAATTCAGTGAATAATAGTGAATCGGTTACTAATCCATAATGGTAAAAATGATGTATGACAATAATGGACTAACACATACACTATAGATAACGAGTTAAGTAGAAAGATTGTTACAACACACCATAATGAATCATCTGCTCTCTGGTACTTGGCTTATGTGAATTCACAAGAGAGTTGCATGATGGTGGCCCAACTGCTGATAGAACTGGATTTCCTGAAGACCAATTCTGCTCATTTGGTTGCCCAAGCCTCAACTCTATGCTTGAAGAAGCAGCATCCTTGTCTATAATTACACAATCCTTTTCATCTTTAGCTCTGCTGACATCAGAACATCTAAAAAGAGTTCTTGCATTTTGCGGCGCAGAATTGGAAGTTGAAAAACTCCCACTCTTCACAACATTGTCAATATATGCAGATATGGACTGGCTACCATTCTCAGGTCCTTTGCCAACAAAAGTAGGCATAAGTGTACACCTAGAGATAGTGCTATCTGTCACACCATGTGGTGTGTTATTCCCCACACCATGTAAATTGCTGAGCAAGGTGCCAGCCAACCCAAGAAAATTGTTACCACCTTGACCATTTCTCTTTTGTTTGTCTAAAACGTCAAAAACTGGATTCTGGTTTAAGTTATGGTCTGCAAGGGGATTCTTTGGAAAAACAACACTGTCAATAGGCTGTCCAGACCTCACTAAACCTTCAGAAGACCCAACCAGATGATTGCAGTCAGAATGCTTGGACAGAGGAAGAGGCACACTGGATTGCACCAAACTAGCAGTCAAGGGTAATCCTTCAGGCCAGTCCCACCCACTCTGATCTTCTGGAACCCTGATCTAAAGCACCATAAAAACATCACCATCCAGTGTTCTCGTTGCTTCAAACACATGCCAATAAGAAATATCACCATCCAGTCTATGACAAACTACAATGTTAGAATAAACATTATGGTTGAAAGGCATCAATATAATGGGAAGCCAACCTGCACTTGTGTCTGTAATATATATAAATATGTATAAATATATATATGTATGTATGTATGTATGTATGGCAACATGAATTAAAGCAATTATGGCAACGTTCAAGGGCAATTGCAAACGCATCTCATGACAACAGTCTGCATCATGACACTGGAATCACGAAAGGCCAAACCATCTTTACATGCTGTTTTCACCTACCTTGATATCAAAAGGGTCCAAACCCCCCATAGATCACTTTTAATGGTAAAACAGTTTTTTTCCCAAGCATGTTATTGTCCTTGAAATATTTAATAATCACTCCAGCAATACCAAGCCTGTTCAGTCTATGACATTCACCTAGGCTTCTTTTCCATGACCAGGTTGTTGGCAGTCAGGCAAAAACATGATTTTTTTTTTATTTAAAATCACTGATATTTTAAGAATTCATATTTCCACCAATTGCATTATAAAAAATCTTCTTTTGTGAAAAGGAATGAACTCGATATCAACACTGAGCACATAGAGAGGAATCCTCCTACAGAACTTGTAGACAAAGAAATTAGACACTCCTAAGAGAATGTTATTGATTTCATATCTACACTAACCATCAAAATTCTCATATATGGTACTTGTGGCAAACTTGCAGTGCAGTATTGGTCTAATTGACTGGCAGATTTAAGATGATAAGTTCCAGAACAAATGCACTAACATAGTAGGTTTAATGCAATCACAAGCCTAATTTTCTATTCATACAAATTTAGCATTTCCCTGCATTTTATACACAGCACATGTCCGGAGAGATACAGGGACACAAGTGTGTGTGGACAATTTAGGCAAAAAATCAATTCCTTACAAGAAACAATAATTAAAAGCAGCATAAACATCATACCCCAAATTTCTGGAAGTAGAGCTTTCGCCACTGAGCAATGGTCTCTCCATTCTCCATATGAACAGCAATTCCAGGGTTAACATTCCATAATCCTGAATGCTGTGTAATAAAAGCAGTTAGATCAAAGCAGGAATAAATGCCAAAAGCTATCAAATGTGGTTGACAAGACAGCAATACATAACATAATGTACAAAACATGAACGTGATACAAGGTTGAAAGAACCTACCTCACAAAACTTGGATACAGACATGTGGAAGCAGTGACATGAGCAAAGAATGCCTAGGAGTCCTGTACTGCTCAGAAGTAGCTCTCCACCTTTCAGGTTGATTGAAATTAGATTCCAGGTGAAAGCTTGCAACATAATATTAATCAACTAAAAACAAGGAGCAACATGTATCTAGCACTCACTTTTACCCAAACAAAATACACGAGGGTTCTGGTTAGAAAGAGCAGATGAATTCTTAGAAACAGAAAGCTCTGGTTCTAATGCTAATTTTCCTGGCATTTGACAGTTTGTATCTGGGAGCTTTACAGCATTTGCAGGGTTAGTACTCCGCCACTCCCCTCTCAGAGAAGAGGAATCTTTTACCTTCTCATTATCAGAAACCTTATAATGGATGACTGCCTTAGCCAGGTCTGAGCTATGCATAGCAAAGTTCGCACCCTGGAGACAATGTTGCAGAACAGATTTGGAAGTAGATGCACACTTGGATGAAACAACTGGATTTGCTCCATTTCTCTGGTTTTGATAGCTTAAATTTTCTGATGGTATCCTACTTGACATCAATGGAGCCTGACTTCCAAAAGCATTAAACAATGAACCAGTGTCTTCAGAAGGAACCCTACTAGAGGCACTAAATTGTTTAGGATGTGGTAATTCATGGAAATCACATGGGGAAAATGATGCTGGGCCAGATAGGAGAGCCAGAAATGAATTTCCAAGGTCACAATTGCCTGAATAGGAACTTAAATTGGGAATATTGGAAACCATGGAATCCGGCATCCTTCCACACCCTTGTGATCTCAAATCATGTCCAGCATGAGGATAAAAATATTGACCTGAGTTAACCTCCAGCTGCATTTAACCAGAAGAGAAACGTTAAATAAGAATAACAACAATAATCAAAACCACACCTTCTAGCATGCAGGACCTTGAATCAAAATTTCAAACAATAAAAAGATCACATCATTCACATGTAAATTCCTAGCAACCAACAGGGAAAAAAAAACATAAACACAGAAACCCACTAATAATATTAACAAAAACAACAAGGTCACACAATTCACTGCTGTAGTCTAACTCTCCTTCTGCGATTTGAATGTTCATAGCATTCCAACATCTCTCACCCCAAAAAACTCTCTCCTCGTCCTCCCTCATTCTCCTTTTACACTCGCCCTCTGCTGAAAAACACTCAACCCTCTCATCACCAAACCTCAGCGGCCATTTGCCAACCTAAGCATATCACCTCCAACATTTCAAACAAATTCAAAATTATCTTTCTCAGCACTAAGCAGTAGCAAATGTCAAATATATTTACAATCTGTATCACAATTTCTTCGAGACAGAAAATAATTCACAAAATCAAATACAAAAAATTAAGATATAAAAAGAAAAAAAACTTCAAGAGTGCAGTGAAGGAACTAGCACACAAACACGAAGAGCAGTGAAAGAGAACTGTAACAAGCAAGAAATAATCAATGCGTGAAACCCTAAACTACAAGAAGACTACAAAGCCCTCACGCAATACAAAAAACAAACCTGATTTCGAGCTTCTTGAGGCGTTGTTGAAGAAGGAGTAGCCATTAAAGGCTGCTGCAGTGTAGCAGAGCTACATTTGACCTTCCACGAAGAGTCATCCATCTCTCAAAACCCTAACTCTCCTTCCTCAAAACCATCAACAACGCCTCTCAACGGTAACTAATTACCAAAATGTCCTCTCAAACCTCCATTACAGGAAGCTTCTATAGATAGAATAACATCAAAATCCAGCTGAGAAAACACTAAACTAGAGACGATTTTTCTTATTCTTCTTTTTCTAGAAAAGTGAAGGAGCTGAAAAGAAAAAGGGGGGGTGAAGCTTTAGCACAGAGGGACGGGGGGGCGGAGAGATGACTGTGTCATCTGATGTGCAGTTATTATTTCAAGGCAGGGTTGACTGGACAGTTTAAGTAAATATGGGCTGTTGGATTTTGGGATTTGGAGTTGGATTTTCTGATGGGGTGAGTTTGGACCGTTGATTGTGGATACAGCTGTGTTCTTTCACTCTTTGGTTTTTAAGGGTGTAAAGGGATAAGGAACTATGGTAAAGTGTATTTTAATCCTTGTAGTTTATAAACTTGTTCGTTTCAGTTTCTATTGAATTGAATTTCTCATTATCAAGATAACATTCTTGACATTGCTGTGATGTTGACACCTTGTAGTTCACCATTGATTGAGTTGTTTATAATTAGTGTTGAAAATGTTTAAGATGGAATAATTTAATTTATATATTTTTATTGTAAATGGGATAGAGCTAGAAGCATGAACAAAATTTAATGAATTTTATATTAAAAAAAATTAATGTCCATTGTTGAAATTATATTCAATTTTCAAATTTTTTATTTTATGTGTTTATTTGTATTAAATTTAATTTTTATAAACTACATAAAGATTGTTTTTTAAAGTGTTTTTAATTTTAAAATGCATCAAAATAATATTTTTTTTTATTTTTTAAATTTTATTTTTAATATCAACACATCAAAACAATCTAAAAATATATAAAAAAATTAAAACTAAAAAAAAATTAAATTTTTTTAAAAACACAATTAAACCACACCACCTTAAACATGTACCAAAACGGTCTGGAGGTGTTACAATTCAGTAGCAAAGTGAAACACGCAGTAAACTGTAGGTATTAAGATGTACTTCACGGATCACTCAATTAAATAACTGGAACACCTGGAAGAACTCTCACGAGGCTCCAAGATGGTCAGGGCACGCGAGCGCGAAAATTGGCGTGGGGCAAAAACGACAGGGATGAATATGAGTAGGACACGTGTTGGGAGATTATTAGCGAGACAGTGATGGTAGGAAAGGGGTGGGCTCCACCTAAAGTTTGTGTTTGGATAATGGGAGGCATGGTTCTATTCCAAGTACGGTGAGGTTTATCCCCACAATTGAGGAGGAGGAACTATCCTCGTCCCGGATAGTTAATTGACCTTTATGATTGTCTGGGACCTGGGCCCTTCAGGATCAGTAGAAGCTCATCATTGAATAAAAGAAAAGAGGAGGAAGTTCGCAGTTAAAAGTAAAATTGGGAGCAGTTAAAAGTAAAATTGGGAGTAAGTGCAAATATTTTAGTATATTCTAATATTCCATGCCTACTGTTGGTTATTGGATTAAGTATGATTTATCTACAATGAATGGACGTATCTAAGATTTTAAA
Organism: Populus alba; assembly: GCF_005239225.2. Classification (NCBI taxonomy): domain Eukaryota; kingdom Viridiplantae; phylum Streptophyta; class Magnoliopsida; order Malpighiales; family Salicaceae; genus Populus; species Populus alba. Next base: position 1,961,538 of record NC_133301.1, on the reverse strand, counting down.
GAAGTTAATAAAAAAATAATTATATTTTTAATTATATATAAAGAGACATAACCTATAGAATGTTAGCTTTTCATTATTGAAAGAGCATAGTTTTTTATTCTCCTCTCATCTTGAATTCTTTATGTATTAACTTGACAAGATTTACAAAAATATCCGTACAGTAAAATATCACTTTAGTTATAGTAATTGAAATGACACTAAAATAATTGATTCGAAAATAAAAAAAAATTCTCATAAGTAAGTTTCCATTTCCGATCTACATTGGTATTCAAAGTCATGATTTTTAATATTGTTTTTATGCAGTATATATATATTATATGAACGATATATGTAAATTTTGTGTTAAGAAATTATATTTATTGAGAATTTTTAATTTATAAAATTTTATGAAGTAATTTAGCTTATGAATTTGTCTTTTTTATAATTAATTAAAAAAAAAATTCTGCATTGGTAGTTGTGTAATTTTATTATCAATTCATGTGTAAACTAATAAAGGAAATTGAGATTTTTTTAAAAAAATATCATTTCCAACTGAATACAATTACAGTAGCCAATTTTGGACTTTGACAATTAATTAACTGTTACTTTGATGATTGATTGGTTTTTTTTTTTCATGCTTGATTGGGAGGAGATATCAACCAATCCAAATCAACTTTAATTATAAAAACTTTAATTAATTAATAAAACCTCAGTCCAATATGGAATGCTCATGCTTGAATTGGTAATATTAATAAAATCTTGATATTTGATGAGAGTCTGGGACTAACGGGTTTGCTCCCCATGTGATTTTAGATTTGAGCTACATGGTTGCTAATATAATAGCCACTGAAAACTTATATGGTCGTTAACTTCAGAGCTCGTGGGATTAGTCGAGGTACGCTCAAACTGATCCGAACACCCATGTTAATAAATAAATAAAAATAAATAAATAAATCTTGATATTTTAAGAGTCAATAATAATTAGATGGATTTTTTTTATTGCATGGTAAATTATCTTAAAATTTAAAAAATGGATGGGATTTTTTTACCCAATTTCACCTCTACTCTTTTTTCTTTTTTTTTTTCAGGGCAAGGGCAAGGGTGTGGTATTTGTGCTTATGTCGGAAAGGATCACAGCACAGTTTTTTTAGTCAATTGGGCATCGAGCATCTGATAGTGGCAGAATCAAACAGGGTGGGAATCTAAACCACTAGCAAAAGCGGGCTTACGAAATCATCTCGGGTGTCCGAACTTTTACTTTTAATATGTTTTCAAAAAATATATTTATTTTTTACAAAATATTAAATCAATTTTTTTAAAATGTTTGTCATGCTAATATTAAAAAAATTGTAAAAACTCATTTTAAAACATTTGCATACAAAAATTAATTTTAAAAAACATTATACACTCCAAACACACGCACTAAAATACACCAACTATCATGGTTACTTGGTGGCGTGAAGGTAGAATTTATTATTGTTATAATTATTATATTTTAAAATATTTTTAACTTTGAAATATATTAATATAATATATTTTTTATTTTTTAAAATTTATTTTTGATATTAATGTATTAAAAAAATAATTTAAAACAAAAAAAATTTAATTTTTTAAAATGCGGGGACACGCAGCTTAAACAAACACACCAGAAGAGTGCCAAAATTTGATAATTCAAGATCTTCTCCCCTTCCACCAATTTATAGCTTGCGTTTACATTTAAATCAGGCTTGATCTTCGAAGAAAATAAAGGAAATATGAGTGTTCCATTCATCTTATTATTACGAAATTACTTGCGATACAAGAAAAAAAGAACACACGCACACGCACAATCAACGGGAGACCACAGGGAGTATTCATATCAGCAAACTCGAGCAACAGAACCACACAAGCTCACCGTGACTCAGTTCACATTAGAGTGGCTAGAGTCTGTCAATGTGCCCATCCATGCCGGCGGTAGCATTCCAGTTTGGTCTTGAACAGTCTTGAACAAAGGTGGTAACATCTTATAAACCCCGGCAACCTCCTTCATTGCATTGCCTCCCCCAGCTCCGTCGTTAGCCTCGCCGCTGCTTCCATTAGTCCAGATGCTGATTTTAGGCTGCAACCCATGAACTGCATCCGCGTTAATCCTAGCAATCTCTTGAAACATTCCGCTGTTGATCATTAAGTAATCTCTTAACGCTGCATAATTGCCGCCTAATGCGTCTAAAACGGTGCGTATATAGACTCCCTGTGCCTGTGCAAGTGCCACGAGTCCTTCAGCTTCCTTTTGCTTTGCGTATAGCTCCCCATCAGCAACTTGTTGGCGAGCATAAAATGTTGCATCTGCTGTTGCTTTTTGTGCATCAGCATCTTTCTGCTTTTCATAGAGAATTGCCTCTGCTGCTTTCTGTTTCTTATACAGCTCCCAGTTTGCTTCTTGAACCTGTCAAGTCAAACAAATTGGATTGGAAATCGTTTCTGAGTTTGATTTACGTATAAATATAAGTTTAAATTGGTTTAGTTACAAGTTATCTTTTCAGAAATTAATTATATGGTAACGAATAGTATATTAATTAATTACCTTGGTTTCGTACTCCACGCTAGCCTGACTCAGAAACTCAGCCTTGAGCTTCTCAGTTCTGGTCAAAGCGTTCATTCTCTCCACCTCCCTTTGCAGCTCAGCCTCCCTCAGGGACACGGCCTTTGTTGCTTCCACCTCTGCCACCTGCGCTTCTTTGGACCAGCCAGCCTTCTTCTTTGCCAAATCAGCATTGGCCTCTGCCACCTCTGCCTCTCTATGGTTCTCATAAATCTTAACCTCAGTCTTCACCTTTATCTCCTCCTTCTTCCCATCTCCTTGCCTTTGCGTCGCAATAATCTTCGTTTCAGCATCGATTCTCGCCGCATTTTGCAGAGTTTGACCCTCCCTTTGCTTTGATCCTACCTCTCCCTTCATTTTCGCTTCTGCTACATCAACTCTGGCTTGATTTGCAGCCTCCATCTGAGTCTTTTGACCCAAGTAAGAGAAGTACTCGTGCCCAGGAACATCGACAAGTTGTTTAACATTAGCATTGTATATTAACAATCCAAATTGATTAAGTTCAAGCTGGACTTTCTCAAAAACTTCCTGTTTAAACTCTTTAGTTCCTTTAAAAACCTCTTCCATGGTCATGGAAGCAGCGAGTACTCTGGTCTCACCCTCGATGATACCCTGAACAAGCTCTTTAACATGGTTAGAGAGCTTGTCATGTCGAGAGATGAGCTTTGCATATTTAAGGAGGCTTTGTTCGTCGTCCACACGAGGGCCAATAGTGAAGACAGCAGGAAGAACAAAAGGGAGCTTCTCTGCACTCATGGCTTGGACTTCGAAGGTGTAGTTGACCGGTGAAACGTCGAAGACAGTACATGACTGGCCGGGAAGGATCCATCCCTTTTTGGCTAGCTTAATATCTGAGATACCAACCCCGGTTATCACCAAAAACTCGGACGGGCTAGCAACTTTATACATGGTTGTCAAGTGTATGAACTCGAATAAGCACAGAAGTAGGCAAACAATCAGGGAAGGAAAGGGGTGAAAGAGAATGCTGTGATGAACTTCAGAAAGATGAATATATACAAGTGAATAATATCATATGATCAGTGGAGAAAGAATATCATTGAGAAATATTTTTCCCGCACAACGAATATTATTGACATTAACATGGAATTTACAAAGCGGTTTCCATAGTTTTGCGAGGCATCAAGCCATAGACTTCTCAATTGTTATCGTTGTTTGAATAGTTTTGTATATATTTTCTGGTTGGTGTATGATTCCACGTAGTTGCACACCATTTTCATCATCTTGTTTTTCGTCTTGTTGACTTTTAGCCAGCCTGCAAGCAATTTGTCACAGTAGATCAACGAGCTTACTTGGGAAAAAATAATACAATTGAAATTTCTGGTTATTGGTTATTGGTTATTAGGTTAGGTTTCTTCCGTCATGAGAGATGAGTTCAAATATTTAAAGAGGTTCTTAAAAAAAAATTATATATATATAAGTACATAACTCATATAAAAATAAGAAGTTTTTTTTATTAAAAGAATATAGTTCTTTTTTTTTTTTTTTTTTCTCATCTTGATTTTCTGTATTAATTTTATAAAATTTGTAAAAATATTCATACTGTGTAATATTTTTTTTAATTCTAATAATTAAAGTAGCATGAAGCAATTAATATAGAAAAATATAAATAAATTATTATATTACAAGTAAATTTCCTCTAAAAACTACAGTTATGTTGACCAAATCGATATCGAGGTTCTACAGGCATGAAAAAACCAATAATAAATGATGCATGATGGGGAAAAAAAATAATAATAATGATTGGGGTTATATCAAAGAAATAGTCCATGGGATTTGATTCCAGGTGTATCGAGGATAAGATAGAATTGTTTCCAGGACAGAGCACAGGCTCTGGAGGGGCCCACACGGTAGAGATACATTTATTTCTTCATGAATTCCACTTGTACTTTGGCCATGTTCTCCTTTTTCTTGTCTTGTCATCTCACGCTATCAATCCACTTAAAGAACCAGCCTCTATTATATATCATCAACCATATTATATATCATCAACCTTTGTTTGATAGTGTTTGCCAGTTCACCGGATATTATTTAAAAAATATATATATTAAGATAATTTATTTTTAATATTAATATATTAAATAAATAAATAAATAATAAATCATTGTAGTCCTCATTAATCTCTAAAAGACACTATGGTTCTTATTTTTCTTGTTATTTTAATTCAAACTTTTAATCATTGGTTTTTAGTCATTTTCTCTTTTGTTGACATTCTTTTTTGGTTATTAATTTATATACATAAAGTATTTTAATCCAGTCTTTTACTTTTAATTTTGTATTTTTTTTCCTTTGTTTTTTTTTTTGTTAAAGTTTTTATGACTTTCAATTTCATTCTTAAATCAAATTTATGATTTTTGTTTTTTAATAATAATAATGATTTTAATTTAATCTATTTTTTTAATATTTTTTATTGTTTTTCTTGGTTCTTTTATCTAAGTTTTGATTATTTTTAATTCTATTTTTCAAATGAAGTTCGTTTTTTTTTTAATAACAACAACAACAATAATAATAATAGTGATTATAATAACAATAATAATTGTAATAACAATCATGATAATATTAATAATAATGATAATACTAATAAAAATAATAATAATTGTAATACTAGTTACAAAACAGCAACATTGAAATAGCAATGGTAATAACGACAATAACAACAACAAAAAAAAATTATTAAAACAATGGTGAGAATAATAATATTATCGATAACAACGACAATAATAATTGTTATGTTGGTTGTTAAAATAATAAAATTTAATTTATTTTGTTTTTAAAAATATTTAAATTATTTTTTTACAGTGAAAACAAAAAAAAAAGATAGAAAATAATTGTCAAAGCCTTTATTGAAATGATCAATCAGTCGCACCAAATAAAAAATGATAGGACATAATTGTCAAAGCCTTTGTTGAAATGATCAATCAGTCACACTAATTTCACCCCTGCTAGCGAGGATTGTGATTTTGTCTGAGAAAGGAAAAATGACCGTTCTACTATTGTAATTCAAAGTAATCTATCTCTTAACAATAATTGACTTCTGGCTTTTAGTGTTCTATTTAAAAAAAAAAAAAAATAAAGCTACACGCAACACAATCTTTCTCGAAGCCCTAATCAAAGAAAGCGATACAAGTAGTTTGATCGCGTCTTTGAAGCCCTAAAATATATTCTGGGTCATGCCTAGAAAGCTAAAAGCCTGGCCTACCAGCCCAAAGAAGGCCCATCATGAAACAAAACGAGCAGGCCCATAATTTAAACGAGTAGATGCGATGACAGAAAGCAAACACAAGACTAGAGAGTGCCAAATAAAAAAACCTCGGTGGTGACTATAGTTTTTCACGAGAAATCATTCCTCCAATGGGCAGAAGCCATGCAAATAAAACCACGCCCAGTACCCACATGGTTTAATATTTCTTCTCAAAAGGGCTGGAGCTTGGCTAATCTTAGCCAACCATTTCATTTACAAGGAGACTCCATCAATGATTGATTTTTGTATGAAAAATTTATTGACATTCCATTAATTTTTTTTTATATAAAAAATTCATTATTTTTTATATGTTTTAGATCATTTTAATTTTAATAAGCTAATCTTAAAATAATTTTTAAAAATTAAAAACACATTTTCATATAAAAAATAATTATAACCACATTTTCAAATGATTGATACCATTCAAGAATGAACGATGCTGCTCAAAAAATCATCTGTGAAGGATATTTCTTGATTAAAGAGAACAAAAGACTACGAACGAGAAGAACAACCAGCCACTAAGATGCTAAAAAGGCGACAAAATAACTTGGTTAAAAGCCCAAATCATTAGGTTGGAAAGTCAACCTCAATACAGTGCTTTTTTTTAAAATCAAATGACATTATTCATATATATATTAAAAAATTTGAAATAATACTTTGGACAAAAATTAAACAAGAAATCCCTTAACTAGGTTAATCTGGGTTGGACAAGATAAACCAGATTATAGACTAACCAGCCAGTCAATGTGTAAATCAGTTCAAATTGGCTAAGTTCCATGACAGCAAGTCATTAGACAAGTCAGGTTTAATAACTAAACTTTCCAAAATTGAAAAGGATTCCCAGTAGATGGGAAACTTTCAAGGAGAAACTGAAATTCTTTACAAAACAAAATCGACTACAAAAGATCATACATAAGCCAGCGGGAACACATTCACATAATTACATCAAAAATCAACACCTGGCTGTTAAGCACTCTCAACCGCCTCTCGTAGACGAGGGAACCGATGTGCCCACCGTGTAAATCCTGCAAAAAAGGTTCAACATATGAAATCTGAAAATTTAACTATGAACAAGTTCGGAAAAATGAAATCTGCAACGAGTTAAAGGCAGGAAGGCATAACAAGCAAATGGTTGAAACTATCTGATGCTTTCAAGTTTCAAAGACAGACCTGAAGTAACAATCTCGAGAAGATCTGTTTCTTCTCTAACTATATCAGACATATCCTGAAATGAATTCAATTGACAAACTTGTAGGTTAGTCTCATCAAGCAGTGATATAGTGAAAGGTGTTGCTTTTCGGAGAGGAGCGGGTGGGGCCAAGGCCACCTGAACACTGATATAATGAAAGGTGTTTCCTCTAGGAAGGAAAATGCGAGCCTAATTAAGCCCTTCAAGAAGCATTAAAAATACACTGTAACGCTTTTAAACATCGATTTTACCTGCTTACAAGAAGCCAAACTTCTTGCAATGATTTTATATAGATTATGGAGGGAGCTGTTGTCGAAGTTGGGATGATTTAGAAGAGCTTCCTCTGATGTATAATCAAATATCAGAGCACAAATGCTTGAAGCCATGATAATAACAGAAAGGTCATTTGCATTCCCTGAACAATCAAGATCAGAACCTCAGGTCAAGGAATAATGATGCATCGAGATCATAATACTTGTGAAAAGAGAGCACACCAAAGGATATATGACCCCCCCCCTCCCAAGTCATCTACATGCACACATGCATGCATGCAAACACGTGAAAGAATGAAATTCTGACTTTCATTAAATACAAGAAGATGACAATTTCTAATCAAAGCTTTATTATTTACCTGCCCAATATCCTATGGCCTTCAAAAGATCAATGAAGGTTGATTCATCCATTCGAAATCGCATTTGTTCTTTCTATTAATGAAAAAAACATAAGGTCAGAAAAAAGTTGCCAATAATGCACAACAACAATAAAAAAACTCAGGTTGCTATAAAGATAGCACTACCTTCAACAGCAAATTCAATACTGTATCACATGCCAAGAAGGTGCAGCCATCATCTCCAACCATGTTGCCACGTGGTCCAATCAACTTTACAAGGCATTCTGCAACCTGAAAAATGAATCAATAATGTTATTTTTGAACTTACAACTCTTTTTCCACGAGAAAAAGAAATTGTCTGCAGGTGAAAAGTTATGGTTGAATCATGGACAGCAGCTTGAAGCCTGTTATGAATGACTATTCAACCCACAAAAAATGTTATTTGCTTAAGAGAGGGGCGAAAGGCTAAACTCAAGCTTTCATATTTGTTTTTAGTACACCACAGATTGGACCAGTTTTGCCAAGGACTAGCCACTAAAGGAACTGCCACCCTCACTTGCTGCCCTCTATCACCCTTGTCCCAGCGCTGACTTTGTTTTAAAGTGGAAAGTAGGACGAGAAAAAAACTCCAAGCTAATGCAAACGGGCTTTTGCGTGTTGTGCCATTGTTTGTTCCCTTGACCATACATCCAAGAATGGAAAGACAATGGGATAAGACTACAGGAAGAAAATTTTGTAAGAGGCTTATTTACAAAAAAAAAAAAAAAAATTCATCAACTCAAGGAATGCTGCTGTACGACTGGATGGTGCATCCAATTGAATGGAGAAGGGGTAGAGAATATTACAGGTTAATAAAATGGTTTAGAATGGAGTAGGGTATTAGTGAATACATTACATTGCTCAATGATACATGTCCAAGAAATCATACCCTCCAAATGGTCTTTATATAAGGAACTAAGAACAAATTATTAATGGAAGAAAGAGCAGCTACATTAATCAATGTCATTATATATTCCAACAAAAAGTTGACCAAGAAAATACATTTAGCTGAAAACTAGACCAACTTACAGCTTTGTAACCTCCAGAAGAAATCAAAGCTTCACACCCTTCAATATCCATTGTAATTTGACACATCATTGGAAGTAGAAAAGATATAGAGTGAAAAGGGCTGTCATTCAAAATAATGTGGGCAAAGTTATTATCAGAGTACAATATTGAGAAAAGTAATCTCACAGCCTACTACAAAAATATATTCACAAACCTTGGTTCATCTTCACCTTCAATTGTCAGCATATAGTCCAAAAGCTCTCTAACTTTCTCTTTGCATGCATTGGGTGTTTCTGCAAGATAGCTATAACAAACAAAAACATTAGTCCACATATAGCATAAAAACAGCTCCTTTAGTAAATGCACTAGCAGAATTTGTCATCAGAAAATAGGTACTGAACATCATGTATTAAGAAAACCTGTCCACAAGTATTTAGCATCCATATAATTGAATGATAACTTGGAGTTGTGATTGGAGACAAGGCAGTACCACCTAGCTCTGGAACTATCTCACATTCAATATTCATGGAAAACAGTGTGTTGACACCACTAGGACGGTTGAGGATTATTTTAACATGGATATTATCAGTTCACCAGTTCATGGTATCAGTGTAGCAGGACATTAATTAAAGCATTAATAATGGTAGCAATCATTTCTTACTATTGCATTTTATTCTTCACACCACCAATTGCAACAAAACTAACATTGTCCATGTTTCTGATGCCAGAAAGTTAGTGGCATACAACATACCTCCCAACTACCCGTACAGATGCAAGAAGATCATTTCCTTTCTTTAGCCCATGCTCCTGAAGAATAACAATTGTTAAAGCAAGGGTAGGATGAAGATGACAGGTTTTAAGAACCAAAAAAATCATTACCTTGGCATCTTCTAGATACTCTAGAACTACATTAATTGTCTCGTTAAGCCCATTGATCACCTTTATTAAAGTTCTTTCACCAATAACACTACCTAGACAAAGTTAAAGCAAGAAGATTAAATTCCACATGGACAAAAAGCACATGGTGAAAATATGACTCTTGGAATAAGATGACCGACAAAAGCTAATGCGAGTTTAGGAATGGGAATATGAGAGTGTCATCAAATAAGCATACATGCTGTTCAAAAATAATGTAGTCAAAGCAAAAATAACATCCATCAATGAGAAGCTGATGCAAAATTCACTTGTATTTGTTATGATTTCCCAACCCGCTAAGCATATGCCAAATATACTTGATATTTGCAAACTCTCCACGTCAATTAGAGCATTATAACTCACATGCTAGCATATTAACTTTTGTTTACCTTCAACTTCATCCATGGTTGACGTCAATTTGATTACCCTCTCAACCAAGGAAAAGGCAATAGCCACATTTCTTTGCTTTAAGAGAATAGTTTCAACAGTTGTTGACGTATCCTTGGAAGCTTCATATTTCAAATAGGCCAGATCATTCAGCAAAACAGCAACCTCAACCCTTGCAGACTCCAAGACAAGCAGAAAACACCTAAAAACAAAATGGTTGAAGTATTATGGCATATTCCATAACAAATTACTTGTAAAAGAAGCAATGCAATTTAAACATAACATACCGGTCAGCGGGTATGGAATCTGGTAAATCAGGTAAGTTTGGCTGACCAAGCAGCCAGCCTTCCCCCATTATAGATATCACAGATTCAGCCAAAATAAGGGCATGGAGCTTTTCAGCAGGTTCTGCACATTAAATGGCACAAGTGAATTTATAATCTAAAATTAAAATTGCATGTTCTAAGCATATTGAATAGAAAAAATTGAATTCAATTTTTCATTATGCTCACTCATCAATCAACGATCATAAGATACATGGGGGAAAAGGCCCATTTAACTTGAGCAGAGTTCATACAATATCTAGATCCTATCTAAACTATAGAGTATCACTGTAAAGAGGGTATTATGCACAATTCCCTTATAAAAGATTGAAAGCAGAGTGGTCATGAGCTTAGCAATGATTATTTTAATTTACAATCCCATTTCAAATGCTCAAAGATGTTCCCAAAAACTCCACGACAAGTTTCAAGGTGTTCCCTAGCAATTTGTCACTGATGCCAAACCCACCCATGCATCAGGTGATTATTTAAAATACACCCATAGATTCAGGTATACCATTTCTAGTCCAAAGAGAAAAGGGAGAATCAAAGGGAAACAAAAATGCCAATGTTAGAGATCCCTCACAAAAAGTTAGCAGATGAAATAAATCCCATTCCAAAAATACATGCCAAGCTGGTTAAAGGAAAAGGTCACTCAAAGAGAAAGCTATGCCCCTTCACATTTGTCCAAGCACAGATAAGTTTTCAAGTCACCTAGAATGTAAGATAGTTGGTAATTTAAAAGAGAAATCATGTAAAAGGAGAACAAGTACAGTACCTACACGATTCTGTAAAATAGCCACAATCCCAGCACGCATATGATCTGGCCATTTGTTGCCAGCCATTGCACACAATGCATCACAAAGTGGTTTCTGAAACAGCAAGAAAATGACACAAACAGCTTTAGAATTGGAATAAGGAACTATCAACCCCCCCAACTTTCTCCAAACCAGCCAAACACCAAAACAGAAAATCTCAATGCATGTTGGTGATTGAAAATGATTGAGTTTCAAATATCAACAGCAGACATTAGTTATTTCAATTCCAGAGTGCACTAATCAAACCAAGAATTCTCCAAAGTTTCTACAAGACAAAAGGAAATTTGGACCTTCAAAGAACAAATAATGCAGAAACAAGGGACCAACAGACAAAACAATGAAGTAAGACACCATCTATGATATGAACTCCAACCTGTCAATTACCACTGTCATCAACATTCTGCCATTCAATCTTTAGTTCTAAAAAATATTTGCTAATCCTATTTTGATAAGGATTTCTAAGAGTCACATAAATTTGAATGCCAAGACAGATTATTGAGAGTTGTTTGCATGTTGAGTTTGGCCATTTTTTAAAGTTGTTTGCATGTTGAGTTTGGCCATTCAATCTAGGCTCTAGTTTCCTCTACTAATTTTTTCCCCATCCAAGCATGAAAAATTAGCTGCATTGGTAACTATCTAGTATCAATTATACAGTTTGGCTAAATGACTCCTTCCTGAAACATTAACAATTACGAAACATGATAACTTACTGAATACTTTGATGAGAAAATCTCGGATAGTAGATGAAGTGCTTCAAATTTAAGAGAATTGTGCAACAAAGCAAATTGTCTTGCTACTGTGGCCACCTGCAAGAGAAAGGCAAACAATCTTTACACATTTGAATCTAAAACAAAATAGCTGGAGGTTAAGGTCCAGTCTTCAAAGACTAAGAAAATTTAGCAGATAAAGAACTTAAAGTCATGAAAAGGATATACCAGATGCCAATATTAGCCTTTAGCTTACCATCATTGATAGCTCTGACACATAGGTATTGGTAACAACATCCTGAGATAGCCTGCTTAGTATAGACTGTACAATTTTCATCGCCAGCTCCATCATATGAGAGCCTGCAGGATTTCGCATGACTCATTCAGAATAAGAAATTTTGGAAGAAAATCCTCTATTTCACATGAAAAAATACCTCTACTTTCATTAGAATAGAAGCAAAGATGCTATAACAATTTAAACCGAGGAACAACAGTTTACCCACATAACCAGGTTGCAGCTAAAGGAATCGCATAATTTTTTTTCATTCAAAATTAACAACTACGATATCTCAAAGGCTTGCCAATGAAAGACATTAAAGAATAAAATTAATTACCATCAGGCAAAGAACTCATCTGAGAAGCTAGCACTTTCATGCCTCCAGATTCATAAAACGCTGTGGCTCCATCTTCATATGAAGTTGTTACCAGATATAAAAATTCATAGCACTCTTCAAGAACAGGTGAACCTGATCTATGATTCGAAAAACAAGCACTCGGTCAGCAACCGAAAATAATCAAAATCGCAAAATTAGTGATAATTAAGGCAACCGAAAAAACAAAATCCTGGGCAATATTTCATGAGAGGCCATTGTAAGATAGGTAGTTTGTGAGAACGTAGAACAAATCATTAGCAAAATCAGGAAATGGGGCAGATTTTCCAGCACTGTTTCCAATTAAGTTAAGGAAATGAAGCTTACACTTCCGGCATTATTTCCAAAATCAAAGGAATCTTCGAAACCATTTCTTTCGATTCAGCAATATCCGGCACGCGACAGAATGCAGCCAGAACTGTAACTGATAACTGCAGATACATATCCCTATTATCTCCTCCAGTAACACTTCCTTTACCCGTACCTAACCAAGTAAATAAAAAAACATACAAGGTAAAAACTCCTAAATTAACACTTTTAATTTCAGCATAATAAAGAAAAAAACCAGTAATTAAATTATTAAAAAAGACGAAGAAGAAGCGTTACCGGTTCTTAAGAGTCGGTCAAGAAAGTGGACACCGACTGCGTTGTAAACTTTTCGGAGAGAAACGAGGTCGTCTCCATTACAAAATTTGGTAACTAGGAGTAAACCGGCAAGGCGTTGCTCATCTCTTTCACCTTTCAATAGCTTCAAGCAATCGTCCAAAGACGGGGTTTGCTGCTGCTGTTGTTCCTGCGATAAGAGAAGAGTTAGAGACTCGGAAATTTTGCAAGATTTTGTGAGTGAGGGAGATTTTTACCATTAGGTATTCGGAAATTTTTAGATTGATTAGCTGCTTGACTTGAGGAGTCGCGCTGCTCAAATGCTTAGAGAGAGGCCTTCAAAATCAAAGCAGGAATGACTAATGAGAGTTGGTCGGAGGCTTCTTTCTAGAGGGGTCCTTACTCCATACTAACAGACTCTCTAAAGCTTTGAATAAAATTACGAGTTCACTCCAGGAATTCTCCTCAGTCCCTTTTCAGTAAAACAAAATAATTTTCCTTTTTTCCCCCCCAAATTTTCTTCACCAATAAAAAAACAGAAAATATGTTAATTTTTTAAAATTTAAAAACATTTTTTCAGCCTGGAATTTTTTTTAAAAAAATAGGTCCATGTTATACTCTTTTCCATTTCGAGAAAAATGAGAAAAATTGTGTTAAATTTAAACCTATTTATTATGATATTCCTAACATTTTAACATACACAAATATCCATTATTATTATTATTATTAATTTGAGAGAAATTTTTTGAGATACAGAAATAAAAAATAATAATATAATATTTTCCCGAGTATATTAATAATAAATTTTTAAACCCATGAAGAATATTAATTAAATTAAAATACAAAAATTTTTAAACCCATGAATCATATTAGTATCGTCCTCGTTTAGAAATTTCAGTATTTCTCTATTATATTATGTAAATAAATGATTTACTCTATCTTTTATTAGAATAAAATAATGTAAAATGCAACAATAAATTGAAATTAATTTTATATTTATAGTGGATAACTTGAAATAACATTTAAAATGTTAAATATACACCAAAACACTTTCCAATAACATTAAAAAGTTCATATTTTTAATCACGAGGGATATATCTCAAATGATTAGATCCTGAATTTACTCCACGGATATTATTAATTCGAATTTCACAAATCTCAGGGGCATTGAAGTTTTATATAATTATTAATTTCAGAGCTTGTGTACTAGTTAAGTTATGTGCAAATTAGTTCATATACCAACGTTAATATAAAAAAAATATTCATATTTTCTTTCTATTCTTCCACTTTGATAACAAAATTTATTAAAATGACAGCGATTATAATGACATGGAGCTAAACAATCAAGAATGTTAGGCTATCTAACGGTTGGGTTTCCAAGCACCATATACGTACCAAAAATTATAAAATAAAATTGCTTGGTAGTCTTCAGGATTCTGTTAAATTGATTTAAATTTATTTAAAGATTTATTACTTAAAGATCTAATCTTTTTCAGTTTTTAATAATTTTGTATTTCTCTATAATATTATATATTCATAATTTTACTTACAGCATTATTTTACAGGTAGTATTCAAAACATGAGGTGAGTGATTTACCATTGGCAAGTAAGAGATAATAAGAAGTTGGGCACACCTTTGATCTCTTCTCCTTTTGATGAACAACAACTAGCAGCTTCTCAACTGCTTTCTCTTTTGTGTAGAATGAAACCGATGAGAAAGAAGTGCGTCTATATAGGATATGCCCGGTATTAGTTGAAAAGTATAAGGATAGTTTTGCTAAAAAGAATCATTAAACACTAAACGAGAGGAGAAGCGTGTTTTCTGAAGCAAGTGTTATCTAATTTTTTTTTACATAGAAGTGTTTATATAAAAAAATTAATTTTTATTTATTTTTAATATTTTTAAACACTTTAAGATACTAATATTAAAAATAATTTTTAAAAATATTATTTTAATATAATTTTTTAGTAAAAAAACACTTTAAAAAGTAAATGTTATTATACTTCCAAACACGCGTGTGTTTCAGTACGTGGTTGAATAGTGTTTTAGAATTTAAATTTTATTTTATTAAAATTAAAATTAATTTTATTTTTAAATTATTTTAATATTATAATATCAAAAATAATTTTTTAAAAATAAAAAATATTAAGTAAAAAATAATTTATAAACTAACCACTACTATATTTCTAAACCCCCTCTAAATTTAATATCTTTATTGAATTTTGAATGGATTTTTTTTACTGAATTTTATTTAAATTCTGTATATTCAGATTATAACAATATTATTCTGTAATTTTGAGCCCCGTTTGTCTGGATTGAAATTCAAGTTGAATTTCATTGATTTTTTGTTTTTTGATGTATTTGTTTCTTACGGTGAAGGTTGCGGAGTCTCTAGGAGATACAGTACTTGGATGGCGACCAGTACCGACACATAATTCAGTTGAAGCGTGACCAGGTGAAAGGTTTACGAGCTACCTGGTAAATAATTTTATTTACCATGGGTGAGCTGTAAGAAACCTCATTGTTGAAAGCAAGAAACTCACTGCACTGCTCTCCATGATCACTTGTTTGAGGAGGTATCTTCCAGCTGGTGGTTGAATATATATATATATTTATTTTATTAATGTCAGTTTTCAAACTAGTTTCCACACATCTTGACTAATTAATCATGCCATAAAGTTATACAATAAATCTAGGTATATTTAAATCATTATACAAAATATCTTCAAGGGCTTCCCTAACCAAGCTAATTTGTTGTTATTTAGGTACATTTACTTGAATGTCTTCTAGCATCTAGAAATTTCAATCCTTTTCTACTATATTATATAAATAATCGGTCCGTTCTATTTTTTATCTGAACAAAATTATGTAACATGCAACAACCAATATCTAGTTCATCCAAAATATCGCAAGTGAAGCACTCAGAATGTGCGAGAATATCTTTCCCATCCCCAGTTTCACCCCAGAATGTCATTATTACTCGTGTTACTAAAATACACTCAGATAAAAAATTCAAGACAAAAAACATTGTTTGTCAATCATTTGTCTAATAGTAGATAGTTTTACTGCCGAATAATGGCAAGAAAGGTTACGTCAAATTACGAGTATAATTTAACTTGGTTCTAGATTTATTTTTTAAAAATTATTGGTTCGAGTTTTATAAATTTTAAAATTATTAAAAGTTTATATGGTTAGTAATTTTAGAGCCCGTAAAATTAATCGAGGTACGCATAAACTAGTCTAAATATCTATGTTTATAAAAATTATGACATCAATTGCACCTATCAACCATATTTGCAAGCTTTTAGTTTATTTTAAAAAATAGCCATATGAGAGCATCTGAGAGTGTTGTAATAGATATTTTTTTTAAGTATTTTTTATTTAAAAATATATTAAAATAATAATTTTTTAATTATGTTTTTAAAATTATTTATAACATCATAAAACAATCTAAATATATAAACAAAAAAATGATTTTAATAAAAAATAATTTTCAATTTTCTTAAAAATATCATTTTGATTGGAATTTCAAATGACACCCAAGTTTCCAAGTCCTGTACTATAGTTGAGTCATGTTTATTTTAATCATCACATAATTAAAAGAAAAGAAAAAGAAAATAAAAAGTCAGCCTTGAATCGTTGCTGGGGCAACCCCAGGTGGAATTAACAAAGGAGAGTTAACATACGATCCTGCTAGTTTTTGTTTTAATCTTTTTTCTTGATTTTTCTTCCATTTTGTACAAGATTTCCAGCTGCTCCAAAAGCTTTTTGAATCGATTTCCGTTTTCTTAAAACAGATTGACTACTTGTTAAATCTCCATCATGATAAAAACGATGATGGCTTGCTGTCTGATTGCCATTCTCATTGAGTTCCAATTTTGTTCTTGTTAAGAACTTGATTCAGCCTCGGCTAATAATGGATATGAAAACCCATCTCTGTGTTGATCTTTCAAGAAACGAAAAGGTTCAAAGCCTCTTCAAGGGGGCTGGCTGCTTCAACTTCTGTATTGATCGTTAGGGCTTCTTTTTCCTTGCCCAGGTTCAGTATGTTTTTCTGAAATATTTCATATTAAATTGAATATCTGCTGCAAATTTAATCCTTTATCATATATCACAAAGCAACGAGAGGAACAAGAGAAGGTATAATCTACAGTGACTGTAAGGAAACCAAGCAAATATTATTTCACTGTACATCCATCACCCCTCGCCATTATTATTCATATATAGAGAGAAGTAGACAAAAATTCATAAAACATGCTAATCCACACTGCTATTTTTGCTAATAGAATTCGTAACTAATTTGAAACTCTGAATAAGACTGTACTGCATTCATTCTACCATCTGCGTGCCCTGGACAACCCACGATCATCGTCTATGTTAGTCTTTCTTTCCTCTAGAAGCAAACTGTGGTCATATATATATCTGTGGACCATCGTCAAACCCTTTGCAGCTCCATTGCTATGTAGTAGTATGTTCAATATACTTGCTAGGGTGGAAACTTTATATTGGAATTTACACAAATCGATCGCCATTGTTATCACCTGCATTGCTTCTTTTCAAAATCAAGGTTGGTTCAAAGCTCGCAAGGCACTGAATTATGTGAAGATATGTGGTTTAATGAAACAATAAAAATACCTTTTGCGTTTGCTTTTCAAGACTGTTGAGGTCGAAGGATTACTGTGCCAGTTCCTCTTCCTTTGATTGATGAACCAGTTATTTATCTGCTTTAATTGCAAGCCCGTTTCCTGCACCAATCTTGCCTTGTCTTCCTCCTGAAAAGTCATGGAGGTTCAATTTCTACAGTTAATAAACAGCCAAATCAGAGAGACTGATGATTTGGGCTTAAACTGCCCCCCAATCTGGTCACCCACTAACGTCATGTCAGAAGAAGTATCAGCCTGTTGCCTCCAAATTCTGCTCGTTTGCGTAGTGTGTGAGGGTGTATCGACATCTTTTCAGTCCTTTAAGGAAGGAAATTTCGCTGGTTTTGTCATTCTTGGACCCTCAAGGCTCAAGGCTGTACAAAACTAAAAGCACACGTTTTTTGACTTGTCCTAACACAGCGTGCCAGCAGGTGGGGTTCCAATGAACAGGACTAATGCATGCATATGGGGGTAACCGTAGCTTAAATCAATCTCATTTCAAACTAGAACTCATTGGATGCTGCTAAATGACAGCATCGAATCTTGTTAAAGAGATGGAGCAGTAACAGTAACACTTACGGTAGGATATGGCCACTTGGAATGTGATTGCCACCAAGCTTTTAAGACTGAGGTTGTGTCCCCAGGAAGCTTTCCTGCTCTTCTCTTTCGCAGAATTTCCTCTCTAATGTCAACAATTTTTTCTTTGTAACCCTGCAAAACGTAAAGAAAATTGGTTGCAATGAAAATGTCGAATCCTTCAGATTAGATAACTTTGGCCATTACCTGTTTTAATTCATGCTTCAATTCTTGTCTCACACGCTCCATCAAAGATCTCTCACTCTCTGTAGGGACCAAGGGACCAAACCCTAGTGTATCTGCACCCTCCAAACTTCCAACGAACAAATTGGCATCACTGTCAACTTGGTCGTCGTCGTCATCGGACATTGTTGCACCTGTACCTTCACCTGGAGAAACTCCTGTTCATGTAGCAAAAGGAAAATATTAAAGCTTCACGTCATGAATACTTGTCCCGGTATCTTTTTGCTCAAAGTATGAAAGTGATAGAATTCTAATGCGGCAGAGACATAAACATTTATCAGGGAAGGCAAGAAAAACTTGAAACAAAATCAGCCTATAATGTCAGTCGTGTTTATGGTTTGCTAGTTTCAACAGGTTACAAATGGGAAAGCATAAGATCCCAAAACTCTCCAAAGAGCAGGAGAGAGTCTTGTAAAAAAGGCAATAAAATTCCCTTAATTCTTTAGCTTTTGCCCTGCTTCCTCCACCGGATGAACCATTGCACAGAAAAACAACAAGAATCATGCCTCTGCAAGAATCTAGCAGCTTAGAGGCTTATAAACAGATTTAGGTGATATAAGATAATGAAGTATTACCCGTTAAACTTTGTAGGGATTGCTCTATCTCCCAGCATGCCATCACTGCTTCCATTGCATGAACTCGAACATGTTGTTGCAATTGTTCTTTGAAGGAACAGAGCAATAGAAAATAATGTGTCTGCGGCATCAAAAAATGAAAGGATCAACATTTTGATTCTTTTTTCATGCTTCAGCTTCAAAGCAACTCCGAAAATTGTCATTGAACACGCACTATGTATTCCAATTACATAGGGAAAATAAGACAAACGATCTGAATTAATTGTCTGCTAGTCCTGGCAGAATCAAAAGAATCAGAAACTACAGCAATCTCTTAGCAACACCAAATCAAGAGAAATTCACTATGACTTAGTGATATTTTCTTTTAGAATGTGTGGATTGTACACGCTTTGAAGTCATTTTCACTGAAAATTTCTCCTACAGAACTTAACTCTGGAACTATAGGTTACCAAATATGCACATACTCGTTGTAGTATTAGGTTATAACATATCAAACACCATAGTGAAAAATATTCTAGTTGCACACTTCACTTAAAAACTAACTAATAGAATTTCAAGCAAGCATCTATGCTTGGGGCAATCAGACCTGAAAGCATCAATAGCCGAGACAGATCCAAAAACTTGTGGGATGAAGAACGTATTTCCATTCAATCAAGCAGTGCAAAGAATTTAGGTCAAGGACGATATCTCAAAGAGTTTGTCACAGAACTTGAAGATCATGACTAAAATCAAAGTATCCAAAAACTCAATTTAATGGCTTGGTATCTACCCTATACCCACTTGAAAAATCAAATTTCAGAATAAGCTAAATCAGATTCTTTGTTTCTGAAAACATGCCATCAGCCATGGCAGGAAAGCTATTAGACCTAGATAGAAATTATTCCTAACCACATTTAATTTCATTTCATCCCTGACATTAGAGTTGTTGAGAAATTAAGGGGCCCCGAGATCGTTAAAAGAGTCTGTCATACAGTACTTTACCATGCACATCTCTTAATCTCTTCTCATCTTCCCCCCTGTCTGATATTTCATTGAATTAACTTCAAATGACCTCAATCACTTCAATCTCCAAGACTGGCGATCAAACTCAGATCGGTCCCTCATAAAGCTCTGCTGCACTGTGAACCACTATCGTTCTTCATGTTGGACTTGGCCGCTTGAGTTTTGCAAGCACAGTTAGTATCCAAATTTTCCAGTCTTTACACGTCAAGAATTGAAGATTACAGCTGTAACTACAGTCTACCAGTGGCACTCCAAATTCAGAAACTTACAGTTATGGCATTATAACCATTCGTCCTATACCATTACATACGTCCGATCCCATTCAAATTCAAATTCCAGCTTCTTGCCACAAAAGCCCTGCTAGTTTTGGCTGTAAACAAACTCGCTTGCAACCAAAGATAGATCTCCTCCTCTTTTATTGTCACAATGAGCTAACACCTTTCCCTAAATCATCAACAATATATCTGCTAACTAAGCACCTAACAGCCATCCAAAAAGGCCACCACCAAACTTCCTCTTATAATTATCCCACCAAATAAAACCCCTGTCGGTGCATCCACCACCCTTCAATCTCAAAAAAGAAACCCACATAAAATCACTAACTCAACAAACCCCCCTAACTATAATCAACCAAACCAAAATTCATTCCAATTAACAAAAACTAAGCCAATTTAATTAAAAACTATAAACTTTGGGGTGATTTGAATAATGCCTGTGGTCATAATTAATCAAACCAAATTCATTCAAAAAATAATAATTAATCAAGCCCATTTCAGTTCATGATCCAAGATATTGAAAAATTCAAACTTTTTTGCACGGGAAAACACAAGTGGTCTAAGAAACATGTTTGTGAATCAAACCAAAAACACACCAAAATGAATCACACCCATTTCAAATCACAATCCAAGGCATTCAAAAACATAATCTTTGCACCAAAAACAACATAGAGAAAGCAAAAAATTGGTCCAAATTGAAAAAAAAGGAGCTTTTTTTCAGATTTCAAAGAAACACAAACATGATTAACTAACATGGTAGCATACCATAAACTGATCAAGCTCTTTATCATCAGGAACCAATCCTTGGTGACTTCCAAGAGCAGAGTACTTAGTTACTACTTGTTGTGACTGAGCCAACTGTGCATCAATCCTCGGCAACTGATCAACTGGCGTGGCAATCCTTAAACACGCCACGTGTGCCGACAGCAATTGATCGTACAACGGATGCGTCAATATGTCCGCTTTATACCTTGCATTTTGCCAATTCACCACCGCCTCTCCTCCACCACTATCCGCCACCATGGCTTCACCTTCACTCTTATTCATATTCTTCAATTCCGACGATTCTTGCGATAGACTAGTTATGATGGCGTGGTCCCCGCCGGCGGCGACGTCGTCGATGACGTCACTGTGGTTGCGGTTTAGGAGGGAGGAGGAGGACCGGGAGAGCCATTGAACTGGGTTATGAGAGGCTGAGTCAGAAGTGGTGGCGGTGGCGGTAGTGGTGGTGGTGTGGAGGTTCAAGAAATTGTTTGTGTTGTTGTTATCAGTGAAGTGGTGGTGAGTTTGTTGTTGTGGTGGTTGTTGAGAGCGGAGGAGGGCAGTGTTCAGCCAATTCGGTGGTGCTGTGTGGTTCTCTGTTGCTTGTTGGTCTGTGAAGTGGTGAAGAGGGAGGTCTTGTGATGACAAGTTATGGTGAAAGGCCATGTTCTTTGCGCAAGTCTTGGAGACAGCCAGAAGAGAAGAGAAGAGAAGATTGTGAGTCTATTACAACATGGGATGTGTACATGTGCAGGAAAGAAAGAGTCTTATTACAACATGGGATATGTGTATATGTGCAAGAAAGAAAGAGAGAGATGCAGAGGCAGGTGTGATGCAAGTACTCTAAGGAGAAGCGAGAACACGGTGAATTTTGAAAGTGTAGAGACAGAGAGATTGTGGTCTTTGAGAGAGAGAGGGAGGGAGGGAAGGTGATGAGAGATGATGGTGATGATATGTGGGGTTACTATAAACGTCCAAGTTGAAGAAGAGGGAGATGGGAGTGTCAAGAGAGGCTGTAGGTGAGAGTGATTTTGGGTTTGTTTGTAGTGGTTTTCAGGTGAAGAAAACTGCTTGCAATCAAAGAAATGGGACTTTATATCTGGAGATTATTATTATTATTATTATTATTTCAATGTTCACGGTATTTATGCTATAATTTTCTATATATTAAACCTTTTTTCCTTCGATTTCTTCAATCTAGTTACGATTTTAAAGACATTTACCCACGTCTAAATTGATGCATTCGTTATTATTTCTATTTGTCACTGGCAAATGTTTCAGAGAATTAAAAACAAGGATGGTTGATATTACTAGTGCCATGGCTAGAATTTTTGGCATTTTAATGTTTTTTTCCATGAGATGAAGAAATATATCACATTGGGTTTCAAAAGAAAAATAATTCTCCTCTGGTTGTTTGTGGATTTGCTGTGTAAAATTTTGTGTAGATTGGATTTTTATATATGGAAATAGTTTTTGATTGGTCATGAGATCAATAATTTTATTACTGTAAATAATTAATACAATTCAAACAAAATTGGTCTGGTTTTTGTTTTTGTATTATTTCTTGTCTTGACCTTTCTCAACGCAAGTGTGGCTACAATTGCATGATAGATAATATCAAATACCTTGTGGAATGGGCTAGAAAGGACCAGCAATGCTATTAAGCCACTATTGTTTTTTTATATATATTTTAAAATTATTTTTTAAAAAATTTAAATTTTTAAAATTTTTTATTTAAAATTAATATTTTTTATATTTTTAAATATTTTAATGTATTGATATCAAAAATAATTTTTAAAAAATAAAAAAATATATATTATTTTAATATATTTTTAAATAAAAAATATTTTAAAAAACAACCACAACTACTTTTTTATTTTTTTATTTTAAAAGATATGATTTGGTCAAAGAAACTATTTTTCTACGTAAATTGACAAGTATAAGTCATTTTTTATTTATTCCCATAGTATTTATGTTTAGCTAGTATGTTTATTTTTCAAATGTCAACACGGTTTTACTTGTAAATTGATTAGTGTAATTAATTATCGTTTAAATTGCTAATGCTATGATTACTTAGTGTACATGGGTCGGATCCTTCCCTAATTCGGATGCTAATCATTCCCTCGATGCACGTAATCTCATTCCTATCAATGCTAATTATGTTTTCTTTTTTCAAGATAAGACAAAGAAAAAAGAAAAAGAAACGGTAATTCTTGAATCTACCCTTTTTCCAACATTCCTACGATATTCTTTAAATCGTTTTTTACACTAAAAACTAGCTTTGGTTTTCATTTAGACAAAAATATATTTCAATATCTAATTTTACTATTTATTAGCGTGGGGTTATTGTTGTTTGTGATGTGTTTTTAATAGTGTTTTTTATTTGAAATATGAGAAAATTTAAATTTTATTTTATTTATTTATTTTTAATATAATCATTAAAAAACTTCTATTTATATAAAAAAATTTGAAAAATATTCTGAAAAATAAAAACTATAACGAAACCAAATACTCACTTAAAACACATTTAATCTAATTTGAGTCAGGTTTAATTATGATGTTTTTTATTGTTATTAATGGTTAAGATATGTTTGGCGTTGTGGTTAGATCGCCATTTTATTTATAAAAAAAAATCACTTTAAATTAATTATTTTATTTTTATTAATAATGTTTGATAACTTCATCTTAATTATTTTAATGTTAAGGCATGTTTAATAATCATGTTTTTTTATTGTTAGAAATGGTTAAAGCATGTTGGTTGGATCACCACTTCATTTTTTTTTAAAAAATACTTTAAATTAATTATTTTTGTTGTTTTAATATTTTTTTAATATATTAATATTAAAAATAAATTTTAAAAAATAAAAAAAAATATCTTTTAATATTTTGTTTTAGAAAAAACACTTTAAAACAAAATATGTATCTCCTTTCCAAAGATGCAACAGTAAACGATTGCCAAAGAGGGCAAAGAAAACTGCCGGGTTAGGTTTGGAGAGATTACAGTTAGAAGCGCGTGAGCACGGTGTGTAATGAAACAGTGGGCGTAGGTAGGTATGATGACGTATGCTTGCCGTACAAGGGATGCATCTAATCCATCCATCCATCCATCTAATCTTAAACTGTGGAAACATACGTGTATTTGCCCCAAGTACTGTTTGCAACACCAAAAAGGCCTTGTTTTTTATATATATTTTTATTTATTTATTTATTTAAAAAATTAAATACAGTGATTTATTCCATACCCTAATGATGTGCCATGCTCCCCACCCTCTCCTCTTTGCCGTCTCATTGTGTCTTTGGATGGATCGACAAAAGCCATCTCAAAGCTGTGGTTGCCACAGATATGCATGGGACGTTATTGACTTCTTGTGTCCTATTTCAAGATATTATTGAGTTAGTTTATTTCTGTCCTTTAAAAAATTTTAATTTTATTTTATTTTTTTATTAATTTTAAATTAATATATTTTTAGTATTTTTAAATTATTTTTGAAGTATTGATGTAAAAAATAATTTTTTAAAAAATAAAAAAACAACATTGATATATATTTTTGACACAAAAAGTTATTTAAAAAGCAACCACAACCATACTACCAAACAAGCTTAAAGATTAATAGAACGTTTAAAAAGTTCTTATCTGAAATTTATTTAAAAAAGTTTATTTGATTTTTAAAAATATTAAAATAATTATTTTTAATGTTTTTTTATGGTTTTGGTACGTTTACACTGAGAATAAAAAAAATATTTTAATATATTTTTTTAAAAATATCATAAACCACAATACTAAATATACTTTAATTAATGTTATTAAATTGCATCTAGTTTCGTAAGTTAATTTACTAATTTGCATCCATCCGATGACTCAAGTACCTGGGTTTCAAATTACACTAAATAATAATTAATTTAATGTGATTAGATTGATTTAATGATCAACTCATGACCAAGTGAGACCAGGCACAAAGCATGAGGAAAAAAAGGCACCAACTATTCATGAAAAATCATACATGACACCCAAAATAACTTTGTTCAAGCTTTTGCTTATTTATTTCACTGTTTCACTCGTGACTTTTTCGTTAAACGAAATTCTTGCTATGCATCTTTAGGTTTTCTTTTATATATATATATCGACCTAATTAACTCTGGGGTATTAATTTGAATTTTAATTCCTTAAAAAATTTATTCTTTTTTTTTAATGGAAGAGAGTTCAAGAACTCCATATCTTAACTCATAATGGTTTAGCTACAATTCACTAAGATGTCAGATATTTTGCTAGACATTTGTGTTTTTCTAAAATTAATACAACTATAAATGATGTTCTACATGTCAATGTTATTAAACTCAATTTAGGTATTTTTATGAATTTATTGTGAAATCTAGTATGGGTTGAATTCTTAAAAAAAAGGTCACGAGAATGGATTAGTAACAAATTGTGTATATATATATATATATATATATATATATATTTTAATATCAACAATGGAAAATTTGTTGTTTAAAAAACAATAAATTATCTAAAGAATTTGCAACGAATTCTTCTGATGTGATAATATAAATCTTATGTTTATCCATGGTATCTTGGCTTGTTTTCATCACAAGAACTATAATTGTATTTTTTTTTTATTGTATTTTAACTTATTTGCATTAATGAAAGTTTAGCTGAGTTTTAAATTGTATTACAAATTTTATTTTTGTTCCATTTATTATTACTAATAAAGTAGTTTTAGATATTAATGTATGTTGTTTATATAGCTATTTATATATGTTCTACTACTTTCAAAATATCCATAAATAATTAATAATAAAAAAATAATAAACCAAAATAGAAAAAAAAAACATATAAATTAATAAAAAGATCTATATATACTTGTAAAAACAGCTCAAGTAATATAAAAACCCCCCGAAAACCAGTTTGAGTTGCCATTTTTTATTACACACCAGAAGCATTAAAGTGTTAGTCTTGAATTCAAACACACACACACACACACTTGTAAAAAATAATATTTATTTCCAATAACATCCATGCAAGATATAAATGAGATTAATCGTGTCTGAAAAATAATAATCAAGCCAGCGATTTGAATGGTTCCTGAGACCTGCATGCATGCATGCACATGAAGAAGCCTCGAGAGTGAGAAGACAGACCTAGACTCCTGTCCTCCGGCAAAGACACATTAATTTCCAATATTTCAGCAACTAGAGGATCGATGCGTTTGCTCGCATTTATGACATGCAATAATAATCTGGGAAATACGAAGGTCAGAACCTGTTCCAGAAGAGGATGTACTAACCTCCAAATCCAGGAGTTGTAATTTCTTATAATATCTTTCATAAATGCTAAAATCAACATTTGTCTTTATAGAAATAAAACGATACTTAATTTTATCCAGAGATTTTCCCAAATTATTCGCCAATGAATCCCAGTCATCCAGGGGGCTTCCATAAACCAAAGCTTGTGTTTTTGTAAAGAGTCTCGATGAAATTAATCTTATTCTTCGTTTGGTAATATAATTTTAGAAAGGTTTCTTGTTAATTTAGGCTATTAATTAGCATTTTAACGTTCTGGATAAGAATTAGACTTGTTTATTTTTTAGTTTCAAAAGTATTTTTTAAAAAATTAATATGTTTTTAGTGTTTTTAAATAATTTTAATGTGCTGATATCAAAAATAATTTTTAAAAAATAAAAAAAATATCATTAATATATATTTTAATACAAAAAATTATTTAAAAAATAAATATAACCACACTGCCAAATATACATGACCAAACATATAATTAATCATATAATTTAACGATATAAACAAGGTTACATAACAATTAATTACGCCATATAAAGTTGTGCCGGGCAATTCGAAGTCAAGAACATTGTTGCTTGCCCCAGTTGAACCAGCTCAACGGATTGAACAATTTTCAAACATGCCTTAAAAGATGAAAATTGAATTATTATATTTCATACAACACTTACACTTCAATTAGAGCAATATGAACGGTGAATTTTCAGGTAGGAGTGTTTATAAATTAATCACGTGCATGAATCCCAAAGCTAGCTGGCATCAATTAAATATCTGGGGGGTTCTTTCAACATTAATTAATTAAATGAGAAAGCGGTAGAAATTTTTTAAAAAATATATATTAAAATAAATATTTTTTTAGTTTTTAAAATTTATCTTTTAATATCAACATATTAAAACAATTTAAAAATATAAAAATTAATAATGTTAAAACTAAAAAATATTAAAATTTTTAAAAGCATGACTTAACAACACGCGTTTGGGAACATGGCTGAAACTGAATTCCCTCAAATTTTAATTTTTTTTGCTAAAAATTATATTTTTATGTTTTAATATTGTTTTGATATGCTGATCTTAAAAATAATTTTTAAGAATTAAAAATATTATTTTTAAAAAAATATATATATTTTTAACTAGAATAGTTAGCACAATCATAAGCTGTTGGCCGCGTAGCCAGGAGGAACACGGTATTGTTGCTTGTTTGGCTGTTCATGATAGGCTGTTCAGGCTACTTATTGGCAAAGTGGAGCTGGTTTGCTCTACATCTGATGCAGTGATCGAATGGATTGGTCAAATGATTTGTTGCAGACTGCATAGGTTTATGCCTGCTCGAGTCGTCCAAGGTTCAGTTTGCTTTCAAATTTGTAAGCTTTAGTTGTTGAAAACAGGAATAGATTGTTTTTTTTTTTTTGGGCTTGCCATATACTTTGTTAGGGGTGTGAGTTTAAATTAAAATGTAAAAAACGATATATATTATTTTGATATTTTTTTAAAATATAAACGATAATTTTAGTGAAAACATTGTGTTGGTTAAGATAAACAATAAATACACTAATATAAAAAAATGCTTTTAGAAAAAAAAATTCAAAACAATTTTATTTTCAAGATTAATAATAATGTCAAAAAACTTCTATACCTCTATATATATAAAATAGATACAATTATATACATGATAAAATCATACTTAAAACACATTTAAAAAACTTTGATAATAAAACACCTATCTCAGTTGAATTTTCATAAACAAATTATTATTGTCATTATTAGCATTATTATTTTCGAATGTTTTTGAATGTTTAATATGTTTGGTTAAGAATGTTTTTGAAATTGAGGTTATAAAATAATTTAAAAATATTTATATTAATATTGATGGTTTTAAATTTAAATATTGTAGAATTAATTACTTCTATTACATCATGAAATAAATAATATAATTCTATTACGTATAAAATTCATCCGATAAAAATTACAGTTTTCATAATTTTTTGAGCGTGTAATAAAACTAGATAAAATATTATCAGGTATAAAATTAATATTACAATGCAAGTAAATTTAATTCACTCTATACTAGTTTTTCAAGAAAAAAAATATTGTTCCCATCATAGTACGAAAAAATGTAATTCAATTTAAACTAGTTTTTTTATAAAAAAAAAAACTATTAAAAAAATTAACAATAAAAAAAAAAATTCATATAATTGCACTGTTCACATAGTGCAATTATAGTTAGCTGTTAAAAAATAACAGATAAAAAAAAAAAGTTGATGTAATTGCACTGCTGAACAATGCAATTATAGTGCACAATATACCAATCACATGAATAGAAACGAAAAGCATGAATTCACTGCTTTCTGAAAATCAAGTTTCTGCTGCAAATAAATACTGGGACCCGCATTTTTTATCTTTTGACAATTCGCAACCAAACGGTTAATTAGTGCATTTTTTAGAAAACATAAACGCTAACGCGTAGACAAACGGACTCTTAGTCTTGAATTCAAAAACACACACTTGTAAAAAATAATATTTATTTCCAATAACATCCATGCAAGATATAAATGAGATTAATCGTGTCTGAAAAATAGATATAAATGAGATAATTAGTGCATTTTTTAGAAAACATAAACGCTAACGCGTAGATAAACGGACTCTTAGTCTTGAATTCAAAAACACACACTTGTAAAAAATAATATTTATTTCCAATAACATCCATGCAAGATATAAATGAATCATATGCACAATAGTTAAAAAATAAATTATTAATATTTAAATAAAAATTTTATAATAATATTTAAAAATCATATTAAAATTGACCATTAACTGGATCTACTAATTTTTTTGGAGTGTAAATAAAAAAAAAGGGAAGTGAAAAACAAATGGAGGGTAATTGTATGCTTAGTAGTAGGGTGAGCTCCCTTTTCTTTTTCTTTTTTTTATGAATGGAAATGCTCATTTGTATTAAAAAAATAAAGCAATATGAAGCAAGCCTACTAAATTGTACAAATGGTCAAGACTTGGTCTAAAATACGAAGATATAAAGTTCTATATTCAACTTGTATGGATCGATAGTTTATAAATTCATAATTATTATTATTTGATAGCGTTATCATTTAAATAATATGTGCCACTTTTAATTTTTCTTTTGACCCATTAGACGTCTTTCCTTTTAATTAATTAATTAATTAATTAATTATATATATATATATATATATATATATATATATATATATATATATATATATATATATATATATTGGCGTGAAGTAGCTGTCCCTTCCCTTGGCATCCAACGAGGGAGACGTAAGCTTCAAGCATACAAGTATATTTCTAGCGAGATAAATAGAGTGATTGAAAGTATTGTAATGGTAATGGTAATGATTATTTTTAAAAATATTTTTTAATTTTTAAATATATTAAAATATTTTTTTTTATTTTTTAAAAATTATTTCTATGTAAAAATAATTTAAAAAAAATATTAAATTTAAATAAAAAATAAAATAAATTTAAATTTAAATTTTTTTAAAATTAAAAAATAAACAGGGAAGGATTGCCGTACGAAACCCGATCGAGGCCCTAAACTTTCTCCGAGATTTGCTTAGCTAATTGAATGTCATCCCTTTAACCTTGGAGCGTGCTTTCCACGTCACTTAAATTTGCGTAACTAATTATCACCTAATAAAATCCAACACCAGAGACAGCAAACAACATTCCATCCATCTCGCTTACCGGTTTGGTCAAGAATCCATCTAGATGGTTTCCTTTGTGATTACCGGCTATTCCAGTCACTTAACACTGAAGAACAAAGATGTCACGCAATCCCACCTGCTCCGAGCATCTCGATGATGAAATTTAAAAAAATATATTAAAATAATATAATTTTTATATTAATACATTAAAATAATTTAAAAATAAATTAATTAAAAAAAAATAAACTTCTAAAAATTTTCAAAAATAATTTTGCACCACAAAAACAAATGATATTTTACTAAATTATCATATCAACTCGAGTTAAATAATAAATAAAAAATAAAATATATTATTTTAGATAAAAAAAATTAAAAGAATTCCTCGAAAGATACTTGGTTTCATCTAATTTAAGTTAATCCAATTATAAATTGTTAAATTTTAAATTTAACTTGGATTAATATTTAAAATGCTTTTAAAAAATGACAAAAATCAATTTTAAATTAATAAAGTTATTTAATATTTATTAAATTAAATCAAGTTTAATAAGAGTTTGGATTGATTAAGTAAGTTCAGCTGAGGCATATGTGATAGACACAACCCACAATATCAAAATTATTTCTTGTTCGATTACGATAAATATTATTTAACATAATTCAAATTCAATGTAAACCTATCCGTATTTAACAAAATATATAATTTTTCTTTTCGATCTTATTTAAAAAGAATGTTTATACTAAATAATCTATCCAATTTTATTTATTTTTTATTTCGAGAAGCTCAACACACCCTACCAGATACCAGATAGTATATGTTTATCTAAAACTCAATGGCATATTTGATATAAAATCTAACATAAATTGCATGTAAATTTATTTTTTGATTGTTAGAGTTTTTATCCTACTAAATTTTGTTATAAGTTGCATTTTGAAAAATTAAATAAACAAAATTAAAATAATTTTACTTTAATTTAAATTTTATGGTATTGTTTGAAATTGTGATAATAGTTATTTTTTTAAATGCTTTATACTTAAAAATATATTAAAATAATATTTTTTTTATTTTTAAAACCAGCACTGGAAAAATATGAAATTATATTAAAAAATTAAAATTATTTTAAAATTACTTTCTGGATAAAAAAATAATAATCACACTCCAAGTTAACGCAAGGGTAGAGGCTCAGATTTAAATAATAAAAATAAATAAACTGGACCTTTGATTACCTTCGCTCCTGTCAGCACCACTCGCGGGAAAAGGAACTCCTAAGACACGCGTCATCCTATCGTAGCTTGAACCACAAGTCGACCCTAGCCAAGAGCACGCGCCATGGACGTACCGAATGAATAACGTCCATGTGGAACGGCCAGGAGGGTGGGGACAACTGATAATTTTTTTGACTTCCCTGACAGCCGCCGGCTCGGTGGGTGTTTGTGAGCGTGTTAATGTTTAGGTTTTAAAATATTTTTTATTTATAAATATATTAAAATTTTATTTTTTTTATTTTTTTAATATCATGTATTGTAATAATTTAAAAATATTAAACAATTTAAATAAAAATAAAAAATTGAATTTTAACCTATATGTTTGAGGGAGCCGCACTCACATACAGGTTCAGAGAACCTGTTTATTTTTATATTTTAAAAGTAATTTTGCAAAATTTTATTTTTTTATATGTTAATATTAAAAATGAATTTTAAAAAATAAAAAATAAAGCAACGTAATCAAACGTAATCAATGCAAGCTGCTTATGATCCCACACCTTAAACACACATGGGGTCCACAACCAAAGAAAAATTCGTGGGCTTTGTGCATGGGGCCCAGTTTTATAAGAGGTTGGGTCCAGCAGAGATAGAGAGAGAAGAGACTGTCCATTAGGGCCGACGTGCCCTATGGTCCCCTGCCTAGTAGCTTGGCTCTCTTTTGTTAGCAATTTATTTTTTTCTTTTTGAGTAGGGGACCGATGGTTCTGCCGTCGGACAAACGGCAAATAAGCAAAGGCACACTCCATCTAAAAGAGGAGATAGGCTCGAGTAATTTCTTAGGAGATGTTTGGTTGTCTTTTCTTCAAAGTTTTTTGAGGTGATCCATGGACTTGCATGCTTCCTCGTCCATTTGGTATCGATGTGGTCTTTTTTTCTTTTTTTTTTTTAATTATTGAGAAAAAACTGTTTAATTTAATCAAATAGTTTTTACCTTTTGCGTTTCAAATTTTTATTTCATGAAATCTAAAATAACTTATTTTATTATTATTATTTATTTTGCATGTAAGGATTCATCCTGTGATAATTTTAACTAAATATATACCTTTTTAAAATATACTCCTCATAAATTTTGTAATATTTTTTAAAATTATTATCGCAAAAACTATCTCTATTCATTGTATTCTAACACTTGTTTCTCCTAATTAATTAGCAAAAGTGAACTATAGAATTTTTTGGATCATGGTATGTCAAAACTAAATCATTCTTGATTATGTTAATGGATCATTCTCATTGGTATTCAGATTTATTCATTTCAATAAATTTCTTTCTCGAATTTCTCTTTGAATGTGAAATATAGATAGTTATCACTATAGACAAGTCCAAGAAGGTGTTATGAGTTGTTACTAGGATCATGAGAATTGAGGCCGGAGTGATAAAAACCATATTCAATTTTTATTTTTATTCGTTAGCAGTAAATATTTCTGAGCTAATTTGTATATTGATCTAAAATAAGTTATCTTTTAAATATTTTCAAGTGTGCAACTCTCCAATTAATGTAGCGCATTTAAGACAATAAACTATCCATTTATCCTACTCTTTTGAGCTCCAAAAATGGAGGGGAAAAAAATACATCGGCACTAGGCTCACCTCTTGATGTCAATACTAGAGACGAGTAAAAGAGCTGACAAAGAAATTTAATCGAGAAAAATCAAGTAAATATAACTGAAAAAATTAAATTAATTATAATATTTTAAAAAATATTTGGTTTGGTTTTGGTTTTATAAGTCTGAAATTAAAAAACTTCAACCAAACCGAATCAGTTTAGTTAAACTAAACCGAATAAAAAAAACCAAATCAAAATCAAGCTCGTCAAAAAGTCCAAAAAAAAAAATATAGTTTTTAATTTTTAATATAAAATAACCAAGCTGAACAAAACTGAATCAAAACTGGTCTATTGGGTTTTGATTTTAATTATAAAATAATTGAATTGAAACCGGTTGATTGGAACCGATTTCAATTTTATTTTAAACATTTTACCAAAATTTTAATTTAATTGTTTATATAAATAAAAACAAAACCACACCAAAAATAATCATTCATAGTCAATACAGTATTTAACCTGGGATACCATAAAAGGACTTGATTAAGGTGACGACATTAATTAAGGCAACTCTCTCAAACCTCGTTTGTTGGTGTGATTTTGTCATTTAAAAGAACTCACTGTAAAGGTAAAATTGATGGTGATTTTGCTCACTGCCTCGTATCCCTCGAAACTGATTAATTGTGCATGCCCTCGTATTCCCATTCTATCTTCTGGGTTGAAACTGATTAAATTTATTTTTAAAATCATTACATTAAAATAATTTAAAAATAAAAAAATAATTTTAAATAAAAAATATTAAAATTCTAAGGAATTTTAGCTAAAATGCTATCCCAAACACATTTCATCCTGTAAAAAAAGTTTAGGAGAATTAGATGATGAGGAGGACTTTTACGGTGCCATTATAATGGCCAGATCGATGCATCACATATTACATTGTAAAATAATAAATAAATAAATAAAAATCAAGGAAATAATTTTTGTAATGAAAAATAAAATTATCAAAATTATATCAGCTATTCTAAAACAGTGTACAAAAACGTACCTAAATTAAAGAGGGTGCTATAGTAGAGCACAGGAGGTTGAGACACAAGAGCTGGGGGCATGAAATCTGCCCCTATGACTTTTGATGTTTAAAGCTAAATTTCCATATTTTTTTGTTATTTAATGATATTATTTCCAATCGTAATATTTTAATATTTTTCATATATGAAATAGATCAATTTTAATAATTAAAAGAAAGACTAATGAATATCTTTCCAATAAATGAGTGTATAAAAATAGTTTTCTTCAATCATAAGCAAATACATTTCCACCTCGTGAGCTGCCGACTCATGGGTAGAATATATATAATTTTGAAGTGCACGTGGCACGAAACCAGGCTTCAAATTTCTGTCCTCGGAGAATAGTCAGTGCTGGAAGTCAAAAGCTCTCTCCTCAAACTTTTTTTATTTTGTCTATCGCTGTTTATAACCACGCGGGTTAATTTTCAATTCCCTCTTTTTGGTTTTAAAAAAGAAAACCATTCACTTGCCCATGCCGCCAGTTCCAAAACTGGAGGTGACAAACACTCGTCCCTACCACCCAATTTTACCACTTTGCATCATATAACCTTTTTTTTTTTTTTTTTACTGTGGATATTTAGCCCAGTTTATATATTTTTTGACTAATTTTTTGAGATTATAAAATTAATAATCATATAAGCCTTTAATAATCATAAAATTTGTGACACTCAAACTTATGATTTTTAGAAAACAAATCCAGGATTTGACCAGCTAAATTATACTCATGACATCATATAACTTATTAAACCCTCCTTGGTTGATTTAACGCATAACTCGGGAGAAAAACTAGATAGGTTTAATCGATTCTATATTTTTTTAAAAAAGAATAAATAAATGTAATTTTGATTTTTTAATAAAAAATCTATTAAATATTTTAACTGGATTGATTGGATCAAATTGAATTCCTTGTTTTTTTTAAAAATAATATTTTTTTCTTTATTTTTGAGGTTAGTCCAAAACATGTAGATGACATCTTCCAATCAAATTTATCTTTTATTTTTTTTTTAATATAAAGATTCCCAATTCCAGTTTTACATTTTTAGAATAACTTGAAGAATAGAAAATGAGTCTATTAGATATATATTAGATGTGGTTTAGTTTAATAGGTTGTTCTAAAAAATTTAAGAATTTGATTTGGATTGGATTTTTAATTAAATTATATAAAACATTTGATTTTAAATTAATTTAATTAACTCGGTTCAATAAGAATGAAATTAATAAAAAATAATAGTATTTTAATAATAATAATTAATCTAAATTAATATAATAACCAGCGCATAGATCCAATAATCCAATAGTGCATGCCTCTTTCCAAGTCAATCAGGATGTGATAGCTATAATAAAGAGTGTACCCCCACACACACACACTAGAGAGAGAACTTTCCTATCGCTAATCAGGATATCCGAACAGTGCGCGAATGGTTATACAGTTGACACGTGTTCGACTCCTAACCTAAAATACTTAAATAATAAAGTAATAAATGAAAAAAAAAATCCAGTAAGTTTCGTGGGGTATCCGATACGGTGTTGTTCAGCGTGCAATTTGCTGCAGCTGTCACCATCGATCAATCACAGCCACCGATATGATATACATGATCATCTTCCTTTTGGACGGTTGGCAAGGCCCACACGTTTTACACGAGCCGATAACGAGCAACATCCACGGTATCCCAATTTCACACACTTTTGGATGCACTACCTAGTAAATTAAGCTATCTTAATATCAACACCAAATTTTGAAAAGAGAAGATTGATGATTAAAAAGAGAGTAGTTGCATTTAGTAGGTTGATTTCTTGGTTAATATAATAATGTGATAGGGTAATTAGGTAGTTTTAGCATATTTTTTTATAGTTAATATTTTTTTGATGGACTAATTCTCACAGGGTGAAATATAAAATATATTTTGATTATGGGTGGAGAAGAAAAAGTTGTTCGTGTGAGATTTGTTTGTGTCTTGTTTTTTATTTTATTTTATTAATATAGGTATTTAAGTCAGATTACGTTTACCTCGATTAATCTCATGGGTTCTGAAATTAATAACCATGTAAATCTCTAATGGCTCTAAAATTTGTGCGATTCGAACTGGTAATCTTCAAGAAACAAATTTAGAGGCAAACCTGTTGAACTATACCCCTTAAAATTTTGTATTTTATCTTTTTTTTTTTTATTATTAATGTGAGTGTCCTGATCAACCCGCATATACATTATCTAATTCTACAGGCCTTAAAATTAACAACTATATAAATGTCCAGTAATTATTATATTAGCAATAACGTTACTTTGGTTTCTTATCTTTAATTTTTAAGGCGGCAGCTCCATATAGTACAACAAATGCTTGCTTAAGACATTAGGTGATTTAATATTGTTTTCCTGATGCAATTGCAATCATACACAAAAAGATTGGAGCTATTCCACGTGATTGAAAATGGTCTACCCCTTTTTTGCTACAATGAAAAGAAAAGAATAACAAAGTAGCCTCCTCTACGGCAGCTAGTATTAATAAAATAAGTAATAAAAAGAAGAAAAATCAACGAGCAAGAGAAAATCCAAATATAAAACTCAATCATCCGCTATACTCTCATCCTGGCTAGGAAATCCGCACAGGAGTTAGCTTCTCTTAGCGCGTGATGAGGAGTGGCCTCTCACTTCCTAGCTAAAAGTTATCTGATATCAATTAAATAACTGTTCCAATATGATAGTGCTGAGTATTATCATCAAGATGTAAAGTTTTCAAAGAGCAAGATGTAAAGTTTTCAAAGAGTATGAGTTATAAAGGATTTTTTTTGAAAAGCGTGTTTGGCAGTGTGATAGCGGTTGATTTTCAAATAATTTTTGTGCCGAAATATATACCAATGATGTTTTTTTTATTTTTTAAAAATCATTTTTGATATCAGTACATCAAAACGATCTAAAAGTACAAACCGCACTCAATTTTAACAAAAAAAAAATTGAAATTTTTGGGAACGCCGGTTGAACCGCGTTCCCAAATAGCCCCGAAGCCTCGAGTTCAAGCAACTAGCAAACAATGCTTTAGAGCCATAATTAAGTTCTTGAAGCGTGTTAGAGCCATAACCAGAAGCCCGCCATCTAGGGTTTATAATAAGGGTGAGAAAAAAACAAAAAAACCGATTAAATCAAGAAAACAAAAAAAAAATAACTGAAAAAACCAAACGGTAAAAAAACCCGATTAAAATTTTGAAAAAACCGACCAGTTCGGCTTGGTTTTATAAGTCTAAAACCAAACCGAAAGAAACCAGAGTCAAACTGAAAAAAACCAGAGCCAAACCGAAAAACCAAGTCAAGCTGGTTCGAACCGGTTTTTGCCCTAAAAAATCAAACCGAAACCGGTCGGTTTGAATCAGTTTCGGTTTTTTTAAAAAAATAATTTTAATTTGGTTATTTTTTTTTATAAAAATCAAACCGAACTGAAAATAATCACCCCTAATTTCTAAAAGAGTTTTCTTTTACATCTAATTTCACAACATTCATGCTCGAACATTGCCATGTAATTAAAAGAATTTCCTTACACATGGTATTTTTATTCTTTCTAGCGGATTGATGGTCAGATATAAGATGGTTAATTTGAAGCATTTATGCTCGTATACCTCTTTTAATATTAATTATTTATTATATATATATATATGATACTTGTTTTAATTTCAATCTCTAACTATGTTTTAAAGAGATTAACATGGACGATTTTTTAAAATATGATTAAAAAATTTAATCTTCATAAATAAAAACTGATTCAAGTTATTTCAATGGATAAATATAAACAAAAACTTAAAAATATTGCAAACTTGAAAAATATCCTAGGGTAAATTTTTCTATAACACCTATATTGATTAAAAAAAAAATGCATTACTTTAATTTGCAAGTAAATATATATATTTTTTAACTTCAAGAGGTGGAGCTCAACTGATTAGTTTCTACGTTTGCTTTATAAGAATTACTAATTTGAGTCTCATAAAGTTCAAGACCACTGGAGATTTATATAATTATTAATTTTAGAATTTATAGGATTAATCAAACTACACACAAACTGACCTAGACATTTATATTAATAATAATAATAATAAAAAGTAGACATACCTTTTTTCTTCGTTCCATCAACTTAATTTTCAAAACCCTCTATTAGATTATCTACCATGTCACTTTCACAAACTTTGATTAAGATCTTGATCACTTAAAGAAACAATAAAGGAGTTGAATCACAACCCCATGGCCTTATTTTAATGCTAAAAAGATTTGGCTT
Organism: Populus alba; assembly: GCF_005239225.2. Classification (NCBI taxonomy): domain Eukaryota; kingdom Viridiplantae; phylum Streptophyta; class Magnoliopsida; order Malpighiales; family Salicaceae; genus Populus; species Populus alba. Next base: position 1,923,310 of record NC_133301.1, on the reverse strand, counting down.
GCTAGACTGTCCAAGATCATAGACTCCAAACACAAGATCATTCCAAGGTTTCGATAAAGCTTGCGAGGGATAACATTCCCAATAATCGAGGAAGAAAAACCTAATAAAAAAATAGCTAGCTAGGTCGCCTTGTGATGCCCTACATCTATTCTCATCTCATATAGCGTGTTCTTTAAATATTTTTTTGTTTTAAAATATTTTAAAATAATATTACTAAGTTGTTTTCATGAGCGTGTTCTTAGTTTCATAGGGAGTTGTTCTATAATTTTCTTTATTTTTCTTCTTGTTTTGTTCTATCATTTTCTAATTAGATTTAAGACTTTTATTTAATCAAAGTTTTAACTTACCAATCACATATAACATCAACAACAACAACAACAAAAAATGTTAATAAATTTTTAAAATCACAAATTATAGGATGCTGGTTGATTTCCCTGTACACATGTCACATGTTATGAATTATTAAGTTTAATTGGCATGGATATGCTTATTGTATGATTTTTATTTAAGAATAAGCTTAGACGAGTCAAACAAATTATTGATAAAAACATACTCGTAAATCTTTTTCTAATTATTGGATTGCATTGAGGAATGGATTTTATAAGTGTGTTTTTATTTTAGACTTTTATTTAATTCAAGTTTTATCTTACTATTAAAAAAAAAAAAAAAACCTTGGTTTATGTAGACAGCGATTAAAATGCGGCTGGGATTCGAGGTTGTGGAGTGGGGCAGGATTCTTTTTGGAAGAGTGAAGACTTAAGAGAAAAGGTGTAAGGTAGAAGAGAAGGACTGTCAATGAAGAAGACGTGAAGCATTTCTGGATTCCAATTTGATCTGCGTTTGGAGTCCCTAAATGGACATTTCCACTGCTCTTCTGAAAATGAAAGCACCCACTGCAGCAATGGATGTCATTTGCGTTTTTTTACACTTTTGTTTAACATTGCGGTAAATTTTGTTTTTGAGTGCGTTTTGAATGTGTGTTTCATCTTTTAAAAACTAATTTAGTGTTTTTTTAATAGTTTTAATATCCACTTGTCAAAATTTAAAAAATTATTTTAATATATTTTTAAATATTTTTTTTAAAAAACACCCATACTATAATATTCAGTGCCGGATTGTTTGTACAAATAAATAGTGTCATAAAATATTCACAATTGCAGGGTGCAAAATTGGGGTAAAGGTGCATCTTTCTCAAAATCACTTGTTATTGACGAATATTTCGTTTGCCTGTACTTGCTGCGAGCAGGAGTATTTAACAAAATACATTAAGTGTGTTTGGTATAGTATTGTAGTTGTAGTTTTAAAAGAGTTATTTTATAAAAAATAATTTTAGTTGAGGTTGGTTTGAAAAAATATATATTTGGTTAAAACTGTGATTGAAATTAAGATCGAACAAAAAGTAATTTAATGTGTTTGGTTAAAAAAATGTTTTTCGAATTAAGGTTATAAAATAATTAAAAATATATATATATATATATATATATATATATATTAATATTAATGATTTTAAATTTAAATATTGTAGATTTAACTACTGTTATTATATCATGAAATAAATTAATATTGATATCAAATATTTTTTTATTATTCCATTAAACTATGTGCAATGTCATCACATACGAAATCTATCCAACAAGCACTATATTTTTCATGGTTTCTTAAGCGCGCAACAACAAAAACTGAATTTTTTAAATTTATGTAGTGTTATTAAATAATAAAGATTGTGATATCTTTATTATTGGAATTGCGATCAAATTCCACAAATGCTACGTCATCATGCGATATCTTTCTAATTTATGCAATGTTATTAAATAATATTAAACGCTAGTTTTTCAAGTAAAACACAAATTTTTTTAAAAAAATTTACAATTTCATTACCTACAAAAGTCATTCGACAAGAACTACAGTTTCCATGTGCAATAAAATTAGGTAAAATATTATTAAGAATAAAATTGAGATTACAGTACGAGTAAATTTAATTCACTTTAAACTAATTTTAAAAAAAAATTATTCACGATTAGTTGCACAGGTTTTTCAGGGGGGGAAGACTAAACTTTTCTCACTAGTTTTTCACAAAAAAAAAAACTATTCACTTTAGTGAACAGTGCGACAGCGGAGCATAGCTCCACTGTTCCTTAAAAATACCCACGAGAAGCAGCAAATCTCCAATCTTGTGGCTGAGCAACGAAAATACTTTTTTTTGCTTTACCAAACACTGATATGTGTGGCTTGTGGTGAATCTACAACCACATTACCAAACAACTACTAAGAGTTCGAGGATATTTTTATAATACAATTAAATTTGGATAAGAAGATAAATCTTTAAATCCTTTAACTTTGATCTTTATCTAGTACGAGCTTCAAATTAAACCATGTAAGAGTTGATTCAATGTAAATTGATTTATTTAATAGGTTTAAATAAAACTTAGATGACCCTTTTTTATTTTAAAAAACTAATGTTGAATAATAAAATCACGAAAAAAATTATAAGATATTTTCATTGTTTTTTATTTATTAAACGTTGAATAATAAATTTTAAAAAAATTATAAATTTAATTTGAAAGATAAAATTAAATACTACAAAAAACACGACAAAAAAAAAATTAAATGTAAAAAAACTGAATTAAAAAATATTATATAGACAAATTAGAATTTTACTGTATATTAAAATGTGAAATACCCACATAGATCCTTGACCAAAGTTAAATAATTTTTTTGGGTAGCAAAATCATTTTATTATGTATAAACATGGTAAACAAAAAAATAAAACACCTAAATAATTATCAAATGAAAAATTTATTAATCGTGGGGAGCCAGCAAGTTAATTTCATTTCATTCACTGATCAGATATTAATCATGGGGAGCCAAGATTGACCAAACAGAAGATGGCCTTTTCAACCCTTCAAGAAGAATAGACAAACACTAGCAGTCACCAACTTTTTTTTCCCCAAGTTACCTAATTCTTTTTGTTTTTTGTTTTAATTTGATAAAGAAAGGTGTTGATTTTTACATGTTCCGGCATTAATTTAATTTTAAATTACTCTTTTAAAATCTAAAAAACTCTTCTAAATACTGTTTCAAAATTTAAAATTAAAAAATAACAACACAAATCTACCTAGGTTATATTTATCCACGCAATTCAAACATGACATCGCCGTGTAGACAAACAAACACCTAATCACATAAATCTCCTTTTCAATTTAAACTTAAGAGGTAATAATTATAGATTATATTTGTCTAGGCAGTTGAAACACGGCATTAGCATACATACAAACGGATAATTAGTCATCCAAATCATTTTGAAGGCTAGTTTCTTGATTTTAATGGGAATCGATGTCAAAAGAACTCAAGAAATATTTCCAATTCATGGACATGGAAGTGTCTAATTCCGTTACGCGTGACAAATGTTGCAAAAATGCCCCACCAAGGATGTGATTGGCTTATCCATGATATGATGAAGCATACATGTGTAACTTGTTAAAGACTTGTGATTTGTACGAGCTTGATCTATACCTTTCAGAGGAGCCCTTGTCGGGAGAGAAAGATAGTGCAAAATGAAGGAGAAAAATGGTATCAAGTTAGGACAATTATAGAGGGGGGAATTTGGCTAAAAGTGACTCCCAAAAGAAATGCTTAAAAGATGTACTAGCACTAGATAGTGATTCATTAGTGTTTGTTCATCGAGTTTTCTCTCCAATGAACACCTCAACAACAAGATGCTCTTATCCTTGAACATGTGAAAAGATTTGAGACTGAATAATAATAATAATGCATCATGCATTTGAAGGGTTTTCCTTAGCTTTTTGAAAGGATGAGGAATGTGCTAAAGCTTGGATGAGCTTGTTTCATGATGGCGGTGGCATTGAAGATTTTAGTCGCATTGAAGATTCTGTTTGTTTTTGCTTTTCAAATGTATTTTTAAAAAAATTTCAAGGTTTTTTGTTTTTTTTCCAACGTCAGATTTTTTTTTTTGTGTTTTCAGATTGTTTTGATGTGCTGATTTAAAAAATAATTTTAAAATATAAAAACAAAAAATATTATTTTAATGCATTTTTATCAAAGAACTATCTCAACTCAATAGCTTAAATTATTAGATGAAATTCCAAGATACGATATATATTATTTTCTAACACATCGTTTCAAGTGAAAGTTTTTTAGGCTTGAAACTTGTATACTGACCATTCTACTTTGTAATTAATTTTTATCACATAAATGAATGTGAGATTCAAACTCATAATCGATTAACTATCAAGGCTCTGATACTATATTAAAGAATCCATCTCAACTCAATAGTTTAAGTTATTAGATAAGAGGTCTTAATAAATAATTTATATTATTTTTTAATATTTTTAAATAAAAAACACTTTAAAAAACTAGATTCGAAAAATCCGCTCAACAGCTTTTTCGCACTTCATGTTTCCCTCCCCTCAGATTAGGCTTTCTTCATGGACCACAAGAGCACTTCTCAGACACTACTCCTTCATGGACCACAATCCCACTTGACCTCCTTACTCTCACTGTTACAATCATGAGATTTTATTCTACCAATATGCCTTGCTTAGTTAAACTTTTTTCAATTGTTTTGGAGGGTAACCTCAATTTTATCTCCAACTTTTTACTCAATTCTCAATTTCATTCTAAAAAAAAAAATTAAGGAATTATCAATTGGGTCATTATATCCATATTGGGTAAATATTCTCCATTTGATCTGCATATTATACAAAAAAAAAAAAAAAAAAAAATTAAATTCGAAGAAAATTTGCCAAAAAATAGTATTGAACAGACATTATAAGAAAGGACCAATTAAGAAGTGTTTAAAACCCAATTGATAATAATATATTTGATTTTTGAGATGAAAACGAGAATTAAGTGATATTCGAATTAATTTAAAGTATCATATCATTATTTTCAGCAAAAAAAGTAAGGCAAGACTTGAACTCTATAATTCTCATCTCTCTTACTTTGCAAGGGCAGGCAGAACAAGCACGTCTTCCTATTTATGATGTTAATGGGTTCATGCCCATAGTTAGTCACCTTCTTCGTCTTTTTTGCATGTCTCCAAAGTCACAGGGGCCTTGCTCATGGCGCGTGGCCAGTCTCTTAACAATCCCCATCTTTTATACACTGTTACGAGCTTTGAACAACGATCCAAACAGGTAAAGGAACCCTTTGCCCCACCAGCCATTGTAGGTGACATGATAGATGAGGAAAAGGGGATCAAAGGACATATAATTTTGGCTTGGTTTTTGATGATAATATGTTTTCCCAGTCTCTCTCTGTGATGTCATCCCATTTGCTCACCGAGAGAGAGAGAGAGAGAGAAGGAAAAGGGACTGAGCACACAGACAAATACTACAGCTGAGACCACATTTCCTATTACATGATGTTGATTGCACACACACACAATTGCGAGAAAGAAAAGGGTGTCATAAGCATAGTAGAAAGGTTGTTGACAAGTTTTGTGGAAATTGTTTTAGCAATGATAGATAGCACTCGAAGGGATTTTTCCATTTCGAGGGAAAAGTGTAGGAGATGGAGAAACTGAGGACAGATAACTTAGTCTGCTAGGCAGTGAAACCGTATGAACAATGTGATTGTTGGGTGGTGTGCTCGTTATGCAGAAAGATTTATGACTCGTGAGTGAGAAAAATCCTTTCACAAATGTGTGAAATAATACACAGCAATGAAAACACATTGACATTGATCATTGCTTGGGGATTTTTCATGTGTTGATCTCTGACTGTATCAGAACATGACAAGGGAGACATGTTTGATTTAGACACAATGGTTTGGTTGCTGGATATTCAATACTATTTAGAATCTAACATGTGATTTGAAATAGATCAACCTTTTATTTTTTGTTTTGAGGGGGATGTATTATCCACTATACAATAATTAACATATTTGAAAATAATATCAATCCAACGAAATAATCCCGATTAGGTATTAGGCTCGATTCTCGTTTTTAGAACTCGAAACAAACATTAAAGTATTAAAAACCTAATTTTAATGCGGTCAACCATATAGTTGAGCACATTTTCAAATGTATTCTTGCATCTATAGTAATCTTTCATCTTTTAAATATTTCAATTTCCCTGTAAATAATAGTAAATAAAAATCATGGAAATATGTCAACACAACATTAATTTTATATTTTTTGGTTAATTTTCTTAAATTTTGATAAAAGCTTTGCATGACTATCGATTTTCATTCACAGGAAGCTTGTGGACGTTATTTTGACCGAGTAGAAACTGGTGTTGGTGATTTAAAAACCAAATCAAGGATGATTTATCTTTTTGTTTAAATTTATCTTTCTTTTGAGGTGAAATTGTTGATTGTTGCTTCAAGTTAATTCAAGGGTCTTGGTGTAGGGTGGGGCTAGGAGAGTGGTTGAAAATTGTGAGAAGGTCAATTCTAAATTACCAGCTGGTGAGTTTGAAATATGAGCTTTCTTGAAAATGAACATGGAGAAGGCAACACAGAGAATGTGGAAATTGGATGCCAAGGAAACTACAACCCTATAGCATATAGCACTTAACACGGGGAACATTAGGTGAATGAAAACAACTCATCACTCAAGATGTTTCATGAAAATCTTTTGCTTTTCATTTTTTTTTTCCCATCACATTTTGCATCTGTTTCCTTTCTTCTCCCTCCCCTCTCAAAAACATGGCTAGCTAGTAAGACTTGGCAAATCCTGCTCTTTAAATGGGTTGTTCATTGCTTGTTCTTTCTAGAGCTGAGTAAATGGGTTCAATGGATCTCGTGGGAAAGAAAAGGGAAATAAAAAAACTTGGTACTTTGACATTAAAATTGATGATGAAGAACAATCATCCAAGTAATCATATCATCCATTGTCATCTAGCATATGTAATGGCCAACAAGATCACTTCACGAATCTTTAAGTCTCAAATATGTTTTATAAGTTCATGTGGAAACTTTACAAAATCTCATGGTGTGGTAGAGATAGTAGAAGGGTGCCAACTTTCAATCGGCCATCCTTCCGACAACCAATTGATGTAAGATTGAGCTTCCATACTTGAAACCCTTAATTTTTAATCCATGTTGAGCTTCCAATACGAATTTGACAAGAAATCCCATCACCAAAATACACACACACACTCACACTAATGGTGGTAGAAGGGAGGCATTTCGTTACCAAATTGAAAGGTACAAATATTATTTTAACCTATCAACCACAGTAAAAATAGTATCCCAGATGAAAATTACATTCTTAATCTGTTAGTCTAAATCTTATGTTTTCTTAATCGCATTCTTGGGCTTAATCTTGGAGATGGAGGGCATGCCTCCTTGCACATCAACCCTCAAGATCAATGCTCGAAATGAGACCATGGCACCTAGGCCACACCTTCTACAACTAGAGCCACATAATGAAATGATTAGATAGCTCTTTAATTTGAATCGACTATATAACTAGAAATTTGAAAGGTCTTCTCCATTTGTTACATTGAAGGGTCAAATCCAGCAAGCTAGAGTCCACATCCGGTAGCCCCATTTAGGTCTAACCTACTGTTCTCTAAGGTTGTGTTAGTTGATGTTTAAAGGTAGATAGAGACAACCCAGAAATTAATACCAGAGCCCAGGATGTTGGGTTCCTTAACCAAGAAGCTGATTAGCCAACCTCAAACGTCCAAGATTCTTGGTTAAGGATCTTGATCATTTGATTAGCCCAAGATTCTCATAAAATCTTGGGCTAATCCCATTTGATTAGACCAAATAGGCAAATAGCGAGTGCACAATTCTCTTAATCATTTGATTAGCCCGAGATTCTCATAAAACCCCGACCAAAAGGAGTGAATAAAGGCAACCTAAGCTGAAAGGCCCAGTTCAGATGCCTACCTTCGAGTTCGAAAATTCCTGACACGTCAAAAACCCTGATAAGCCCACAGGTTTTAGGGGTTGTTTGGCTAACTTTGGATCGGCTTTTTGTTTTTGTATTTTAAAATTAGTTTTTTCTTTACTTCAAATTAATTTATTTTTCCTTTTATTATATCATTTTAGCATGTTAATATTAAAAATAAATTTTAATAAATAAAAAAATATGTTTTCAATACATTTACAAATAAAAACAATCCGATTGGTTAAAACAAAAGGGGATTGGAGGGTACCATTTTGTAATTGACCAATGGATTTACAAGCACATATAAATCACAAATACAGATTTAGTCAAATTGATTAAGAGAACAACTACAATAGCACAACAAGAATTGAATAGCTCGCGGAACTCAATAAAACTGAGTTCGCAGTGAAGCTGCCATAAAACCTCCGAATTTTACTTGTGTCGAGCAGGCAGCTCTCCGTGGCTGTACAGCCCAACATATAAGTTGATTCATCGTCTTGGATAAGAAAGAAAAATCATGCAGTCCCGATGACTCGGACATGGAATGGGGGGCCGCGACAGAATATTGGCTCCTCAGGTGAATTGGTTTTAGCTCGAGCTCTGAGGAGGTCATTAGCATCTTCTATCAGAGCAGCAGCTATTAGAGTGTACTCCCCAGGTACAAGAAAATACAAGGAGAAGGAATGCTTGGATTCTTGGAGGGGAGGAACCTCTATGGTTATTCCATTCAGAACACCTACCAAAAAAACAAGCACAGTCACTGATCGCATCTGTCATGGTGGTAGCAATATGCAGAACTAGTTCTCTACCTATGGGAGGCCAAGGCACAGATCTTGCTGATTAACAAAATAATCGAGGGAGGCGGCTAGAAATGAAAAGATTGAATATTTTTTGAGCGAAACTTACTGATGCGACATGAATATTTCACTATAGTGAGTAGTGGGTAATAATAATCAAAGAAAGTAAATGCAAAATAACATCCCTCAACACAATAAAGTCTTACCAGACCACAAGACAGTTGCCTTGGTACCCTCGACGCAATTCTCTCCAGCTACGTCCCTGCATGTAATATTAAGACTCATCCTGATCATTTCCTTGGTGTTATTGCGAACCAAAACTTCCATAGGAGTCATGTCATGTGCCAAAACAGAACCTTTGGGCCTAGAGTCACCAGATTCTTGCGAGAGATTGTCTCTAACAAGCCTGAAGCCAAATGTCAAGGGATCTGGTAGCAGTACATCCATAGCAGATGTCTTGAGTGCTGCCTGTATGGCATCCTTGATATTTAATTCTCCAGAGCTGGTCCGGCCTGATTGCCACCGAACCTTTATTCTGGATATCAGGTTATTAATGGAAGCTTTTAGTTCAGCCTTGGCACTCTTTTCTGAGAAGCTTGAATTTCTGCTGCCAGCAGCCCCATCAGGCTTAAAATCCTTCATGAAAAAAGAACCATCAAGGATAGGTAATTTAAAATGTTCCAGTGGTATTAATACCCTAGCAGAGAAATCCCTATCGATTCTTGTTTTTGGATAACCATATTCAGTAGCATCTTGACCAGCAGAAAGCTTGTCCTCTGTGCTATCCAGCTGGACAGAGACACTGATTTCGAACACCAAATCAGTTGGATTAGACAATTCTAGTTCCAGAAATCGCAGTCCCCAACTTCCTCTGAAAGGATCAATCTTCACCAGTCCATCCATCTTTGTTTCAGAACCAATAGCTTCTTTACTAGCACTATTCTCTAGATAAATTGGTTTTGGAAGATTTTCACCAACATGGGCAGGAATTTCCATTGACAGCAAACGAGCCTTTACAAAAGACAAACCTTGCAAAACGCATATGTTCAAGGGAACAACCAGGCGTCTACCAGGAGGCACAGCAGATCCTTCTGGAGGATCTTCACAATCTGTTAATGGCCCTGAAGATCAGAAAGAAAAGGGCAAGCAAAGAAAAAATAATTTATTCGCTTAAATTCTGTCATAACATTCAGAATACTATTTCTAGGGGAACAAGGAGATAAAAATAGCTTTAAACTAACAGCAGAACAAATCTACAAAATAATAAATAACAACGCTCTATTCAGTCAATTCTCAACAATAGACATGTATAAAGTGCAGAAGATTCTAAATGCTGTGAAAGCTGGGGGGGGGGTGTTTGGTTTCAAGAAGTAACTAAAATCTCATTCATATATATATAAAAGATTAACAGCAATTTGAAAAGGGCCGGACTCTTAACTCAAGTGGTACTGACTACAAATGAGCTAAAACTCAGTTAGATAACAATTCTTTTCTGCGTTTAAATAATTTACAAACAGAAGAGGAATAGGCTTGAGACACCTGACCTCACATTTCCTTGAATCCTCCAAAAACAAACTAACAAAGTAAAAGCATATACTTAACCTATTGCAAGCCCGCACTATGGTTTTATGGTAGAATAAATCTTTGAATTGGAGGACTAGCCGGATTATTTCACCCAAAATTATATGGCTAGAGCAAGGAGAAGATAAACAACAAAAAGTTTCTGTCAGCCAATAGCTTTCCCTTTTGGCTTAGAGTCTGGAGAATTAAATATCAAATTTGAAGGGGGGTAAATGTACAGAATGAAAATTACCTGCATAATGAATCAACAGTGACGGGCTACTACTGTCCTTTAACTGCCTTCCCGTGCTTCCAGAAGCATTATCAAGGTCCACTAACCCAAGCTTCCAGGCTTTCAAGGTCACAGGCAGGATCACCTCAGCACCAGGTTTTAAAGGAAGAACGGATTTTAAAGTTTCATATGATATTGAGAGAACAGAATCTTGGTGTTTTCCTGAGAGTGAAATATGTGCCTGTTCAACTGGAACAGTGCCTGCATTAGCCAGACTAATATAGATTTCACGTATCTCGCCTTCATATAAAACTATTGCACCATTACCCCCAACAACATGTGAAACCAGTGAAGGCAGTGGTGGTACAACAGAAATATTTGGGACAGATACATTTTTCAACTTTGGAGAACCACAGCATCTGAAAGGGTCAGAAAGCACAAGTCCTTGCGCTGCACCATGGAGCAGATTATCTACATCCCTGAAGAGGTGTTCAGTAATAACACCAAAACAGTGAACAATGCACCCTGGAATTGTCACTAGCCCCACTGAAGTTGGGATTCCTGATAAGGTGATCACCTTTGATGAATTAGGAGGGAGATCTACACTGATGGGAAAAGGATCAAAATTTCCTGAATGCACTGACAAGTAGATACTATCAACCATTAAATTAAAGCCACATGGGTTTGCCAACTCCACTAAAATCTGGACTGGTTCCCCAACAATCCAAATCAGCTCCTGCTTGCTGCTATCATTTGGTTCCCCTTTGCTGAATGGTGTATAAATAAAAGGCCCTGAAGGAGCAGATCCAACCCACCAATCTTCTATTCCTGGATTGCGTTTTACAATGTCCATTTGAGAGGTATGTAGAGGAAAAGAATACAACCTAGAAGAAATAGACAAATTAATTGGATGATGATTGCCGACTTCAGAAACTGATATGAAAAGAAAATGAGACTCCATAAGCAGCTTTCTTGTTGACAGATTCAGTAAATACAGGACCATCTGCTATAAGTTCTTATACACATATTCTTTGAACACCCAAACAACAATAGACAAAAAATAAATTAAAATGAAAGGACCCACGACACATTTACTACTAAGGTGATAGGTAAAAGATGATAGAAAGCGAGCTAAGATTCCACGGATGAAGCAAAATACCTTACAAAAGGTAAGGCAGGATCACTGCATCGAATCCCAGAAGGCAGCATCTCCGATGAATTAGCAAGTGCACGAGCAAGGCCATTCTGTCCAGCAGGTGTGATTAGAGGGTAATATGATCTTAGAAGCCGAGCAGCAGCGCTCCATGCAGCAAGAGGATCTCCTGCACGAACAGCAGATAGCAGTATCTCCCTCAGCACAACCATTTGAAGCGTGCTCCATTGAGACTCAAATAAAGAAACTACAGACTGGTGATGCATTTTCCCGCTATCAGCTTGACCCGATCCAACCTCCTATCAAAAAGAAGATAATTCATGAAAGGTGAGAATTTTAAAGGACGCAAGTAACACTATAAACTCATTTCTTTCACCCATTGTTTGGTTTACATGACAAGTTTAACCCTCTCCCTTTTCTTTTCTTTTCTTCATCTCTTCTTTCCTCTTTTTTGGCAGGATTTGATCCTGATTCTCTTGAGACAACCAAATGAATTAACTAGCTAAGCATCAGTTGACACTAATCAAGTTACACGAGGACTTTATGTACTTATCATGCGGCCTTTTTCTTTCTGTAAATTGAGAGCTGCATTTTCTAAACATAGATAGATAGATTTGTTCAGGGAAATAATGTAGTTAACCCAGAGGAATCCACAATAGATAACTCCACACTAAAGCCAGCCAACAGTACAAGCATCCCAGCAACCATTACATGCATGGTTTCAAATTTCCACCTGGCTTGTATACTCACATTGATATGAGAATTATTGGAGATGGAAGCTCTGCTCTGAACACGATATGCTTTGGTGGTCATTGCCAAAACTTGCAAAGCACTAATAGCAGCCAATTTGCTGTCTTGTTGCAGATAAAGCTGAGCAACCTGCCTAGTAAAAAAGGCAGCTTTCCTCTGGTAACCAAGAGTACCAAATAAACGAGCTATTTCAACATATAGTATGAGTCTATCAGTAGCATCAATCAAAGATTTTGCACCATCTGCAGCACTAGTCAGCAAATCCACTACATCCTTAGCCAGCTCTCTTCTGCAAAAACAAGGACCGTTACTTTGAAAATTGCTTTCAAGAAACAGAAGCCTTGGCATCTTAATTTAAACAGCTCTCTTCTGTGTGTATCTTCTTACGTGTAAAAAAAAAAAGTTGAGAGAAACATTTACCTGCAAAGATATCTTGCCAATTTCAAATCAGCTTCAAGTTCAAAGCTTAAAGGTGAAACCCTGCATTCAAAATATTAAAATAAATTTTGCACTTAATAAGATTAATTAAAATGTGAAAATAAATCACCTGAAGATCTCTAGGCGGTCTATGCAAGAGCATGACCTCCTAATATATGTAAAAATATAAACCAAGTGCAATTATTAGGGAAACAGGCCTGGAAATTATATTTTACACTGTGATTCATAGAACAAGAGTAGAGAGATTGCAAATATATATAATCTAATGAGAAAATTTGCAATTTCACTTCCAAGCATAAGCATACAAAAAAAAATTTGAATTTTTAAGCACTATTTCACATTGATTCAAGAAAAAGATGTTTAAAAAGATAATCGATCAACAAGAAATTACCTCTGAGCATTCTCTGGTATAAATGACTTCTTGTAATGCAATATCACACTGTTGTACCGATACCTAACTTCATCCTCTAGAGATGGGTCTTTCAGGCCTAGCCGGTCTATCTGATAACAAGTAAAAAAGGGAGGTAAGTCATTGCATAACTGCAGGGTATGCCAAAGATGTAGACATTAACAGGACCCATCATTCAAGAGGAAAAAAACAAAGCCTTAAACCAATCAGCTTTCGCGGAAACTTCACTACAGAACAGGGAACAGCCTAACTACTCATAGACCAACAAAATGATGTGTTTGAAATGAATGTCATTTTATCATTTAATTCAAAAGGCGCACATACCAGTAAGGCACAAACACTACCCTCCAATGCCCCAGCATACCAGAAATAATCTGCAGTCAATCTGGATAATTCCAATGCAGTAGAATAATGAGCATTGGCATCAACAGGAGATCCTGCCAATAAACAATAATCCCCTATAGTCTTTTGTGCACGACCAAGTCTTCTCTTTTTAGCCTTGATCACCTGTAATTTTTACAAAACTCAAAATTATCAACCTACAGGGTACAAAATACTTGGCATCACATTACAAAATAAAAACTTTCAGAATAAAATTTCCAGATTCAAAATCCTTAGGACACCTAAAAATAAACCTCCTCTGAGCTTAAACTAGCTTGAGAATCCAAAGGTGTCTTGAGTATAGTTCCAGCAGATTCCGCTTGAAATACATACTTCTCAAATTCCATCAACAATGAAGCCGCAATCTCTTGCATCATCGTCTGCAAATGCATCTCCTGCGTTTGACGATCTGCTGGCGGAAACAATCTCAAATTCTCTCCCTTTTTACCGCCATCCTCTAACTGTAACAAAACCATGAGAATCAAATCACTGATCAGCCAAATAAGAGAGACAATTGCTTGGCATTTACATCAAAAACCACTTCAGATTCATTGAAATCAAAACCTAGGTTCATTTCGAAAGCAGGTCCGCAAGCAAACTTGAATCCCAATCCCAACTCCCACTCCACTCCAAAAGTTTCATAGATTAGTTTCATTCCTCATTTCTCACGGAATCCTCACCTCCTAGTTTAGCAAACTAAATCACATGTAAATCTAAAACACCTAATATCCACGTAAATCTCTATAATACGTAATCCAACAGAAACAACACATGAAAAGAGAAATTCAAAAAACCATTCCTTAGCATTTAGCTCAATCATAATCATAGTCATTGTCATTGTCATTGTCATAAAATTAAAAAAAAAAAAAAACAATATAATTACAAATCCGATCCGATTCCAATTAAGAAGTAAAAAATTTACTAAAATACAGCGAAGCAACAAACTAACCTGAGAATCACAAGGAAAAAAACCGAAACAGCGAGTAACACGCGCAGAAGCATAACCTTTACAGACGCCATCGAACTCTTCAATAACTGAATCAAGATCAGGCGATAACGGACAATGACAAACACCAATAACAGCCAAGATCTTACGATTTGACTGGAAATCTTCCCATGGACTAGGCGGTGCACCGCCGAGGACGAATTTGAACCGGAGGGAACCGGTTTCCCAAGGTTGATTGGTGAATGGTGATTTTTGTTCTTCAGTGTAGAAGGAGGAGATGGAGGAGAGTGGGATCGTGTGATGGTGGAGGAACATGGAGTAATAGTCGCGTAGGGTTTGGTGAGGGATTTTGCCGATTGGGATGATGGCGATTCGGATCATGGCGGAGGTTTCTACGCTTACGTCTGGTTCCATGATGGGATCAGACGGTGATTGAAGGTGGAGGTGTAGGGAGTTACAGTAGGGAGTGGAGTGTAAGACTGAGTCACTGACAACGTTAGAAACTGGAGAGAGTGGTGGAGTGGTGAAACGTTTCGACTTTCGGTGGTTGTGTTAGAGGGAGGGAGACGAGAGGGTGTGTTTGGCTATAGGGGGGTGGGAATAACTTTGTTGGGAAGAGAGGTGAGTCCTTCTAGTTGTAAAATAGTTTAATTGAGTCCTACTTCTTTTTGGAAGGTTACAAGAGCAAGAACAAACGGTACAAGTCTGTGCATTGAGGTTGTGAAAATATTAGATGAGGGGTCGCGTTGCCCTGTGGGTCCGTGCTATTTTTTCCATATAATATTTAGCTGCTGTAAGTATGTTTTTTTTATAAAAAAAACTTTAATAACCCGGGTTAGCAGCTAAATAAACTAGTTTTATATAAATTAAATAGAAAAAAAAAAAGATGATTGTTGAATCCAGATAAAATGGACCGAAAACCCTCCAAAATGAGCTTAAAAGATACCTTAAGATAGGCTCACTCAGGTTTTGTGGCCCAAGCCTAATGTACAGCAGTGACCCAAATAAAGTGGGCTCAAATACAGTAGCCCAAGCCCAATTCCCTGTAGGGCATGCAGGGTATTCGCCCAAAATGAGCACACATTCAGCCTTGTTGGGCGTGCACCCCGGCATCTCCATGCGCTCAAGAGCACGCCCCAAGCCCAATATGTTTAGGTTCAAGTAACGTGTATGGATCTATTTTTCACCTCCAATAAGCTTGAGTCTAACATTTAAAAAATATATATTTTTAATTTGCAGAAATAAAATTTATTTGTATATATATAAAAAAAAAAAAACATGGATGAGTAGAATAGTATCTTCAAAAATTAAATACAAATATATTTTTTTAAAAAAAAACTTAAATTAAAAAAAGACATGCAAAATGAGTGATCTAAATCATAAGACCAAGATAAACCGATAAAAAGAAATTGAAGATGGTCACAAAAACCATTTTTTTAAAATAATAATTTAGAATGATAAAATAAAATAAAATGAGGCAAAAAAAGACGTTGAACCATACTGACTTTTCAAAACAGTAACAAGGAAGAGAAAATAATTGCACTTCCAAAGATATAGTGAAAGGGCAAGTTTGTCAGCATCAGCATATTCATCCAACCAAGTGACATCCCACACACCATTTAAATGACACAACATCACTCATTTACTAGGGCACAATAAGCACACTCCAACATTGTTTTTGAATAAAAACTCAATTATCCAACATAAAATAACTAAACACTCTTTATGCCCCTAAAAATGATAAAACAATCTCATGTTAAAAGGATAAAGATATCTCTAGACACATGCCTTTTTTTTTTGGTTTTTTTAAGAGCAAATACATATTTCCACTGTACTATAACAGATAAAAAAACAAACAAATCCTTGTTCAAAAGTTCTAATTTTTTTTATATTGAAAGCAAATGAATATTTTGACTGTTTATTTTTTAAAAAAGATGAACATATGTATTTAATAATCAATGAACCATTAAAAAGGGATAAAATTACCCCTAATATGAAGACTTTTAATTTTTAAACTAAAAAAAATAATTTATCATAGCAATAGACAATAATTTATATCTAATGCTATAGTGAAAAGCTCATGCCCTGTATTTTCGTGGTTAATGAGAAAATTCAGAGTATATCCTTCTTGGGAGGCCACTCTTTATTTTTCTAAAGCACACTTCTTGACCCTAATTTACTTTTCGCCCACGTAAAACTTAAAAGCTCATAGTTGTAAAAAAGTGTTTTTCTTACTGTCTGTGTTTAAAAAATATTTAATTTTTTTTATTTATTTTAAATTAATATATTTTTATATGATATGCTATGTTAAAAATAATTTTTTAAAATAAAAAAAAATATTATTTTAATATATTTTCAAATAAAAAATAACATAACTATATTAAAAAATACCTGTAATTTTGATGGCTCCTAATATTTGCACCACTGTAGATAGGTATTACACGAGAAATGACCTAAAAATGGATTTGAATTATCAAAATACTAAATCAACTCGTGTTAACTTGTAAATAATTAAATATCATTTTATTTTTTAAAAAATAATACAGTTGATTTCGAATTTAGTTAAATTTAGAGGGTGTCTGATAACGAGATTGCATCTGCATTTTAAACAAAACGTAGATATAACCCGTCTGATAAAGAAAAAAATTAACTTACTATTCATGGATCCCACACTGTTTTTGCGTTCAAAACATAGGGAAAAGAAAAGTAGACGAATGTTGCTTCCTGCACACTTCATGCTAATTAATTAGCAAGAACAGTGGATCCATCAGGTTCTCCTATTTGCTCAAAAAAGAAACGAAAGACCACTCTTGTAAACATTTTTTATTATGGTTAAAAGGAACATTGTAGCATGCTACATTGTTCCGGTCGGACTGATTCTAGCCGAACCGGTTCCAAGCTCAAAATACATTGAACCAAGTCCGACTCAGTAAAATAAAAAATAAAAATTATGTTTTATTTTTTATTTTTTATTTTTTAATTGTGTTTTATTCAAAAAACCAGTGTTTAACATTATTAACACTATATAAATTAGACAGAGATCGTTTGATGACGTAACATTTGTAGAATTTAATTGCAATCCTAATTTTTTTCCTAATTATATTTTACCTGATGTTATTGCGTGCTTAAGAAACAAAAAAAAAAACTATAGTCCTTGTCCGATGTATTTCATACGTGGTGGAATTGTAGATAATTTAATAAAATAATAAATAAATATTTTATATAAAATATTATTTATTTCATAATGTAATAACAATAGTTAAATCTATATTATTTAAATTAAAAACCATCAATATTAATAATTATTTTTTAAAATTATTTTATAATCTCAATTTCAAAAGCATTATTAATCAAACACATTAAACTACTTTTTGCTCAACTTTAATTTTAACCACAGTTTTTAACCAAAACATATATTTTTTCAAACCAACCTCAACTAAAAATACTTTTTATAAAATAACTTTTTTAAAACCACAACCACAATAACAACTACGATATCAAACACACCCTTACTAAATTACTAAAATCTAATACATTCATCAAGTATTAGTGAATTAATATCTGTTTTATTCCATTTAAATCTTGACAGGTTTGATATTCCAAGTTATAATTTTCTAAAAAGTTAAATCAGATTTAATAATTATACCCTTACACAATAACTTGGCAGAGATTTGAATCTCGTCGGGAAAGAACTTCGAATATAATTAGCATTATTTCTTTCACAAAGCTATATAGGGTGTGTTTGGTATTGTGGTAGCTGTTGTGGTTATGGTTTGAAAAAAGTTGTTTTATAAAAAGTACTTTTAGTTGAGGTTGGTTTGAAAAAATAAGTATTTGGTTAAAACTATGGTTGAAATTGAGGTTAAAGAAAAAGTAGTTTAATGTGTTTGGTTAAAAAAATGCTTTTCAAATTGAGATTATAAAATAATTAAAAAATATATATATTAAAATAAAAATAAAAACTGAATTTTTTTTAACTGGCCGGGCCTAGGAATAACATAATTGGAATTGCAATCAAATTTCACAAATGCTACGTCATCATGCGATATCCTTCTAATTTATGTAGTGTTATTAAATAATATTAAGTACTAGTTTTTCGAGTAAAACACAATTTTTTTTACAAAAAAATCAACAATTTCATTACATACAAAATTCATTCGACAATAACTACAGTTATCATGATTTATCCTGCGTGCAATAAAATTAAGTAAAATATTATCATGAATAAAATTGAGATTATAGTACGAACAAATTTAATTTACCTTAAACTAATTTTTAAAAAAACAAAAAAAAAATATTGTTCACGTTCACGTGAACAATACGAGTGCAATTAATTAACTGTATTAGTTTTTCAAAAAAAAAACTTTGTGCACTGGTTTTAAAAAAAAAACTGTTCATGTGAACAGTGCGCAGTGGAGTATGGCTTCACTGTTCAATGAACAGTGGAGCATTGAACAGTGAAGCTATGCTCCACTGTTGAGATCATCACGAGAAGCAGCATTTTGCTGCTTCTCCAAAACTGTGGTGCAACCTAGGCTCCGTTTGTTTGCAGGAAAGTGGTTTTCTTTTGGAAAGTGAATTCCGGGAAAGTATTTTCCGATGTTTGGTAGTGTTATGGAAAATGAACTGGAAAACACTTTCCAGTGTTTGGTTGTGTTATAGAAAATGAACTGGAAAATAATTTATTAATGAATTAATTTTTTTTTTCAAGTTTATCTAATATATATAAAATATTTAATCACTTACAATAAAAAAAAATCTAAAAAGTATAATGATGAATTTTTTTTATTATATCCTATATTCATACATAGCTTATTTTATAAAATATAACTATATATATATATATATATATATATATATTATAGAGAAATAAGCTTGTGAAATATTTTTGACGTAAAACCTATTAATATATTTTTTTTCAATTTTAAAAGCTTAAAATAAGTTTTTTTTTTTCATATGAAGAAAGCCAAATTAGTTTATGGTAAGAGTTATATATTTGGGTTTTTTTTTTTGTATAAAGAATTTTTTAAAAGATAAATAAATACAAAAATATTTTTATGGATTTTTTGGATAAATATTTTTTTTGTACGGGTAAAGGCAATTATCTCTTTAATATCCCTTTAATATATATCAAATAAACATCAAGATATAAATATAAATATCTAACATCAAACATAGTCATGCATAAATATTAAGTTTCGATGTCATATACATACATATTAGTTCAAATTACAAACATAAACATGCTAGACTGAATTAAACAAGTAAACATACTCGTTAAATAACAAACATAGTCTGAACCCAAATTTTAAATATAGTCAAACCATATTAGCAAGCATGCCTGTAGCAGTATTGGTTCACAAAATTTTGAACCCAAATTTTCCTCAAATTAGCATTTTTTACAATAAATGCTTTTGCCAACATCTCATTTTGGACCAAATGATCAAATGCATCCCCAAGAAAGTATCAAACCACAAATTATCATTAGCAAACTGTTTATTGGTAATCCACCAAACATTTGCAAAATAGATAAGCTAAATGAATTGAATGTTAAGCTTGCCAATTATGGCAACTGTTCTGAAAAGAAATGACTAGCAATGTTCATTGTATATGATAGCCTGCTTTATTGGTAAAAAATATCATCTGCTCTGTGAGAAGCAATCTTCAATAACTGGAAAATGGGGGGACCAAAAGTGTGAAATGATTAAGACACGGCTCTGTGAGAAGCAATCTTCAATAACTGGAAAATAGGGGGACCAAAAGTGTGAAATGATTAAGACCCGGTGGACTGCTTCAAGTATGCAATGAGATCAGCGCGCTCCTGCGGCTTCTTCAATCCAGGGAAAACCATCTTTGTTCCAGGGATGTACTGCATAAACAAATGTCATTTGGGTCAGCAGTGAAGATTAAAAAAAAAACAAGTATAACAGGCACACATGCAAGTGTACATGCACACGAGTTCTTCCACAGTATCTCAGAAAGTAAGATGATTCATACCAAAAGTCTATCTTATCACATTGAAATGAAATGTGAAAATTCGTTTCACGCCAAACACTTAAATTGTGAACCTTGTTAGAATTAATATCATCGATGATGGAGTTGCTTTCCTTGATTGTTAGACCTCTTTCACAGTAAAGCCTGAACATTATTTTCTACTTGCTCAATGTATTGCATGTCCTTCCTAATTACTAGATTTCACATAATGTCCTGTATGTTACTCTTTGGGGACCTGAAGTTGCCAGAAACTTAATAGAAAGTGACTAAGCTCAACTATCATGATGGAAACATCACAAACATCAATATATAAACGGTACATACTTAACCAGTACAAGATGAACTGCAAATGCAACAAAAATATCAAGTCATATGCTCTACAGTTGATTGGTACCTTCTTGGGGTTGAGCAAGTAATCATACAAAGTGTTCTCCTCCCACGTAACAGTCTTGTTCTTATTAGTAGCAGAGTACGAGTACCCAGTAGTTGTTCCTGACTGCCTTCCAAAGAGGCCATTCAGATTGGGTCCTGAAAAATTCCAAAAACCAAAGCAAATTAAAACATTGAACATGATAACAAATCAGAAATTTATTTTTACACAATCTAAGAAGCAATTAATTATCTAACATGTTCGCTCAATAAAATACCAGATCCCAAATCCCACTAATCATCCTAATCTAAAATGTAAATTCCATCCAGACCACTCGATTAAGAAAACAGATTAAACCCATAAATATTCTCTCTTTGCTTACTAAACCCAGCTTCCACCTCTCGCAAAAATCACAGTTTTCTTACCAAAACCTTAAACCCATAATAAATTTTTATTTGCATACTGAAATCCATTTCCAAACCCAGCTTCCAGTTCTAAAAAAAATCTCAATTTTTCTTGCAAAAACCTTAAACCCATCAAGAATGGAGAAAAAACTCCACGGTGATCAGATCTTCTAAACAATACACAACAAGATTAACTGTAATAAAAAGAAAGAGAAGGAGAGAAGGATAAGGGGGTGATAAAATTACCTTGCTTGTGACCGGCACCTTTGTCGACGGTATGACAATTCTTCTTGCTTCTTACAGATCCAGGGATCTGATTTCTTATAGATCAATTCTTCTTGCTTCTGTTGTGGATGTGTTTTTTGTAAAGATGGAAAGTGTTTTCCTTTTGACAAGGAAAGGAAAACACTTTCCTGCGGTACAAGAGAGTTTTTTCCTTTGACCGGAAAAAACTTTCCTTTGACCAACTTTCCGAGTAATTGCCAAACGTTGGAAAATAAGGAAAGTCGATTCCTAGAATCTGGTTTCCTTGAAACAAACAAGGCACTAGTAAATTGATGGGTTCCACCAGTAAAAATCATCTTTTTTTCTGTTACCAAACACTGAAATATATGGTTACGGGTGAACCTCACCCGCAACGACAAAACCAAACACCTACATAGACAGCTGTTTGGAAAAGGTAAGGATACAATAGTGAAAGCATCTTCTCTTTTTTTTTAACGTTCCCCCCCTCCGAATTATTGAAATAGTGATGTACAAAAAGCAAATACAATCTGGATATTTATAATATAAAAAAACATAATGAAATAATTAGCATTATTGAAATAGTTGTCGTTACAACTACGCTGGAAACATAAAAAAGTTGGAGGATCATGCGAGGAAAACAAAGACAAGTTCTCGTTACAGCCCCGTTTAGCGAAACACTTTAAAAAACATCCTCACAGCCCTGCCCCAAGCCACAAACATAACGGCAGACTTCTCTGCATCTTTACGACAACAACAAAATTTCCTGGACGACTCAAGATAGTGAAACTTCAAACTCAACTTGGGTGAGTGCGGAACGTGCCTGAATAGCCCTGCGGCATTTTCTCGATCAAGATAAGGTGACGTCCACAACCACTTACGTATTTGAAAGTATGATTGTTGTTGCTTTTCAAAGTGTTTTTCATTTATAAAAACATGTCAATAATATTTTTTTATTTTTTAAAAATTATTTTTGAGATCAATACATTAAAATAATATGAAAACATTAAAAACATATTAATTTTAAAAAAATTAAATTTTTTAAAAAGCATTTTCTCACTACAATGCCAAACACCCTAGTCTGAGTACTCGCCGTGGTGCTTGTTAGCCATCGTGGGGGGGCGCTTAGCCTGAACCAAGGGGCCATACGGTACACTTAACAAGGGAGCCACTCTACCAGAGCGTGTTATGTTAAGCCCTAAATTCAAGAGTTTTCTTTTATGATTTTTTCATGAAGATTCAGAGATCTTTCTTCTTTCAATCTGGAAGAAGGGATTGACGAGGTGTGCAGCAGGGAAAACGGTGAGCGATGGGGGTTGGTTGGAACCAGCTCGGCTACTTGACTTCTTGTTGTTTCATCAAATGAGTGAAATAAAGAAAATGATGTAAACATGATAAATGGATGGCTTCTCCGCTTCAAATGCTAAAACAGAGGATCATGCTTTGATCCGTTGGCAGATTCATGTATTGAATACTTGAATCTGGGATTCAAGCTTCAATTGGTGACCTAGACAATCTTGTTTGGAGGGGTAAACATGATAAACGGATGGCTTCTCCGCTTCAAATGCTAAAACAGAGGATCATGCTTGATCCGTTGTCAGATTCATTTCTTGAATACTTGAATCCGGGATGCAAGCTTCAATGGGTGACCCAGATAATCTGGTTTGGATGGGTAAACATGATAAATGGATGGCTTCTCCACTTCAAATGCTAAAACAAAGGATCATGCTTTGATCCGCTGGCAGACATTGGCAGACATCATGCTTTGATCCATTGGCAGATTCATGTCTTGAATACTTAAATCCAGGATTCAAGCTTCAATGGGTGACCCAGATAATCTGGTTTGGATGGGTAAACATGATAAATGGATGGCTTCTCCGCTTCAAATGCTAAAACAGAGGATCATGCTTGATCAGTTGGCAGATTCATGTCTTGAATACCTGAATCCGGGATTCAAGCTTCAATGGGTGACCCAGATAATCTGGTTTGGATGGGTAAACATGATAAATGGATGGCTTCTCCGCTTCAAATGCTAAAACAGAGGATCATGCTTTAATCCGTTGGCAGACATCATGCCTTGATCCATTGGCAGATTCATGTCTTTAATACTTGAATCCGGGATTCAAGCTTCAATGGGTGACCTAGATAATCTAGTTTGGATGGGTAAACATGATAAATGGATGGCTTCTCCGCTTCAAATGCTAAAACAGAGGATCATGCTTGATCAGTTGGCAAATTCATGTCTTGAATACTTGAATTCGGGATTCAAGCTTCAATGGGTGACCCAGAATTCTGGTTTGGATGGGTAAACATGATAAATGGATAGCTTCTCCGCTTCAAATGCTAAAACAGAGGATCATGCTTTGATCCGTTGGCAGACATTAGCAGACATCATGCTTTGATCCATTGGCAGATTCATGTCTTTAATACTTGAATCCAAGATTCAAGCTTCAATGGGTGACCCAGATAATCTGGTTTGGATGGGTAAACATGATAAATGGATGGCTTCTCCGCTTCAAATGCTAAAACAAAGGATCATGCTTGATCAGTTGGCAGATTCATGTCTTGAATACTTGAATCCGGGATTCAAGCTTTAATGGGTGACCCAGACAGTCTGGTTTGGATGGGTAAACATGATAAATGAATAGCTTCTCCGCTTCAAATGCTAAAACAGAGGATCATGCTTAATCCATTGACAGATTCATGTCTTGAATACTTGAATCTGGGATTTAAGCTTCAATGGGTGACTCAGATAATCTGATTTGGATGGGTACACATGATAAATGAATGGCTTCTGGGATTTAAGCTTCAATGGGTGACTCAGTAAATGAATGGCTTCTAGGCTTCAAATGCTAAAACAGAGGATCATGCTTGATCCATTGGATCTTAAAGAATCGTTATTGATTAACGAGACTAAAAACCAACCCGAAATACAATTTAAGCTGGTAAACACAAGGATTTAACACACTAAAAAGATTTCATTTTTATTTAAGCTGGCAAACACAAGGATTTAACACACTGAAAAGATTTTCAAGTACAGTATGAACAGGGATTTCAATAAGATATCCCCTAAATACAAAGGCCATCACAGGTCATCTTGACAGACACCGGTTACAAAATTAAACATGATAAAACTAAACCATCATTAACATAAGAGGAGCTAACTGTAACCTTAAATACCCCGAAAGACCTTCGAGATTCTAAATTCTAGCAATTAACTCACACATACTGATAATTAAACTATACACGGAGAAACAGCGAGCGAGCGCACCCAATAAGACTAAGCATTTTAAGGTCAAGCAATTCGATTTCTCCCCTTGAAAAAATATGGGACAATCGAATGCAAAACATCAAAAAAAAAAACCCCATCCACATCATAATCTTCAGTCTTCAAATCCCATCTGCCAAAGCAGCGGCAGCAGCTACATAACCCACCGAAAGAAACCTTGATGAAACTACAAACTAAGGCCTAAAAGTCTCATTAGCTCACTGCTTGCATCAACAGCGACAGGGTTATCTGTCTTCTTCGTGAAAAAGCCAGGCAGAGGAAGAGAACTGGGTGGCGGGGATGTAATAAAAGCCGATCCGGCATAAAAACCATTAACTATGTGCATCGACTCAGTGAGTTGGACCTGAGTCGGAACCAGAACGGCATCAGGACCCAGCATGTCTGTTGAGACGAAACCCAGGTCCTCACTTTTCACAGCCTCTGTGTTATGACTCCCTCTTGGAGTCTCATCCTTCTTTCCGGGCTCGATTAAATCTTCTTTGCCTCGTTTGAGAATCTTGACTTGTCCCATAACAAGGTTGCTGTTGTCGTTCTTGGGTACAGCGGCGCGTGGAGGTGGGGGTGAGTTGGGACTCCGTTTTCGGCGGTTGGGCTGTGCCCGGTTTGGGCGGGGATTGTTGGGGTTAGGGTTCCTCGTGAACCTCGTCCGTTGTGGTTGTGGTTGTGATTGTAAGGGATTTTTCAGGCAATCTTGAGGATTCACAACAAGAACTCCCATGTTATTTTTCAAGAAACAGACCGAGAAGACAAGATTTCTTGGCAACAAAATAAAGGAAAACTTTAGAGATAGAGGAAGGGAGGAAACCCTACGTTGGAGTTGACGTGGGGAAAGAGGAGTGGAGAGGGTTGGTTTTATAAGGGAAGGGGAAAGGAGGATGAGACCGTGGATTTGAGGATGAGGGGGCAGTTTCTTATGCCAGTCTCACTAGGGATACGTGAGATACACGGAGCGGATTTTGTTTTTTTTTTTTTACTAGTGTTATTTGACTTTATATTTCAGTTATGTTTTTAGATTTTTTTTAATTTTTATTTTTAAATAGTTTTGATATGTTTATATAAAAAAATAAAATATTATTTTAAAATTTTTTTACATTTTAAAAAATAATTTCTATTGTATTTTCAATCTAGCACTAAAAAATATTTTATTAA
This sequence comes from Populus alba, assembly GCF_005239225.2. Lineage (NCBI taxonomy): Eukaryota > Viridiplantae > Streptophyta > Magnoliopsida > Malpighiales > Salicaceae > Populus > Populus alba. The sequence continues at coordinate 1,897,334 of NC_133301.1, read as the reverse complement.
GAGAATTACTAGCGTGTACTTGAAGAAAAATCTTATGCTATTATAGTTTTGATGGAAGAACAAATTAATTTAATAATATCCCTTGTTGTAGAAAAAAAAATTATACTGCCTTGAAAGACATCACACGACATGAAACTAACATCTATCTTTAATTTTTTTTCCTAAATTTATTATTCATTAGTCAGCAGCTACTTTTCATCGTTCATTCTAGTATAGGAAAAGGTCTAATTTTTCCTTAACGTTGCATTTCTTACTTATTATTTTTTAATGCCATCCTCAAGTCACGATAACTTTCTTTTATGCAAGTGATATTTATCATTTTACCCTTAAAACACGGGAGGGCTGTGAGTGAAAAATTGAATTTAGACAAAATTTTAATTTTTTTATTGTTTTGATAAAAAAAATTAAAAATAAAAATAATATATTATTTTAATATATTTTTAAATAAAAATAAAAATAAAGAACATCATCTACCCCCACCGCCTAACAAACCTTTATTTTAACAACGTGATTTAAGGAGCGTGTTGGGGGTAGCTGGGAGAGGGAATACCCGCCAGTGCTTCGGTAGCGAGAGGCTCTGTATCTGACGTGGGTTCGATGCCACCGGTGCCATAACTATCGTCTATCTTAAATTTCAGCCCTTGTGGTTTCTCTTAACTACGATACTGCCACGAACCACTCCAACCGTTTTCTTGCTGTCATGCCATTGCTGGGCCAGAAGTGTTTTAGAGCTTTTTTTGGCATTGTGGCAGGTTATTTTTTAAATAATTTTTTATATTAAAATATATGTTTATGATATTTATTTATTTTTTAAAAATTATTTTTAATATTAATATATTAAAATAATTTGAAATACTAAAAATATATTAATTAAAAAAAAAATCAAATTTTTTTAAAAATACTTTATTATTTATTTAATGTTAAATTATTAACTTGTTATAGCAACAAATCCAAATTCGAAACTATAAAAAAACATCAAGTTCCTCTTCTCTACTGTGAACGGAAAAAAATCCGTCCAACCAAAATTAAAGAAAAAATATTCTCTGTACGGCCGAAATCATTTTCGAATGTAAAGGAAAAGGAAAAGGAAAAGCACGCCAGATGTCAACTTTATGTGTCATGCAAGCATACATAAAGATATGCTCGGTGCGTTTAAAAGTGTGACAATTTATGCTTTTAAATATTTTTTATAGTTTAAATATAATTTAAAATAAAAAAAATATTTTAAAACATGTAAAATTCTTGTGTACACGCAATGTTTTGTAGTCGGATTTGTTTAGAGATTTTTTTTTTGTTTTTATATTTTAAAAAATATTTTAAAAAAAATTTAAATTTTATTTATTTTTTTATTAACTTTAAATTGATATATTTTTAGTGTTTTCTAATTATTTTAATATGCTGATATCAAAAATAATTTTAAAAAAATAAAAAAATATTATTAACATGTATTTTAACACGAAAAATTATTTAAAAAAATCACAACCATACTGTCAAACAAGTTCGATCAGCATAAAATGTTTTTCTTGTGTTAAGAGATTAAAAGATAACTAATATCTTTTTTTTTTTAATGCATGTGAGTAATTTAAGCAATTTTTTTTATTCCAATGAATTCCCAAATATGAAAAAAATCTTTCCCTCCCTCCCTTTATTATTATTTTTTATGTTAATATAGAATATTTATATTAGTTTACGTATACCTCAATTAATTCATACAAACTTTAAAATTAACAACTAAATAATTTAAGTACTTATTAATAGTAACAATTACATAGCTCCAACCTATACTTGAATTTAAAACTAACAAACTAATTGATGCCTACTCCATTATCATACAGATCAAAACTTAAAATTAAATAAAATCAAAGCTATTTACTATTTTCAAAGAAAGAAATTGATCTATTTCTTATCACGAGTTGCTTATCACGAGAACCATGCGAACAATCAAAATTTCGACACGGTTTGGATCTTTGAAACACGCTTTTCACTGGGAAGTTCGTGAGGAAAGTTCCCTGGTCAATGAATCATTCTGCGATGGATTTGAAAAAAAAAAATGGTTATTCAATTAGTTTACATGTGAAAGATTCGACGATTTTTATTAAAATAAGATTTTTAAAAAATATTTACATGTCCAGGGTTTGGATGAGGTTTTCTCAGTCAACAAAACTTATTAAAAATATGATCAGGACAAATCAGATTTAGCCTGTGTTTTTTTAGAGCAATCCAAATGATGAAGATTAGCTAGAATTAATTTTTTAAAAATTAATTTTATATTTTTGAATTATTATAATGTGGTCATGTCAAAAATAAAATTTAAAAAATAAAAATAAAATTATTTTAATATATTTTTAAATAAAAAATAATTGCTATCTACTTTTCAAATATTTTTAATATGTGTTTGAGATGTTATAATTTGAATGGTTGTGATTTAACAAAATAGATTAAAAATATATATATATTATAGTTTTTTTTACAATTAAATTTTTTTAAAAATAGTAAAATCTATGTAAAATTATGGTATATTTTAATAAAATAAATATTTTTAAATCTATAATTAAAACAAAATACGGAACCACCCAGGTAAATGAAGCCTAGACAACTTACCAATGAAGTTAGCGAAGAAGCAGTTAATAAGAGCAGATCACAAAATGCAAATGATCTTGGATACTTTTTGTAATTTGCACACATATCGATGGGCATTTTTGTAACATCGAAGAGCATTGGATCCTCGATGAAGAGAGGACAGCTGGACCCAGGAATTATTATACGTGTTTCTTATTAAATGGAATGACGTAGACGTTGGAAAAGACGCGCGTGACTGATTGAGACAACCGACCTTTGCTTCGGCGGTCCGACTGGACCGCTCTGGGTTATTATAGACATTTGAACCGGCAGAGCTTTTTGTGTGGAGGAAGCGTTTCATTTTTATTTTGATAAAGAGATTTGATGGAGACAAGAGAGCTTCCTGGATGGACAGATGGCACATGTAAAGGATGTGTCGAAGAGGACGAGAAATTATTTTAGTGGTCGTGATTGAGTAGTGTTTTATGAGAAAAAAGTGAAAAAATAGTTTAGATGTAAAAAATATAAAATAAATTTACCTCCTTAACATAAATATAATTTTAGAATAAATTTGTATATTTTAAAAAATAAACATCTCTTTTATCATTGTCATCTTCATCTTTATTCTCTTAAAATAGTAATAACCAAATATTACCATAAATATATACATTTCTTGATAATCTTACATGAATTCTAAAATATTAAGCTTTTCTATTCATGTCAAAAACAATTATCTTTCCAGTCATCTTGTTAACAAAAAAAAGAAGTTTTCATGTATATCTCTTTACATAATACTATTTACTTAATAATATTTTTTATAATTTATATTTTGTATTATTATTTTAAATTTCATCTATCAACATTAAATTTATTAAAAATTTTGTTTTGTATTTTTTTTTTAACTTTTTACGAGACTATCATCGTCTTAATATTTAGATTGCAAGTTTGACATACAAACTCGGTTGATTTGAGAATTTTTTTAATCATTTTTTTTTTATCTTGGTTTCACTATTTAATATTAAATTAATCAATAATTATACTCTGTAATTTGTCTTCTATATTTCATGATCAACCGAGTTAGCTTGAGTCATTTTTATCCTGTTTTTAATCGATTTTTTTCATTTCGCCTCTTACCACTAAATTGATTAAAAGTTAATTTTTATAATTTTTTATAAAAAAAATTTCTGCTAAATTATTATGATTTGATATCTCAACTTATAGGTTGAGCAGTTTAGCCTAGGTTGAACTAAGATATTTTTTTAGATCATTTATTAAATTGATTTTATTTTCAATTTCATTCTTCAACATTTGTTTTATTAATTACTAGACTTTAGATTTTATTTTTTATTTTTTATAGGGTTTTCATAATTTAATAACATGGCATACGAATTGACAGATTAATATCAGTTGACCCGAATCAATCCAGCATGATATTGTCTTGATTTTTATAAAAAAATCTCATCTTCAAAATTTATTTTAAATCAAACTAAATTTTTTCTGATTATTTGAATTATTTTTAAACCCATTAAATTAACATGATTACATTGGTTAAATCCCCATACAAATTATTTTTTTACTAAAACAATATTAACAATAATTAAATATTTTTTTAATTTTAAGAGAAATTATCGAATTTGCAGCGCGTGGCAGTTATATAGTAATTCAACTTCTCTGGGAACGAAAACCAGAACTGTATAATTATTTTTTAAACAGTTCTTTTATAATTATTTTTTTTTACTTGTTTCTCATTGCATACATTGAAAATCATCACAGATGATATTGAAATTTATCGAGAATTGATTGCAAAGATTCCAATCGAGTAAAATTTGAAGTCCTATTCTTCACATTCACGTGTAGTTGGATTATTTTATTTATATCAGGGTTCTTTTTTTAAGTTTAGCATTTTAATGGTATAATAACCCAATTTATAATTTTCTCAACAGCATGATATATTTTTTTAAAATATCTTATCAAAACCAAATCCGTTTCTATATTTTAAATATACATTCACAAGTTAAAGATGTATTTATAAAAAAATTATTTTTCACAGTATTTTTCAGTAACAATAACAATAATACAAACTCACTTTCAGGCTTTTAAAAACACAAACATGACTCTAAAACGTGATGTTTAAGCGGTTAAGATATAAATTTATTATTTAAAAATTATCAATTTAATTTTTACAAATCTCAGAGTTATTGAAGGTTTATATGGTTGTTGATTTCATGGTTCATAAAATTAATCAATATACACACAAGCTGGTCCAAATACCCATATTAATAAAAAAAACACAAACACAACCATTAAAAAAAAAAAACAGAAGTTAAAACAAATATATGCCTCGATATTAATATATTGTTTAATATATACATTAAGTTATGTTTTAATAATGACTTGGATAGGTCCAAGTGTTCGAGGACACTTTGGACTTTCCACTCGTTGTTGATCTCTATGAATCTTTTAGCTTATCGTCTCGTTATTCTTTCCATTTTCGAAGTCAAACATCTCATGCTCCGAATCACAGTAAATATAAAAATAAAATATCGAAACAAAAGGCTGAGAAATTTATTTGAAGAGGAGAGAAATAAAAGAGCAGCATGGTACGAGGTCCAGCCATGGCTTACCATCTTTCCTGGGCCTAATCACAGCTTATCCATTCCATTTCCAAAGAAGCACAGGCTTAGGTCCTGGACTGGGCTCGTCCTTAATTACACTCCGGTCTCACGAGCCCTGGGCCTAGTCTCTGAGCTGGGCTATAATTTATTGCCATGCCAGCCCATGAAGAAACCAGGGAAGAAAAACCCCCCCTCCAATATAAAATATATATTTTGAAACAATTTTTTTTTTTTAAATACCTTTAAATTATGAAAATAAACAGCTCTCTAAAGAATTCGAGGGGAAAAGATTTCCGCATCGGTTTGGTTTTTATTAATTTTAAAAACTAAACCTTTTTTTTTATATTTTTTAATTGAAATTATCCAACAAATTTAAAATTCGAGTGGATTTCTATGGGTAATTCAGTCCATTTGCTCACCGCCGGCAATAGACCCACCTTCATAGTGAATTAAATAATTAAATTAGTATGATGTTTGCCAACCACATGAGATTTTAAAAAAATGAATGATGAAAGTCTTTGAAGCATAATTGCTTTTAGCATTTGGAACGTCGAGAGTTCTATCTTTTCAGGTGCTGCACGTGTAGACATGGCTGTTAACTTTTTTTTTTTTTTTTTTCATTAGTGTAGGTGTTTAGATTAGCTTGAATATATTCTGACTAATCTCACGGGTTCTAAAATTAATGGTTATATAAACTTTAAATAACCATTATATGAGCAATCTTAGGGTTCAAATTTGAAATTATAGAGGAAACAAACCTAGTTTTTATTACTAGACTACTTTTTAAATGATTTCGTTAACTCGTAATTTAATTATCCACATGATTAATATTTTTATTTAATTTAAATTCTCAAATCCCTGAATTGATTTTGGCATTGCCAAAATCTCACTAACCCCGTAATTATTGCCACCTTGATTATATTGTATGAAATAACTTGAATAATCATTCATTCATGTGTGCACTTGAGACCACTTATCTACCCTTTGTTCATGTGTTTTAAAAGATTTTTTTTAAAATAATTTTTAAAATATTTTTAAATTATTTTAATATATTAATATTAAAAATTAATTTTAAAAAATAAAATAAAATAAAATAAATATTTTAAAAAACAACTACTACTCTAGTATGAAACATATCTTAAAATATGCTTGAGAACATGGTATAAACCGCGTTACCTTAAGTTTTAAATTTTGTTTTTTGGTTTAAAATAATTTTTTTATGTTTTTAAATTGTTTTTAAAATATTAATGTTCAAAATAATTTTTTAAAAATATAAAAAATAATTTATTTTAATATATTTTTAAATTAATTTTTTTTTAAAACCGCTACTCTAATTCTAAAGACACTTTTTTTTTTGGTAACCCGGGGTGTCCGGGTCAGCTTGCGCGCACCACAACTAATTCCTGGACTCACTGAACATCCTACAAGCCTAGTGAACATGTAAGGCACTGCGGGAGTGACAGACGTACATAAATAAGACTTGAATCCTAGTATGAAAAAAGAAAACAAGTCCCTCCCATGCATTCTAATGACACTCTTAATCTGTCTATTCATCGCTGCAAAGTACTTTGATTGATGCAGTGATAAATTCATCAACGTGGACAGTTGAGGCTACAAGATTCATCAACGAAACATATTTATTTGACATGTAAGGTATTTCTAAAAGAAGATTCATTTATTAAAATTGACATTTTTTTATTCCATGCATGTTAATTGAAGGATTTTTTTATTTTAGTAAAATGTTAAAGTATACTATAAATTATATATCAATTAAAATTGAATTATTTTTTAGAAGATGGGAGTTGTTGCTTGCATGTTGTATTGTGTGTGCTCTTGTCAAATTAAAATAAGAGAGGCACCGTGGGCGTAGGTGCGTTGCTAATAAATAAGGATTAAAAAGGATCATGTAATCTGTCTTCTTATAAATGTCAATTATCGCATGTAAAAACCCTTGATCCAATACTTTGTTCTTAAAAATTCTTGATTTTTTAAAATTTTTAAATAATATATTTTTAGTATTTTTTTATCATTTTAATATACTAATATTAAAAATAAAAAACTATTATTTTTAAATAAAAAAAAACTATTATGCTCCCGAAAAAACTCTCCATGGTGGTTCTAGCTATCAGTCTTTCTTCGATGATGACACAAATTATGAACCTACTCCGGCATCAGTGTTAGGAGTGTTAGCCCTAACATCTTGGTATAATTTATTTCTTCCCTTTGCATAGGGAAGTTTATTTTCCATCTACATGTTTTGCCAAAAAAGAAAACAAAATATTGATTAAAAGTGATTTTGTTTGTTTTTGTATTTTAAAAAGTGTTTTTGAACAAAATTATTTTTTTTTTTTTTTTTCTTTACTTTAAATTTATTTATTTTTAATATTTTTAGATCATTTTAACGTGTTAATATCAAAAAAAAAAAAAAAAAATAAAAAATATATATTATTTTGATATATTTTTGAGTAAAAAATATTTTAAAAAACACAACCACAACCATACTCCTAAACAAGTAAAGTCACTTTAACCCAAAGAACCGGCTAATAGTTAAAGATTTACCCTTTAATTTTTAAAATTTAAATATCAGAATTGATATTTAAAAGAATTTATTAATAAACGCTTCTAGACACATCATATGAATACATAATATACCCTTTTAATATTATCCGAAAATAAAATTAGTCTTGATTAAAACTTAATCTGATTTATTAATAAAACAAGTTCAATTATATAAAAACTCAAGCTCCAAGAGTTAATTATTATTATTATCAATAACGTATAACCATGCTGAATTAGACAGTATCAGACATAATAATTCAGCTAAATTCGAATCATTTTCAAGATCTAGATGTGGATCCTCAGATTAAAGAACAAGGACCCATGGAAATTAGAATCAATTTTGTTCAAATAAAATATGAAAAACAATTAGAATTAAAATAGAAATGGAACCCTGAAGGAGGACTTATCCGATGGGTATGATCTGTCTCGACTGACTATTTTGAAGCAGACCATTTACCTAACACGTGACAAGTTTTTTTTTTTTTTAAATTACTTCATTGTTGGATAGTCTAATAATTATTGATTTCGTGTTGCTGTAATATAATTATGAAAATGACAAGCTCAGACTACTTTTAGGTCAATGCCGGTTTTTTCTACGATTCCATTCTTGCAGCGGTCGGTGACAGAAAGCTAATGTGGAGATGCTCACAGCACCGTTTTTGAATAATAATTAATACATCGTATCTGGTATTGATGAAAAAGAAAGATGTGAAATGAAAAAGGAGAGGAAAAAAAAAAATTGTTTGAAAATATATTAAAATAATTATTTATTTATTTTTTAAAAAATATTTTTAATATTAATATATATAAAAATAATATTTGATTTGACTGAAATACTTTTAATTTTTTACTAACTTGATCAGTGTTTTTAATAACTGTTTTCATATATAAAGTTAATTATTACCTTTCCTCTTTTAATTAAATTTCCTTGAGTTTTTTTTTATTAACTTAATGAGTACAATAGACTTTGTACTTTCAATTTATTTTCCATGTACATGGTTAATTATTACCTTTTCCGATTTTTACTAACTTACTTTCCCAATTTTTATTTGTTTAATGATTACAATAATGATTTTAATATATATTACCCTGTTGAATTTTTATTAAATTAATGACCATGATAGCGATTTTAGCACCTATTTTAATTTAATTCATTTTCACACATAAAGTTAATTAATTATTACATTTTCTGATTTTTTTTAACTTTCCTTAAAGTTTTATTAACTTAATGACCATAATAGAAGTTTTAATAATTCATTAAATTCCTTCTCCATATATAAATACCTTTTTCCAATTTCTATGAACTTAATGGTCACAGAATTTTTAATATCTATTTCCATTTTGAATTTTTATCAACTCGATAAATCAGACGAGGTGAAATCCAGCCAGGCTCATTTGCTTTTGCCAGGCATGTTGTGTCTATTGGTTCAGAGGAAAGTTGACAGAGGTCAAGTTTTTTTTTTTTTTTTTTTTTTTTAAATTTAATGCAAAATTAATATTAACAATAATATATTTTAAAAATATCCACGTCTTTATTTTTCTATAATAAAAACCCTGCAAAATAACTATGTTTACCAAAATCCCCACAGTTCAAAGGGTGTAGAATATACACGAATTCTTTATTTTTAACTTTTTATGCATTATTTGTACGATGATATGTTTTGAATTATTAGAACTAATAATTGTGATGTCTTTTTGAATTATTAACATTGTTAAAATTATGCTAGTTATTGACATGTCTATTTAGTAATATAATTTGTATTGTTTTAATATTTATTTTTATTTAAGTTTGATTTGATAAAAACTCAATAATTTTTATTGAAATATTTCTAGAATTGTTTTCCTCAAAATTCAAATGAAAAGATTTTGATTGAAAATTTTTTTCTTAACAAATATATATATATATATATATATATATATATTCAATAAGTCTATTTATATCCTGTTTAAAATACCTATATTTTATGTTATTTTAAATAAATACAAGGGTTATTGTAATAAAAAAATAATTTCTAAATTTTTAAAAAATCAAGATTGCCAATTTAATTTGTTTTCACAAGTATCATAAACAATATAATTATATAATTTAGTATTTTATTACTTATAACCTCTCGAAAAAAAAACTCTGCTTGATTAATTTATGTGTTTTTTTCGTCTTCAAAATATCGTTGTTAGGTTTTCTTCCCTTGCTGAAAATGTGTTTGCATCATTTTTCTTACAAATCTATTAGAATTCGAAACGAGGAGACGATAACGTTGGAGTCTTGGAGACGATACCACTTGGAAAGCTAAAAAAATATTACACAAATCTATACAGAAATGCGAGAAAACGAAAGGCCAAACGACTGAAAACGAAATCAAAGCGAGAAGTTATTATAATCGAAGTCTTATGATGATTAATATCGCATTTGCAGATGTTAAAAAATTTATTATTTTTATTAAATTTTTTAATATTTTAAATTATTTTATACGCTAAACTTAAAAATTATTTTTTAAAAAATAAAAAATACTTCAAAAAATCACAAAGACGCTAAGTTATGCCAACAGATTTCAAGTTGACGTTTTCTTCAATTCAAATCAAATCAAATTGGAAAAAATAAAAATTGAACAAGACACCTAATCCAATCAAAGCCTACTTGCTAGGCCATTGCAAAAATATTTCCAATCAAATCCTGTTTCTATTTTTGACAAATTAAAATGGGTGTCCATCATTGAATACGAGATTGATTTTTACAAAAAAAAAAAAAAAAAGAAAAGAAAAGAAAAGAGAGAGAAAAAAAAAAAAAAGAAACTTCAACCGACAAAAATCACCCCTTTCAAGTTGCTATAAGACCATTTCAAGATCTTATAAGGTCTGGTCTAATCCAACAAATTAATTTGATAATATGTTAAATTAAGATTTAATTCAAGTTGGTCCATCATTAAATTATTGATAATCATTTCAATTTATTTTTAAAATTTTTTAAATTAACCTTAGTTAATTCATTTTACATACAATACAAACATTAAATTAAATTGATATAAAATCAGATCTTATAACCATACTATTTAAAAGAATCTAAAATATCAAAATAATAAAAAAGATATTTTAATTTTCATTAGCAAATTCTAATGAGTGTTTGCTTACGTGATATAAAATATTTTTTATTTAAAAATTTAAAAATTAAATTTTTTATTTTTGCATATTAACATCAAAATCATAAAAAATTATTTAAAAAAATCAGCTAAACACAAATTTAAGTATACCCAAACATAATTTCAAATAAAAACAAACGGTGCCGCTGATTCAGGGCAAATGGGTTTTAACACGAGAAACTCCAAAATCTAAAAAACAAAATGGAATTTACCTGTCTTCCATGCTAGGAAGTAACTGGGCTCTTGCAGGCAACAGCTTTTTGCCGTAAACAATTTTGTTATTTACTATTTCCCCCCCACGACTGCCCACATGATTGTGGTGTCGTGGCCCCCACTTAATGACTTGAAAACATAAATAGCTTTTTTCTGCCTCCTTTTTGTGCCCTTTTCTCTCCCTTTCAAACATGGAGTAACAGTTTTAAAAGAAAATAAAAAAAGAATTAAAAAATATTCAGGAAAAGGAAAGGCAAGTTCAAGAACCACGAGAAGATCCAAACCGAAGTTTTAACAATATACACTCCCTTCCCATGTTGTTCCACCACTTGTAACTCCTCTTTGTGTTAGCTTGTCTTTTTTGAACCTAGCGGGCTAAGGAACAGAAGTCCTAAGATATCTCTGTCTTCATGTGTTCTTTGCACTTAGAAACAAACAAACAATGAAGCTTCTTCATCTTGTTCTTGTTCCTCAAACAGTTCCCATTTGGTTTTTTCATTTGTGTCTAGTAGTAGTTCATGCCATACAAGAAGACCCACCTGTCCCTTCACCATCTCCCTCTCCCATTTCTTCTATTTCAACTTCAATGGCTGCCTTCTCTCCAGGTACTTGAAAGGGCCCTTTTTGTTTTTTCAAAAGAAATGATTTTGTGGTGGTTCAAGTTCTTTCAAAGATTCAAACTTTCCGTTTCAAATTTTTAAAAAAGGACTGCAAAATCTAGTGCATTCATGACTTCACACTACACGTAACAAAGAGTTTAGCTCTTTGGCATGATCCCATCTCTCTGCACATTGTTGATAAAGTCTCAAGATTTAGTTTTTATGGTTCTTTCCTTTTTGTAAAAGCTTGATAAGCTAAAAAGTCTGCTTCTTTGTATAATTTGACCAGGGGTTGAATCGGAAATGGGAATCAAAGACCACCACCAGCGTGATGACCTCCACAGGAAAATAATCTTGTTGCTCATTGTTGCTTGTTGCATTCTTGTTATCATCCTTCTTTCTTTGTTTTCTTGTTTCATTTACTATAAGAAGTCCTCACAAAAGAAAAAAGCTACTCGGTGTTCAGGTACTTCGGTTTCTTTTTACCAACACCCCATCTCTAGTTTACCTCAACATTTATGGTTGTTGTTGTGCTTTATGTTAATAATTCTTTGGTTTGTTTTGCTTTGATGTGAAGATGTGGAGAAAGGGCTTTCATTGGCACCATTTTTGGGCAAATTCAGTTCCTTGAAAATGGTTAGTAATAGGGGATCTGTTTCATTAATTGAGTATAAGATACTAGAGAAAGGAACAAACAATTTTGGCGATGATAAATTGTTGGGAAAGGGAGGATTTGGACATGTATATAAGGCTGTAATGGAAGATGACTCAAGTGCTGCAGTCAAGAAACTAGACTGCGCAACTGATGATGCACAGAGAGAATTTGAGGTATCATCAATTTTCTGGTAGAATTGATTGCATCATTTTCTTTTTTTAGCTTTGCTTTTTCTTGATGGCGATTTATTATTCATTGGAATTGCAGAATGAGGTGGATTTGTTAAGCAAATTTCACCATCCAAATATAATTTCTATTGTGGGTTTTAGTGTTCATGAGGAGATGGGGTTCATTATTTATGAGTTAATGCCAAATGGGTGCCTTGAAGATCTACTGCATGGTAAAATATCTGTCTCATTTTTTTACTAGGGTTTACTGTGTCATGGTAGATGAGTTTTGGGATTTTGAAATAGACAAGTGTTAATATATTTCTCTCTTTTTTTTCCTGGATTTTCCTTGATTCTTTAGGACCTTCTCGTGGATCTTCACTAAATTGGCATTTAAGGTTGAAAATTGCTCTTGATACAGCAAGGTGAGATTTTATCTTTTCTGTAGATTTTTAAATTTCTTTTGCTTGTTTGCTTTTGATTCTCTGAGTATTTATTTATTTCAACTTGTTGACTATAGAGGATTAGAATATCTGCATGAATTCTGCAAGCCAGCAGTGATCCATAGAGATCTGAAATCATCGAATATTCTTTTGGACGCCAACTTCAATGCCAAGGTAAAAATGTACAAGATTTTTGAGTTTTTGTTAAATTAATTCAACTTTCAATTATTTCAATATCTCTCTCTCTCTCTCTCTCTCAACTTGTGTTTGAATTCAGCTGTCAGATTTTGGTCTTGCTGTAGCTGATAGCTCTCATAACAAGAAAAAGCTCAAGCTTTCAGGCACTGTGGGTTATGTAGCCCCAGAGTATATGTTAGATGGTATGCTAACTGAACTGGTTATATTTTGACATCAGTAGTTTTGACTCGTTACCTAGACAATGGAGTTGAGTTGAGAAGCCACTTTTTTTTTTTTTATAAGAACTAGTTTAGTGCAGGTGAATTGAGGGAGTAGACTGATGCATTTTGCATGAATTCATGAGCTTAGAAGTAATGAAAAGCATCTCTAAATTATGCATTTCCTATCGAAGAATTTTTTGGTCAAAGTGTAAAATACTACTGTGTGTTTTGGCTTTCGCAATCTATAACACTTGAATATTCCGTGGCCAGCCCTTTATTTCAGAGATGATGTGGCTAAGAGTATCACACACTCAAGGTTCAACAACCAAATAATTCTTTTAAGGATGCCATTAACAGAGTAAATCACATGACAATCAATGAAAAAAATGTCAGCGAAATTCAAATGACTGAAATCACATCGTGTTTGCTTTGCATTTTGCCATTTTCTCTTCCCATATCAACATTTACTTTTTGAAATATTGTAGGTGAATTGACGGATAAGAGTGATGTCTATGCTTTTGGAGTTGTGCTTCTAGAGCTTCTATTAGGAAGAAGGCCTGTAGAAAAACTGACACCAGCTCATTGCCGATCTATAGTAACATGGGTATGTTAGCTCCATATCCAAAAAATTAATGTCTTTTGAGAGGCAATAAATCAAGATTTCGATAACTATATTTAATGCTCTAGCTATTTTAAATGCAGGCCATGCCTCAGCTCACTAACAGAGCTGTGCTTCCAACCATTGTGGATCCTGTGATCAGAGATTCAGTAGATGAGAAGTACTTGTTCCAGGTTTGTGAACCATAAAAACGATAGTTTACTTCTCCAATTGAATTTGTACAGTCTAGAAGTTTGAGGTGAACCCCAAGTTGACTGTTGACCATTGACCAATGCAAACCAATCCTGAAGAAGATTTTTTCCTTAAAATAATAAATCTGGATTGGTTGGTAGTTGTGAGTGCTCACAACAAAAATTTTTTTTGCCTTTGGTGAGGTTTAGTCAGACGTTATATCGATCTATTCTGCCCTAAATGTTATCATCAGCAAGTTAGGAGAGAAAGGGATTGTTGAACTAAGAAACTTGTCGGTGAGTGCATTTGCCTTGAGTTAGGCGATGCTTAGGTGATTTTAGGGTTGATGTGGAGTTGGTATTTGTGAATTTGCTTGAGTTGGCTAAATGGATAACAATGTCTGCAGGTTGCAGCAGTAGCCGTGTTGTGTATTCAACCAGAGCCAAGTTACCGCCCTCTCATAACAGATGTTGTGCACTCTCTCGTCCCATTAGTTCCTCTCGAGCTTGGAGGGACACTAAGAGTTCCACAGCCTACAACTCCCAGAGGTCAACGATAAGGCGCATCAGAGAAACTGTTTTTGGATGGTGCTGCCTCTGCTTAAGTTTTGTTTTAGATGAATCATCGATCCACTGTGCTTTCTAAGTTTCTTATGTGCATATTTTGATGTATCATTAGATAATTCATATCTTTGGTTATTTCGGTCAAGAAAGGTTGATATAGATGGATTTGAAGAGCATCGGGATCTTCACCACATTTGTAAATTGAAGCAAAGTTTATAGAATCAGTAAAATAGCACTCCCAAAATTCATTTCTGCGCATCGATCTCATTGTCAATCTCCTGGCCATGCACATAATCAGTCTTTTTTACAGCAACTTCATAGAATCTGTAAAATAACATTTTCTATATCCTGGAGTTTTATTGATCTTTTGAGTGTCAAGGCCTCAGCAGAGAGCTCTGCTCTGTGTGCTGCAATTCTTTTCTGTCCTTACCTAATAAAGGTGGAAACGATCGCCAAAAGGAGAAAGTCTTGAGAAGAGAAGAAACTGTTACCATGACCAGTGAAAATATAGCTTAGCCCCAGCTGACTCACTCAAAACTCGGTTTGCATGGATTTGTTTCAGTCAAATACCAGTGAACATTATTACAAAATTTCCGTAAAATAATATCAACTCAGTAAAACAGTGGAGTGATAAAATTTTTTGCTTCTTGGTTCTAATGCCCGTTCATCATTTCTTTCAACTGACATTGTGGTATGAGTCAATAATTGCATCAGCAAGGTATTCACATTTGGCCAAAGACAGTCCAGCCAAGGATATTCTTCCATCCTTCGTCATATAAACATGCCACTTGTTGGTCATATTATCGCTCTGATCGGGCAAAAAAGAGAAACACAAAAGATCAGAAGTTAGGGAAACAATGCTGCATGGTACACAGCAGAGAAGTTTAATATTTGAATAGCTTAAGCAATTGCAGCAGTGTGAAGAAGAGAATGGCAGCAAATGTTTTATGATAACCACCGATTTAATGATGACAAATGGAGAAATCTGAGGTTCATAGGGGAGAAATGAGAGAGAACAAATTCACTCGTGAATATAAAATAAGTAGAAATGTAGAAAAACATGAAGATGATGAAAGTTTTTTTAATGATTCTACCAGAAGAAGCACACGATATTCAAGAACTTGATAAAGATTTGAGGAACAATTACCTGAGCTTTGTTCAAGCCAGTGAAGGAAAACATGCCAATCTGCTTCAGTATAAAAGACCAATCTTTCCCACTCTTGTCTTTTGCAGAGAGACTGTCAAATAGCTTCTGTCTCACATTTTTTATCCTCCCAGCCATCATTTCCATCTCTGCCTTCCATTCATTGAAGAGAGCTGGATCCCCAACAACATTAGCAACAATTCTTGCTCCATGAACAGGAGGATTTGAGTACATTGGTCGGGCAATCCTTTTCAGTTGGCTCTTAACCCTGAAAATTAAGGTAAGGAAAAAAACATGATTTAAACAGGTAATTTAATGTGAGAGCTATCAAATTGGTGGTTTAGCAACTTGTTCGCAGGACACCTTTCACAGCACCAGCCTGACCTCAATAACAACAAAATTGACAAAAGGAGACCCGATAATAAGAAGCAAACAGCTTAAATATATGTCCTCACGTAGTAGATTCAACAGACAAGGGCATGGCATCTCATTCATTTTTCTTTGGAAAGAAAAGGAAACCAGCAGTATAAAATAGCATGTATTATGTAGTAAATCGGTTTATCAAACCTTGCTGCTGCGTCAGCTGATGAGCAGACAACATTAATCGCCCCAATTCTTTCGGCATACAAACCCAAATTTTTGCTGTATGACTGAGCAACCAGAAGCTCCATACCACGTGCAGCAAACAACCTCACTGATGATGCATCTGCATCAAGGCTTCCACTAGCAAATCCCTAGTAGTACATTGAAAATTGTAAATTAAATATCATTCCCCAAACAGTATTCTAAATTCTTGAGAATTTTTTACATGATACTACAGCAACAAACTACAATAAATACTCTACAGTTCACAAAGGCACCATCTTTGGTTCAGCAGGAAAAACAATTGATAGTGCAAATGTTATTCAGATCAGATCTAAACCATTGTATACCTGGTAGGCAACATCAAAAAATGGAATATGATTCTTTTCTTGAATGACATCAGCAATTTTCTCCCATTGTTCAGGGGTTGGATCAATACCAGTTGGGTTGTGAGCACAGCCATGTAGCAACACAAATGATCCCTCAGGGGCTGCCTGTGATGAAAAAATAGCATGAGTTAGAGCAATGATTCAGTCTGAAACCGAGGTTATAATGAAAGACCACCTCTCTCTCTCTCTGAATTGTCATACCAAGCACCAATAGTGTAATATTCAATCATGTGCCTGAACACTGACCAACCCTAGAGGGAGGGAGGGAGGGAGGGAGTGTGCGTATGACAGGTAGGATAGTATACTAGTGCAAATTGTAGTGAATAGCACAAAAGAGGAGCTGAAAGATTTAACAGCATGGTGTGTTTAGCTTGGGCATTGATTCTAATGATTCAAAACAATTCGGTGGGAATTTTCGAGTACAGCATTACTACTCTAGACCTAACCTTTATGTCCGATATCATCCCCTCAAAATCCAAGCCAACTGTTTTGGGATCATAGTATCGGTACTCTGACCATGGAACTCTTGCATCATTGAAAATATTCTTGTGATTACCTGCAAAACAAGTTTGTTGGCCATTAAAATTGATATTAATTAGATGAATCGTACAAAAAGCACAAGGAAGTGACATATCAAACCCCAAGTAGGAGACGATATCAGAACTTGTGCTCCGGGAAAATATCGCTCAATGAGAGCTGCAGCTAATCGAAGAGAACCGGTGCCTGAGAGACCTTGAACAGTTGCAACCTGGAAATTTTATACAAATCGATATCTAGTTTATTATCAACGCATTATTATGTGCCAGTAATATCTTTGAGGCAAGGATAAAAAATTAAACTCCTCTCAGAAGAGAAAAAAAGCTTATGTCCTCAACATACTCTTTGTTGCTCTATCACTGGGTTGTCTGCTCCGAATAGTAACTCTGCAGTCACCTTATTGAATGCAGCCAAACCTTCGATTGGGAGATACTACATAAAAATGATCTATGTCAGGTCAGTTGAAGAAAATATGGAGATTAAAAACTCTGGCCACTCTTACAATTGAATATATTAAGATACCTCTTTGTTTTCTCCCCTCTCCAGCATAAGATTCTCAGCCTTGAAAATGAAAATCAATTCCAGATTTGCCATATCATTGCTGCTGCTTATAAGTAAAAAGGTCCAAAGCTAGACTGCCATTAAAGAAATATATACCAAGTAAGACTGATAAAGTGCACTAACCTTCTTAACAACATCAAGCACATAAGGCTGTAACTCTTCAGTTCGGTAGGCCCCAACTCCAAGGTTGAGCTTCTTTACATCTATGTCTGCTCTAAAAGCTTCAGAAACACCAAGGATAGGATCAGGGGGGGCCATAGTAATACCCTCGAAACGAGATACATTCACTGCAACAGTCATAGATATCCGGCCAAATGACTGCAAATCAGAAACAGCAAACCCACATCTCAAAACTAAAACATATCAAGCTCGAATCCACCCAAATATGCATGTTAAGTTCAAATCAAGTCATATCAAAATCTTCAAAAGAAAAGAAGCATGCACTGCTAAAAAAACCCATGATTTCAACAAATATGTGATTAAACAACAAAGCCTCCATCTTTTCCACTTCTAAACTAACATAGCTGCTGCTTCAGCAAAAATCACGAATCCTCCACCAATTACAGAACATAGGATCAAGCAAACAAGAATTCAATAAAAAAACCAAACACCCAACAATACAAGAATTAGCGTTCCTACCTTTTTCTTGATAGAGGGATTGCCTTTCTCCTTGTTAAACAATGTACTCACACTACCACTTCCAAGCCTCGTCTTTCCCTGTCCAAAACCACAATTAAAATTCCTGATCCACACCATAAAAATCCGTTTGGCTGCCAAGAAAATAACAAAATACAAACTTTTGAATTTTAACGTCTACTTTCATAGTCTATTTTATTTGATTTGCCACATTTTCCCTATAACCAAACAGAAAACTAAGAAAACTGATGTCCCAGCAGAGAAAAACAGTAGAAAGTGGCGATTAAAGTGGGAAATATAGCTACCTTGAGAGTTTCTTGCACAGAAAGTGAAGCTGAAGGAGTAGCAGAAGCTAAAGAAATCATTGTTGAAGCCATCTGAATAACAAAAATCACACTGCTCAATGGTGAGATTTCTAAGGAATGATTTTGATAAAATCAAACAGCCACTTGTGCGATGTCCAAGTATTTAAGTGATTGGATATGACAGAACTGTAAATGGCGCTTAAAATATAGATGGGTTTACTAAACAAAATGAAACCTTGAAAAACCGTTGGCTTATAGATACCGGAGCTGTTCTGTGGTAATGTTCGTAATCAAGTAGTAGTATTGTGTCGAAGATTTGAGTGCATGCTTTGATATGTAATGATGGCGTACATTTAAGGGTAAATTAATCCAAGGATATATATAAACTCCGACTGAGTATACCGACTCTAAGATCCAATCAATTCAAGATCTCAATTAATTAATTCGGGTTAAAATAAATAAAACTGACATGATCTAATTAGATCAAAACTCGGATCGATTAAACTTAAAAACAGAGTTAATTTTGTTATAAATAATTTATTATTAAAATAATATCATTTTAATATTTTTGATCCTCATTTCAGTTAGAGAATATTTAAAAATATAATAACAAGTATGATATAAGTTATTTTTTAAAAAAATTTATTTAAAAATATATTAAAATAATAATTATTTTTATTTTTTAAAAATTATTTTTGATATGACCATATCAAAATATATAAAAAATAATTTTAAATAAAAACATTTAAATTTTATCCCCACTGTTTGGAATACAATACAAAACAAGGGTTTAGTTTTCACATCTCAATTAAATTTTAGAGATAATATCCATATATCCGAACGTAATATTCGACCGACCAATGGTCAAGGATTTGAGTGCATGCTCTGATATATTAACTTAGGCCCTCCAATATATTCATTTTTTTTTGTCAAAGCAACATCATTTAATTAAGTTTTTTTTGTTCTCGACCTATAAGTTTTTCATCCTAATCAAGTCCTTTCAATTTAATTATTTAAAAAAACATTTTTTTGGGATCCACCTGTGATCGAGCACTTTATCCATATAGAATCCCCAGTAGAGTTTTAAATCTACGGTGGAAGCAGGTGTTGGACATCCACCAGTGCTGAAATATGATCATTTTATTTGGTCTTAATGTTAGGCCAAAAGAAAATAATCTCTTATTTTTAATGTGTTTAATAGTATAGTAATGATTACTTTTTAAATCATTTTTTATGTTAAAATATATATTAATGATATTTTTTTATTTTTTAAAAATTATTTTTGATATCAGTACATTAAAACGATTTAAAAAATACAAATCATATTAAATTTTAATAAATAAATTTTTTTTTTTTAAATTTTTAAAACATGATTTCAACCACATTTCAAAACGCTATTTCATGAAAACGCTATTTCATGAAAGATTATTTTCTTGTGACCTAACATTAAGACCAAATAAAATGATAAAAATAGGAGAAACGAACTTAAACGCGACCCTACCACAGGAGAGATACGGTAGCAATTATAGATTGTTGAAAAAAAGTTGTGGTTAATCTTTCTGCCCTCGTGACTGGTGGGGAGCTCGTTTACTTCAGAAAGCCATTTGTCAGCAGATTAGTGGCTGGGGTTTACTAAATGGACCTTATTAGGCCCATGGGCCCACTCAATTAATGTTTGGACACTGACGAATGTACTACCCTCTGGTCTCTTTCCACATGTTCAGCGGCTTCAGTTAATCTTACAGTACACCAACGAACCGGCTAGCCGATCATACTTACTTCAATAAACATATAAGAGGGGCAATTGCGGTTCAAGTTATTGTTTTTTAAAATACATATTAAAATAATATTTTTTATTTTTAAAAAATTATTTTTATTTTTAAAAAATTATTTTTATCATTAATACATCTAAAAATACAAAAAAATATATAGTAATTTAAAACAAAAATATAAAAAAAATTCTAATTTTTTTTTAAAATACTTTTAAAACACAAAAACAAACATAAATATATAACGTCTTATCCGTAATGTCAGGCTAGTAAAATAAATGGCAAGAACACACCATCACATAAACGAAGAACATAAAACGACAGGAATCCTGGGTTTAATCCTGAGCAAAACCCATTCCTTAACAAGACTCGGCACTATATGGAGATGAATCTTGCCATCTAAAAATAGAGTAAGATGAAAAAAGAACCCTCAATTTGGAGATGGGCAAAATGATCATTAACAAGACTCAGCACTATGTGCAATCCCTCAAATACAATGAGAAGATTTTAAATTCATGATCATGAAAAAAAGAAGCTATATCATACTTGAATTATCTTCAAGACTCCATTATTAAGGGGATTGCGTTTATAGAAGATTGATCACTTACTATGATCGGAATCAGAAAATTGTAAAAGAGATTTTGTTTAAAAATCAAATGAAATGAAAAGACCATGATTTTAGAAATGAAAATCAAGCTGGAAGTAAGACATGAAAACATTTTATGAAAGAAATCAAGCTGAAAAAATCAACAAAAGATTCTATTTTAAGCATGTAAACATTGAATAAAAACATAAAATTAATTTCAAATCGATCTAATAAAACAGCTATTAATTAGACTAACTACTGCATCCAACCAATTAAACAAAGCCAAGCCACTCAAACTAGCTTCTACCATAGTTGGTACGCAGAAGAAAACTACTATAACTTAGATAATAAATCTTAGAAAACAGCAATGACAAAGCACCCTAATGATAACCAGATCATAAAAAACAGCAAATCAAACACAATCAAAATGCATACCAGAAACTTGCGGGTTTCATCAAATTGAGAATTAATCAAAAGTCAAAACTTCAAACATAGCAAGATTTCTCAAGTGGGACTCTCATGAGTTCCTTACAAAGCAATATCAACTACAATTCTCTCCTCAATGACTTCTCCAACTAATTAAAACCCAAAAAACTCTAATAAAAATCCAATATTCCAAGTACCCAAAACACCTCAGAATCCAAGCTTAGTCCTTCTCCAGTGCCTGCGCTTGGCGTTGTACCTAAAGAAAACACAAAAAACCCCACATTCAATAACTTCAAAACCTTCTTACTTTGTTTCATTTCCTTTTCTTTTCTTCAAAACAAACAGCCAAAGAAAAAAAAAAGCACCTGATAGTGTTGTCTGTTCTCATGCGAATCCAATGAGGGATAGGCCGGTTTTGCCTCATCTTCTTTGCTAGCTTCTTCTTGATCCTAAATGTCTTGTGTGACGGCTACACAAATAGAAACATCACATGTCAATAATCAACAAAAGAGTTTCGATTCAATCAAGACAGGAAGAGGGTTACCATTTTTGCTTGCTTCTGATCTGCTTCTGCTGCTGCTTGGTCTTGTCAGCGAAAACACTGACAGGAGAAACCCTAGAACTTAGAAGTCTTGATATTAGGGTTTTTTATACATGGATTTATTGACGGTTGTGGGTTACCCAGTGGTGAAGGATAGACATTTTTTAAGCGTTTGGGCCTTGGATGTTTAAGTGGGTGCCAAAAGTCTGATAATTGGGCCGAGCCCATTCATTGTTTAGAAAAATGGCATAGGCAATATATATATATGAAAACAACACTGAACACACTTTGTTTCATAGCAATTTTGATAAAAAATGAAAAAGAAAAGAAAATTTTCGGAGAATTAATAATATTCGGTTCCAATTAAAGCTCTAATTATATTTTTGGTATTTTTCATTAATTTATTTTTTAAAAATAAGAAAAAACCATCTCAAATTTTGAATTGGAAAATAACATCAAAGATATAAATATCCAAGTAAAACAATATAAACACATAAATTTAAACATACAATTTAATTAGCAACCATATTAAAAGAAAAAAATAGAAAAATAAATAAAAAATTTAACAAATTGGATGAAATATAATGCTATCAGTTTTTAGTTTTATACTCAACGTTATAACCAAAAAAATAAAAAAAAAATTAAAATCAAACTAGAAACCTAAAAAATCTACTCAAATTCGGTTTGAAAAAATCAAATTAAAAAAAAAAAAACAAAATGAAATAAAATTGAAATCTTAGATGTTATTGAAACTTTTAAAAGACAAAGCACCAAAGAAAAGGAATAACATTTTTTTGTCTATAAAATGAAAAAGGTAAGAACAATGGTTGTTTTTCTAAGCTTTGTGCCAAACAGAGACACCTGTTCTTTTAAAAAAGAACTTTGATATTTTATTTTTTAAAAAAGTTTAACAAGCAACACATCACCTGTTTTGATAAATCATATATCATTTATTAGAGTATTTTTGATCATCTTTGCAAATTAAAAATTTAGGGTCTAATTTTTTTTTTAAAAAAAACTTATTTTAGACTTGTTTTCACCTTAGAACACATAAAAAACATTATATAAACCTCAATAAAAACATTTTTAACCCTAAATCAATTTATAAATCTAAATTAAACGTAATCAAAATAAAATTCATGGGTCCCATTTATTATTTTAACATGTTTAAAGGAAAAAACAACATTTATTGAACTAACTTCTTAACACCAAATTTGTTATTTTAATGTTTGAACTATGATTGGTTAAATGTTCACTGTTTTCTTTTATTATTTTCAGCAACTTTCTCTCTCCCACCACATCAATATGTAGGGATTGAAACGTGATAAAAACAAAACTTTGGACTAAAACACAAAAATCCTAAACAATAAGAGCTAAATGTATACTTTGAAACTTAGGGATGGAATTGAAGTTTTCAAAGCCTTGTGATAAAACAACTCTATTTTTTTTTTTTAAAAAAAAATTTCCATCCTTTTTCAATCTTCCGTTCAACAATAACCTAAAATACTATTTTGTGATATAGATCTTTAGTTTAGCGTCATGTAATATTCTATGATATGTAGGATTGGCAGGAGCAGGAGCATGGTTCTTTAGTTTAATGTTAAAATATTCTGTGACATGCGGGGTAAGCAGGAGCATGCAAATTAAAATAGATCCCAACACATAAACCAGCATATCTTACCAGGATTAAATTCAAAAAATAAAGTTTAGTAACTAAAACACAAACAAAAAATAAATTCAAGGATCAAATAAATTTCATCAGAACTCTTTTTTTCCCAGATACAATCGTGTTTAGACAGTTTTTTTGATGAAAAAAAAAAAAAATCTTTTCATATAAAAAACACATTATTATAAAAAATAATTTGACCCAGTATACTTTCCATATAAATTAAGTAAAAAATTGCCTATGAGCATTCACCAAACTTTTTTTTATATAAAATTTTAAACTTGGATAAATACTATTTATTGATTGAGATAGAAACCTACATTATAGCTGCAACATTTTGGTGTATTTGACATTGTATTTTGGAAATGTTTTTTAAAAAAATTAAAAAAAAATTTCATTTTAAATTAATATTTTTTTATATTTTTATATTATGCTAATATCAAAAATAAAAAAATATTATTTTAATATATTTTAAAAATAAAAAATATTTTAAAAAACAATCACCATCAATACAACGAGCATGAATTTTAACAAAAGATAAACTCCCATCACAGAATATTTTTTCCCATAAAAACACATAATTCGGACAAGCCAACCATAATTTATCTCATGATTCGTATTGATTTTTCTGTTTTGAACTGAAACTAAATCGTAGCATTGCCTACACAGGCATGCTTAAATGCTCATCTTCTCTTCCTGTCCTTCATCGTCATCATCAAATCACTAGATAATTTTATCTTGTACAAAGAGAAATTCAGACCGAGTCTTCTGATCAGCGAACAAACGGAACGAGGAAGTACTCAGCATAGAATAACTGTAATAACATAGGAATAACCAATGAATCGGTTAAACATGTTTCATGTAATTAAGATAGAAATTCTATATGATTTGACTTGCCTTCCAGATGAACATGTAGAAGGAAGTTATGGAATCTTTGCTGGTGAGATCGACCGATCGTGCTCGAAGCCACAGAACGAAAGCTAGAGTACAATGGCCTAATATCTGAATCAAAACCAGTTTTAGCAAGCAAAAAAGATTGTAGAAGACTAGATAAACAGGAATGTTTGCTTGCAGGGATCATATTATATGATACATACTGTGATGAACTTGCTTGGTAGGATTGTAGACGAAGCTCCTACAACCACAGCAGCTCCATATGCTATTAGCAGCATGTTAACACAGAGCCAGAAGACCTGGAAAGATGAGCAAAATATGTGAGAACTTATCCTTCTACTCCATCTTGCAGGAAGCAAACAAAGCATAGAAATGTTACAATATTAAGTGATTATTAGTTTGCTTACTCTTTCTTGCCCTAAGCTGACACTGAAGGATTGAATGCCATAATCTCGGTCGCCATCAACGTCAGGTATATCCTATTGAGATGCTAGAAAGACATTAATTAGGAATCATCATGATTATAGGTTCATTTCTTGAACATCTTTAGGCATCTACAGTAGCCACATGGCCTCAATTATGGCTGAGCCGGCTCAATTCAGGCTGCAAATCGGATTTAACTTTGATGTTTACGTACTTTGGTACTGTTGTATTTAAAATAAAGTACTAATTAATTGCCTTACAAGGTCCATTATGGCTGTGGATTTACCTTGAATAGGGCAATGACAGCAGAAAAGAAGCACATGAAAGCAGTTGCAAACACCAATGATCTCGTCACAACTGTTGTTTTGCCAAGAACAAATTTCTGCAAAGTACGATCGATTTGGTCGAGTCAATCAGGGAAACAAGAAGAAATCCTGAGTGATAGACTTGTCATACAAAACAATAGACTTTCAAATCTTGATCATAGACTGAGGTATCCGTGGCTCAGTGATCTACAAGCTCAAGAATTTCTGTTTACCTGCATGTGTACATAGAAAGCGAGTTGAACGACAATAGCCCTCACGATCATGATGCAAGTTGCAGCAAGAAATGCTTGCTTCTTCCATCTGAGAAAAGGAAGCTACAAAGAAACAGAGATTTTCAGCATGTCATGCTATAATCCTTCCAAGTCTTCCAGATCATCTAGATAGTAGCAGAAGATTACAAAACTGTTGATATGTAAGGTGCGTAAGGAACTTACTTCTATAGAATACACACTCCCGAGCACACAACTTATGAGTAGGGCAGAAAGTAGTAGTGGGGATTGAAACATGATTCCCATCGCAAAACTCTGATAAATGAAATCAAACAATCAACATAGGAGGCAAATTAATCAGCAGACTGACATGCAAATCCTTCATTCTTCTCTGCTGCTGTGTCTTAACAAGTAATCCTACTTACTGCCAACAAAGATGCCGAAACAATTGCGATACCAGTTCCCATTGAGAAATCGCCAGAAGCAAGTGGGAGATAAGGTTTGTTTACCTGAGAACATAAAAGCAGTAAGAAATGAAGCCAAGAACACAGCATTGGCAGGCAGCGAGGGAAACGTTAATTGAAACAACTGTACCTCATCAAGAAGAAACCCATGCCGTAACCAAAATTAATTCATATACCATGCATTTAGTAGAAGATAAATTGCTGCAGAGATCATACAAACCGATAATTTAAGCCATGTGAATACATACCTTGTCTATTTCAACATCAAATAATTGATTCAACCCCACCACGTAAATGTTCATCAACACCGATGGCACCAATGCCTGGGTTGTCAAAAGAATTCTTTAGTAATGGAGCTAAAATCCCATCAGAGGCAATTATTGGTCTTCTTGTCCGAAACTTACCTTCAGCAACCCCATAAAAAATGTGGGAGACAGTTCAGATATTGTTTCTACTGGTAGAAGAGAAACTGATGTTATCCCTATAAGCTGCAACAAAAAAAGGAAGAGAAAAAAGAAAAGAAAAGAGAAAACTTAAATTAGCCCAGGTTTACCGACTTCTTTCTATCAGAAACATTGATTTTATGTCAAGAAAGTGTAAAAACATGAGACTCACAGTGCCAATCACAGTATGAGGACGAGAAAACTGATAGAACGAATGTAACAGGTGGAATACAGTGTCCTTAAAACTCGAGGAAACATTGTCGTTCTCAGGGTTTGTCGAAATTCTATCCTGTAAAGTGACAAGAACACTGTGCTCTCTGTATCCTATGCAAGTTCTGCCAGGCACAGTTTTTGTGCTGGCTGAAGATGACAATCTTGAGGGAAAAACAATGGTTTTCTTGCATTGGCTTCTCTTCGGTGCACAATGTGCTTGGTTCACCGGCACTGTAACTGGGGTGACACTACCTGAAAATCTTTGATGAAAGACTGTTGAAAATATTGAATTGAAATAATTTCTTAACAGTTGAAGCAAGATCATTGGGATTTAGGAAGATTACAAGTGATTCTAACTGGAAACTTCAACTTGTTGAAAACAAAGGAACAAATCCATATCTCCTTTTCTTTCTTGATTTTTTACATGGGCAACACTAACCTCGACGTCAAACGAATTAAAAGGACTTATTTACTAGTTTTTACAAGTGAATTCCACATAGATTCAACTATATATACTGTGTCCATTGAATTTTTTTTCCAAACTCGTAAATTTATATTATGTGCACATATAATTTTGGTTTTTTTTTAAAACATTATATGATTCGATTGATAAGAACATTGAAAAAATATTTTTTAAAACAATGTCTCTAATAAATCTAAACAAATATACTCAGTAAGCAGGATCATATGGTATTTCTCAACGAGTAACTTTGCAAAGAAAAACCTCTATAAGAGTACCTTCGGTTACCACTTCTCTGTGCTTCCAAAAACGTTACATTTCTCACCAACCCATCTGCCAAAGGCCAAGAAAGTTCTTACACAGTCGAAACATTTGATCAGAAATTCATGAAGAAATTTGACACATACCTTGATGATGATGATGATGATGATGATTTGCTGTGGCACCAAAGCATGAAAATGCACACAAACTCACCATTGCACGCTCTATCTTTTTTTCCCTGTCAAATGAACACGAAAATCAAGTGACCTAGTTGACAGGCCACTCACTATATATACTGCGACGTTTTGCAAAAGCCTCCGTTGAATTCTTGAATTCTGCTTCGGCCAATCAAGCCCTGTATTTATGACTGTTGTGCTGTGTAGACGACAAACAACAGTAGAAAAAATTAGCTTTGATATTAAAGGAAATTTAGGGGGACATTAACATCCATTTCCTTTTTTCTCTCATCGTTTCCTTTTTCTGATTTATCAAACAAATTTACAGTCCAATTTATTCATGCAGTAAAGACAAGTTCATGCATGTCACTTGGCCGTACGAATTAGATGCGTGTTGTGTCTATCTGCATGATACTTCCATGTGTCCTAGGATCGTGTCTGGTTAGTGTTATGGTTAGAACAGAAATGTAATTAATTAAAAAGATAATGATGAGAAGATAAAAATAATATATTTTTAAATATTTTTCGAGTGAGTTTCTACCGTTTCAGAGCAAGGAAAAAGGAGTTACGAGTACTCTGTATCCTCTCTGTTTCCATCTTGTACAATTAGTAGTATTATCATCTCATAGGAACATGAACAGCATTTTCATGTTTTTCTATTTTTTTTTAAAAAAAAACATTAGCATGTTTCTTCACAATTTTAATACAACCTTGTAGTAAAAATATTTCAATAATGTTTTTGATGATGTTAATAGATGGAATGACTAGAGGGTATGTGTTTGTTTAAAAATATATTAAAATAATATATTTTTATTTTTAAAATTTATTTTTGATATTCATATAAAAGATTCAAAAATATATATAACAAATTAATTTAAAATAATTTCTTTTTTAATTTACTAAAACTCCAATTCAAGCACAGCACAAACAGGGCCTTTCCGTGCTTTCTGCATCCATCACCCATAACCCTAAGGATGCTATGTGAAACTGGAAGGGGGAGTGGGGGACGGTGGTGGTTGCCCAACGAATCTTGAGATGGGCCCAAACAGGGCCTTATTAATGGATCTTACTGACCAAATCCAGAGCCCAAACTAAGCTTGAGATGGGCCAGTCACAAAATGTTAAAACATGCTACAGGCTCCCTGAGCTTGTCTGGCCCAACATAGAATTACTATTTTCTGTTGAGCCCAATTTCTATCTTTTATACCACAGCCCACTTTATGTCTCTTCCTAAAAATGTGCACTAAAAAACCCCAAAAACAATTTTCTTTTATCCAAGCATTTCCTTATTGGGTCGAGAAGTGGGCTATGTCTGAGGCCTTCGAACACTATAATTGGTCCAGTAACTTTTGAATTGGGCCGTGCCTATTTTTAAATAGATCAGACTCGGGGGCTATGATATTCAGATTTTCCCACCTTACCAGCAATCCCAAGCATGATACTGCGAGGGGGTTTAATGGCTGTTAAAATTAGGGCAAGGAGATTCCAACCTTAAGCTCGAGTTATAAGTTAACTTTAATAAAAATATATATTTTAATTTTTTTAAGTTAAAATAATACTATTTTAAGATTTTTTTTTTCAATAGCGATTTAGAACGAGTCAATCAATCTGGTCATGGCAACCTGCCAAGCGTCATTGGACCAAATTTAATAATAATATGTGATTTATAACATGCTTTAAGTTGTTTTTATTATCTTTAAATTGGACATGGCAATGAAAAATCATTTTCTTCGTGGAATCTTTCATCTGGAAACTTCGTCCGAGAAATCATGAATTTCATGGAAGTTGCGAACTCACTGGCATATCCCAAATACAAGAAAAAAAAAAAAAGAATAATGTATCCATTAAATAAATATATATTAACAAGTCACGCCATGGAATGTGAAGAATTGATTTTGAAAGCATTATCTACCTCGTCAGACGACGCGGATTTGAAAGAAAAATAACATTAATTTCTACTGAAAAAACTTTCTTCGCACATGGCCTGAAAATGACTCTTGCAATTGTCTGCCTGATAGCTTTGCAGCACTTATAAATTTAATAAAGGTTAATTAATGTTTAAGCTTACCAGGCATGTGTGCGACTAATTCCCTATGCCATTAATGGATCATTACATCATTGATTTAACAAGGCATTATAATTTTCAATAAACCATACTTGAAGTCGCGTAAAGCAAGGATAAAGACTATGGTTCCCATTCCTAAGATTATAGATTTATAGCGTGTTTGGAACGCGGCGCAAACCGTGTTCTTTTAAAATTTTAATTTTTTATTTAAAATTAATATTTTTTTATATTTTTAGATCGTTTTGATGTGTTAATGCTAAAAATTATTTTTAAAAATAAAAAAAATGTTATTGTGATATATTTCTAAATAAAAAATATTATGAATCGTAACTGCTACTATATTTCCAAACACATTCTTAGATGTAGAGAAATCTAGAACTTTTTTTATATATATTTTTATAAAATTTGTATAATAGTTTGGATAATAAAAAAAACATATCAACTATTTATATAAAAATTATAAAAACCGACCCGTATAAGAAACATAAACTAAATTAAAAACAAATAATTAAAATAAAAATACATAGAAAAATAAATTTCAGGAGATCCAACGATGCAGTAATCAAATAAATAATATCTTATAGAAAAATAGCATTAGAAATCTCATGGTAAAATTTAAGCTTGGTTTAATAATTATCGCATCTTCCATTATCACTATTTTAAATTAAGTTATCTGTTTAGACATCATTTAAACCCTTTTTTATTTACCAATTTAATCCATAAAATCCCAAAGATAATTGTTTCACATCACAAAACAAACACATCATATAAAATCTTCATACAAATACGTACGATCTAGCAGCTAATCTTAATTTTCATGATCAATCAATCAATCATTTCATATTCTAATTTTAGTAAGATTTGTTTATATAAATTAATTAATTTTGGAAATCTCTTCTTCCTGTGAATCCTACCGGGTAATATTCTCTTCCTCTTGTTATTTATTATTTATTATTATTATTAATTCAGGATGCTTCAAGCCAATCTAAAACGCGAGACAGAGCAGTGATCATGCACAATTATTTTTTTTGTTTTTAATTAATATGGGTGTCCAGGCCAGCTTGCGTGTACCACGACTAATCCCACGACCCACTAAACATCCTGCAAGCCCAGTAAGCAGGTAAGACACCGCGGGGGTGACAGACATATCACACAAGAATGACCCAATAGAAACAGGAAGGAAACAAACTCTCCAACTCCCATCCTACTGGAACTCGAACTGAAGTTCGAAGGAAGGATAGTTGCCCAAACAATCACTGAGCCAACAACATGTTGGTGATCATGTACAATTATTGGAAATGGAGGTGGACGCATCCTCTTCATGGCATGCTAATGATGAGCTTGTGGTGGTGTTGGCTGCCATTGCCAGCTAAATTCAAAGGAACAGGCTGTGCAAATCCCATGAACTGCGCGGGAAACACCATTTCTATCACATCCCTTGAATCAACATCACTCCCTTTCTTGTTTAGCCACAAAAACGCGTCAAGACTAACAATAAAATCTTGTTTGGGTGGTTGATTAACTTCTTTTCCTTGACTAATTCCCTCAAGAACTTGGAAAATGAAAGGGAATAACAGGATGATAGATGTCCCACTCGTTTATCTGCAACTAAATTTGTTTTTTCTGTAAGTTTTGCGTGTTTTTAAGATTAAAAATTAATCCCGGGTCCAAGGTGGATCTTTGAACAGAACTAAACCCATAATTAGTGCATCATCTCCAAAGATTGTGTTTGGGATCTTAGGTTGGTGGTGTTCTTCTTTTTTATTGCTCCAAGTCTTTTTCTACCACAATTCTTCAAATAATTTTTAGTGGCTAATAAAGTTGTGGATCATTTGTATTTAAAGTATTGTTAAATATTAAAAAAATATAATAAATTTTTCCTTCGAACATATTAATTAAAACCATAAAAAAAACACATAAAACCCACCAATTTCATGATTTTTTTTTTAAATAATTTTTTTTAAAAAAAATTAACACAATATATACCCAACAAGCACTACATTTTAACGATATGCTGAGATTTATAAGTTGGTCCCACTTTAAAATCATGATCTAACAACTCATGAGAAATCTTGCAGTTTTTTCTTATGAGCATGCAAGAACATAATATTTTTCTTTGAGCATAATATTTTTCTCGTGAATATATCGATTTGGTGTGGATATATATAGCATACTTAATTAAGGCTTGACGTATAAATGTCGAGCCAAGAAAACCTTCATTAACATAAAATTATTTTTAATTGAATTGTTATTTTTATTTGATATCTTGCTTTACGTGAAGAATAACAATGGGAATTAATTTGGCAATTATATATATATATATATATATATATATATATATATATATATTGCTGAAAGCTACGGCCAGCAATATTGGATTAGTGGTGTTATAATACATGTTACATGAAAATGAATAAAATAAAACAAGACAAAATATATCACATCATATGTAAAATCTTAGTTGAGAAGAAGCATAGAAAACAAGATGAAGCAGATGCTTTGTGATCATGGTTTGATGATAATTAAGGAGAAAACCCATTTATCCTTTTATATATATATATATATATATATATGAACACCATGTCCTTATCCCAAACACAATTCTCAGAAGTTCCCTTGTCTGTTCGATGAATTGTGTGTAAGTACGCATGTGATCTTCCACAGAAGGCAAGAAAAAATAGGCAGCAATGACATCGACGGGACCTGTAATGGCCAAGAAAACCATGGGAGGTTTTAAACACAAAAAATGGGGATTCATATTTAGGTCTCAGCTGCTGCCATCATCAGCCATGCTGTGCTCTGGGTCCCATAACCCTAACGCGTTAATTTTGTGGGGTCTGACATCTTAGCTCATATCTTTCTTGTTCCTGACCTCTGTTTGATGCAAGTCTTTGATTTAGCTGTAACCCAAGATTGATTGAGACAACTTCTAATCTTTAAGTCTAATCCCATCCCATCCCTGCATCCTGCATGCTTCTGGTTTTTCGACGACCTTTTTTAATGTTAAAAAAAACTCGAAAAAGGTCTAACGGTAATTATTATAATTGTTGATTAACCTAAGATTAGTGTGTGAAAAAAGGTGCTAATTGTACAAGCGGATGTCAAAGTTTTTGCCCTTAGAACACGTTTTAGAGTTTACTGTCTCGTTCTCTCCATTTCAATATCTATCCACAACTTAGCATAGTGTGAAATAATTTTTTAACTTCAAGATTTCCATGTCTTGTCTTTGTTAATATTTGCTGCGCCACCGTTTGAATTAAAATGATTCTTTTTCACATGACATCTTGGAGTTATAAGTTTAAATTTTATTATTTTTATTTTAATTAAAAAAAATTAAACAACATGTATAAATTTAAAATTTAAAATTTTTTTATTTAAAAAGGTGTAATGAAAGCAATATAAAAACTATTAATGTAACTTCATTTAATAACTCAAATGTTTGAGTTAAAACAGTTTTTTTGACAGTTTCAAAACATAAAAGATAAAAAAAAATAAAAAATATATGACATGTTTTTTATTTTAAAAATATAAAAATTTACTTTAAAATTATTGTACGGATATATTTATCTTATATTTTTGTCTTTATCTTTTTTTATTAAATACATTTCTTTATCTTTTATATTAATTTGTTTTTTCTTTGTCTTGATAATACACGCTAATCAAACACAACCTAAAAATCATTTTAAAAAATCCATGTCAACTTTATGAATAGTAACCTCACTAAATATTGTTTTTAAAGATAGTTTTTAAGAATAATTTAGTTTCTTGGTATTGATGAAATTAAAATACTGTTAACCGTGGGAAAATCTATGTATTAGATCATCTATAACCGGGCATTCGACAGTAGCAAGAGCAGCGAAAACTCCACCTGATCTATACGCTAGGGCAAAAGTCTTCTGCAATAAATTATTTGCATACAAGAGATCCTGGTCCCATGTCGCCCAGACACCACAACCCTGAAGTTATGAACACCTAGTTACCACTGCAAGGTGCCACACCACTCTGCCATGAAAGTCAGGAGAAATTAAATAAGTTCAACGATGAAGATATGAATGCTTGCTTGTAATACCATGGCAAGTACCGCGCTCATGGAAACAGCTCCTGACACAGAAGCAAACAGTCAAGAATGGCGACTGCAGACAGAGATTGGGACTGCTTCTATATTATAATGAACACAGAGCATAACTAAATATAATATAACGCAAGGGTGTTTCGAACAGTTTTAAACACTGCTGAAGCACTCACAGACCACATTGTGGACCATTTTGTTTTGTTTTTTCACTTTCTTCTCTTAATTTGTTCTTTCGATGGTGTTCTTCAGCTGCAAAATTAGCACCTGTTTGCATTAATTTTGTCCCAAATCCATGTACACTGTTTGTCTTCTGTGCCCTCTGTGGCACATGCTAATGTTCCCGGATAACAAATACCGCCGGTTGAAACTTGGAAGGGCTGTGTCCTCCACCGCAGAACAATCACCCTACACACTTATAGCTTACTGATTTAGTTTAGAATCCTTCTCTCTTTTGTGTGAAAAGTATTTTATTTAATCTTTTTAGCTTCTCTGAGTGCATGTTGATTCGATTATATAGTGAATAAGATTTGATCAAATGATTTGGGTTTTTAGGGCAATCATTATGGTCTAAGAATCTTTAATAGTTGTGTCTCAACTTAGGATTGACCCAATTATGTCTGTACCAAATTCTTGCCTGAACCCTCTTAACCTGTGGACCGTTTACTGTGTGTGTGAAAAAGATCTGTGCATCTTACTACAACACAGTAATAAACTCCCATTTTCTGGTGATCAAGAGATGGGTAAATTTGTGGTCCCAAAATCCGTAGTGGTGAGCAGATTAATCTAATTTTCCACAATATCTGTAAAAACCAACTAAATAGATGCTTTTCAAACGTGTTGAATAATTTCTTCTGGATTTTTTCTTAAAAACATTTGATTGTAGTTCCATTTTGGGTTTTAAGAACCAACCATAATAACGAACTTAAAAAAAAAAAAACAAACCACATCCAGCCAAGAAAAACCCCATTGTAATTATGAATTAGAGTTTCATTAAATCAAAACCCATTAACTCAAATATAAGACCGAACCAATTGGTTTGGTTTTTTTATTCGGTTCAATTGAGATTTTTATTCAAACCAGACCATTTAAACCGGTATTCAACCTCGTTTTATATATATGTGTGAACTCTAGGTTAAAAAAAGTTTTAATTTTCATGGTCACGGAGCAAGAGGAGAGATCTGGTGGAGTCATCATCTGTGCTAGGCTAACATAACACTCACATGCATGAAGTGACAAAGCATATCGACAAAGACTATGACCTTGGATTTTCTGGAAGGGAGAGGAGATCGCCATGGCAACAGTTGAATATTCTGATTTTTTTTTTGTTCTTTTTCTCACGAAACAAAAGTTGTAGTGCTAACCAGTCATGTGAATTGAATTTGGACGTCAGTTTGAAACATCAGTTCACCAAAATATATATTCAATTATCCTTCATCACTTGTTGCAACCAGCAAAGATAAAGAAAAAGAATAGAAAGACCTAAACCCACAAATGTGGACCCACTTCCCTAAATTGGTTGCCAGACCAGCTTTCCCTATATCTTTCAGGCAAACCCACCTACAAAAACCCCTCTCCCCCACCCTTTCCTTGGCATCACAATCTTGCTTTCCAACGCCCCTCTTTCTCTCAGGCATTTTCACAAACACTTTCTTAAAGAAACGTTTTCTTTTTAACTAATATGGCCAGACCGCAACAGCGATATCGAGGGGTTCGACAAAGGCATTGGGGATCATGGGTGTCTGAGATTCGCCACCCTCTATTGTAAGAACACAACAACAACGTGACCCATTAACGTTTCGGATAATACACTCTTGAGTTCTAACGAAACGTTTCGCTTCTTTTATTTTATTTTGTGCAGGAAGACTAGAATTTGGCTAGGCACATTTGAAACTGCAGAGGATGCAGCAAGAGCCTATGATGAAGCTGCAAGGCTTATGTGTGGACCAAGGGCAAGGACCAACTTCCCTTATAACCCAAATGCATCGCAGTCAGCTTCGTCGAAACTTCTTTCAGCAACTTTGACAGCAAAGTTGCATAGGTGCTATATGGCCTCATTGCAAGTGACTAAACAAGCATCACTTCAAGAACAAAAACAACAGCAACAAAAGGCACCAACTTCACTTGTCAACACCCCCGCCAATAGCATTGTCATTAAGAGTGAGGAACTTGATGCTTTGCTGCCAGATAAAAGTCCATTGCAAGTTCAAGAGGCAGAGGCAAACTGGGTGTACAAGAAAGTTCAAGTTGACAACAACCAGCAGTTCATCAAGCCTCTTGAAGATCACCACATTGAGCAAATGATTGAAGAATTGCTTGATTATGGGTCTATTGAGTTATGTTCTGGGGTGGCAACTCAGTAACCTGCAAGCCCAAGGGGCCACGCCACAAACACCCTGATTAATCTAGTCGTCCTCTGCCAAAGAATGGCATTGACTAGCTAATTTTAACCAATTTTTATAGCTTCTTCAAGTGTTTAGTCTTTTACACCCTCTAAGCTCCTTAGAAGTGTCCCCCTAGGGACTCCATTTGATGATGCTTAATTAGTAGTAGTGTACAGTAGATCATGCCATAATGTTTGATGCTGTCGTATGCATTATGTCTTCGGTGGAAGATTTGTAGGAATCTTGCTGCTGCTTCTTGAAGGATTCCAAATCTTCATTTATAATGCAAATGGAACAATTTTAGAAACAAGGACTCCTCTCTCTGATCTTCCAGGCTTCTTGCATTCAATTGCTATGTCACTTTTATTGGGGTTCGAATAAAAAGCAGCCTCTGAAACTTGGAAGCACAATATGACATTTCGGCATATGTATGCTGTATTCAATTTGCAGTATTTTCAAAGAACCTGGAAATTCGTACCGTTACCGTTCAGTTAGAAAGAATAGCGATCTTGTGAAAGGTCGCCCACATGGTCAGTTTTCACTTGCTTATTTAGTGTGACATTTTGTTGGGAATATCCATTACATTAGTAGAAAATTATTCATGTGGACCAAAATCTATCAGTCTGATTCGATGTTTGGTGCAGTAAACCCTAATCTTACTAATTATTAGGGCAATAGATCCGAATAATGTGTTTGGTTTGGTCTAATTTGTCGGGATTCCAAGAGGATAAACTACACTAGCTGGGGTTAATAATACAAGTTGCTCACCAGAATGGCAGCACAAACCTGACCTCAATGATACTGTAGGTATCCTGAATGGGTGGCTAAATTTGTCAAAATGAACACTGTAGTGTTGAAAGGAACTTGTTTGGAAAAGAGGATCTCGAAAAGAAACAATTTTTTTTTAGTGGAAAAGGAGGGCCTGCAGGGCACTTTCCTTGAAAGTTAAGGTGAAAGAACTAGATGTGAGAGGCATTGCATGTTGTGCAACTTTTGAGTTACAAAACTGTGTTGTACTATTAGTCACTTGGTAAAAATGCATAAATTATTTCATCTTGCAAGATTTTATTCAACAGAACAAAACTGAAGTCACTGGTAGAGTCTCTGCAAAGCAAGGTAACGAAGCAATTTAGTTTACAATGAAGGTTGAAACACAGAGACTGAGTTTCTTTACTGTCAGAAAGATGTGAGACCAACTTTCAATGGAGGTTGAAAAAATTGAAATCTTTTTGAATTGTGAGGTTTAAAGGCTCTTTTGCTCAGGCTTATAAGACAGGATTCCAGTTGGGATTGCTGCATCATCTCCTGAAGAAAATTGTGACACTGAATGTGATTGAGTGGGTGTTTTAATTATTTTGTTCAGGCCCATCTTTCTCTCCTTTTCTATATCATGCCACACACAAAAACAAAATCTACAAAAGTGGTACAAAATATTTGTAGAGCCATATCTTTCACTCATGCCATGCTTGCTAGTGTTCTAAAATGAGGTTTCAGTTCCCTGAATTAAGAGGTTAATTAACATTGGATGGTAAACAAATGGGGTGATTAGAAACATTTGATTAACCATGTGTGCTTGCTCAATTTCTTTCTATAATGGAGTGATTATTGATGTAACCACTCCTTTTGCCTGTCTTTGCCATTTCCAATTTAACCTCCAGTTATAGTGGTTTTCCTCATAAAGGAATGCTTTTTACAGCACTTAAGTTGAGAGCGATATGAGATTTACCAGCACTTGACTTGAAAGTGATATGAAGATTTTCATTTCTGGGCATGGATCTCTTTTAGATGAAAAAAAAAGTGGCTAGGTGAAACACATGCCTAACAATGGTTAGCTTTTTTTGGCCACCCTAACTATTTCTGCAGAGCAATGGTTAGCTTTTTTTTGCAACTGGAGCTTCATAAATGGCCTTTTAGGGATTATCCCATTTTTCCAACTTCAAAGAAATGGTTAATCCATTCGTCTAATATGAAAACATATTTTTTTAATTAAAAAGTACTAATTTTTAAAAAGTAGCTATACCACATTACCAAATATCCGAAGAAACATGTAGTTTTTCTAATCAAAGTTGATTAATAATTTATATTATTATTGTTATCTCTTCAAGAGTACAGATTCTTGCATCAATATAGAAGTTTAGTTTGATTCTCTCTTTAAGTAGTGTGTGTGTTTAACTTGTAATTGAACAGTTAGGATCATAAATTCTACTACATCCAGATTATAAAATATATCTGCTTTTGGGTGCTGGTGTCCGGTCTTTGTCATTGAAAACTTCATGATTGTTTACCTGTTTGGAAATTGATTTTGCTCCCCGCAACCATAAAAAATTAAAGTTGTTTAGTCTCATTATTTTGTTTTCTAACTTTTGATTCAGCAAAGGTGATTAAATCATGGCATGTTAGTGAGTTTACCATCATTAAAAGTTTGAACTTTGTGACCTTAAAGGGACACTTGATATTTCACCTGACCAACCATTTTCCTTTTTGTCAAGAAACAAAAATGCAAGATAACCAAACACAAGAACAAGAGTGGCCAATTAGATCTTAACAGACAGTGGATTTTAAAGGAAATTTCATTAAAGCTTTCAAATTTACTAGTGAGATAAGTGAATTGATCTTTGATTGATAATGAATCTGGCATGTTTTAGCTCTTTATATATAAAATAATTATCATTGTTTCTGGTGATATGTCATTCAGACCATGCATGCTCTTCAAGACAAGAACCTTTGACTAAAAAAGCTTGGTAAATGACTCACTAATAATTGACAGAAAATTACCAGATTTAGTTCCATGATGTTTACTCTTGAACGCTCATCTTTTGCCACAAATATTTTTTTTTCCAGGTTTTCTGTTGTGCATCAAATGAAAGCAGCGCGGCTGTCCATGAAAACTAGAAACCCTAGATTTTGGTGACATTATCTGTAAATTTCTGCATACTTCACAGCCAAGTTAGTGGTTTTAAGATGCATAATCTAAAGGTGCTGGCCAAATCAGTGGTCAAGTGATCACAGGGTAAAACGAGGGCTCAAGGGTCATATCAGGTCAAACAATTACTGTAACCTCAAGAAACTCAAAGATTTTTTTGGAAGAAAATGTGGATCTGAGTTTGCCAACTCTAGGTGGTGAAGCATTATCATTCAATCTAAGCACGAACATTATCACATCCTTTGTAAAGGGGTCATATATTGCTTGAATTGCAGAGACCTCAGTGAAAAAGAGGGAGATAAACTTATGGGACATGGGAGTCAAAGGTGGGATCTTTCTGATCATAAAAGTAGTCAAAACCAATCATGGTGTATACAAACAGAATCTCATGTGGAAATGCTGGAGAACAGACAATGATATGGCCTTAATTCTTCTTTTTTTTTTCCCACAAAACCAAAGGGTACTACTATATACCTATATGTTGCTCTCTTGTCTTTGCAACTAGGTGTTTTTATCATTTCTTTTAGATGCCTTGGATCAAGCGAGTCATGCGAAACTCCAAAAGGCAAAAAACTTTGTTTGTGAGTGAAAGAAAAGAAAAAGTTTGGTGACCTACTCCCTGAAAAGCCAAAATACTTTCAATTACACAGCTCTTTAATTAGTTGAGTGGATGCGTGTAGAAAAGACCTCAACAGGACTATTTCTATCACATTAGGTTCATGGCACTGCTACATGGCATGTCTCATACTTCCAAATTCTCCTCCTCCCCCATCCCTCCACAGGGATCAACATGTGCATGTTAACATCCACATGGTCCTAAAAGACAAACGAGGAATGGGACACATGTGTGCCTGTAAAATGCACATGAACACATCCTCATTCATGGCTTCTTTCCTTGCCGATCAAGTGTAGCAGTCCCATCTTAATCAGAGACATAAATTATGCAGCTACAGATCTTGAATCCTCACAACAACGTGGAGCTTACCAGTTTATCTTTGCTGAGATGGGTAGGCCAGTGATGTTTGATATAATGTATATAGATGAAATGTATCTGTACTAAAGCAAAAAACATTAACAGGGGACGCCTGAAGTGAAACTATATTAACTTTTATCTGTTTCTTTAATAATTCTTCTCCTACCAAATATGTTTTTGTTGCTTTATATACCATCTTTGTTTTATTTTAAAAACATTAACCTTGCACAATTCTATAAAAAAAAAATAGTGCATAACAGGTTAAGTTTGTTTGGAAGTTTAATAAGATTGTTTTTTAAAGTATTTTTTTAGTTGAAAATATATTAGAATATTACTTTTTTTATATTTTAAATCAGCATATTAAAATGATTTAAAAATATATAAAAAATAAAATTTAAATAAAATTCAAAGATATTAGTGAACCTCATTTTATGGCAAGTTCGATTATCATTTTGTGTCAAGAGTCCTAAAAGATTTATGTTAGTGAATTCAAGATAAGCAGGGCTCGTATGAGTATTTTACGGAGGAAAAGTGGAAGCCTGGGAAGGCTTATGAATCCTCTACTAGCAGACCTTGATTTGAGATTTGTGGTAATATTTATATGGGCCTCATAGATTCAGGGCCCGTAGCTACACTCCATGGACATAGCTCAGACAGCGGGCCTAAGCCATTCAAGTTACTTCGGTCCTCACAACGGAACACATTAAAGACCGTGGTAATTGGGTTGGGCCTAGCCCAGAGCCCAATTGAGAGAGGAAACATCGGCTAGGCCTTGCAGCCACTGACCATGCTTGGGCTCTAAAATCCATTTAGCATGCTGGGAACAGATTTCTTAATCACAAGCGTAAACTAAAAAAAGCTTTTAAGCCCACGACTGATGGATAATAATAGACTGGACTCTTTTTTTTTTTTTTTTTAATTTGACATGAACATGTATTCCTGGATCGACTTCTTTGAAAGTAAATTTCTTTTTCAAAAATCTTAAAAAATGCATCTTTTATGATAATTTGATGACTTTAGATGGATTAAGGGCTGATGTCAAAAAATTCAAAATAAAACATAAACTCTTAAACCCATTTAAAATTAGTATATTAGATTTAATTCAAGATTTCACTAAGTAAAAAATCCAAGTTTTTTTTTATATTAAAATGATATCATTTTAAGGTTTTTTTTTTAAATTAAAACTTGAATTAAATTGAATTAACCCATCCAATTTATAATTTGGTACGTTTTTTGGAATTCTTAAACTTCACTTTTTTATTTTAATATTTAACTTCTACTTTCATACACCTAAATTAAATATATAATCCACACTTACTAGGGAAAGCGTTAGGTGACCATTCAAAGTCCAAAGTATTGCATGTGCCTTGAATTGATAGCGTGTTTTGTAGTATGGTAACGGTTGTTTTTCAAATAATTTTTTGTGTTGAAAATACATGTCAATTATGTTTTTTTTATTTTTAAAAAATTATTTTTGATATTAGTATATCAAAAGAATTCAAAAAATACAAACCGCAATTAATTTTAGTAAAAAAAAAAATTCAAAATTGATGGGACGTGCTCTGAGACGGCATCGTATAATTGAGAATATGAGTAAAGCTTGAGAAGCTACTTCCACTATTCTTCACGTGCCATAACAATGGAAAACAGGGGTTTGTCCTGTCCATGCTCGTGTTTGAAAGCTGGAAAAGCAGGGGAGGACTAGAAGATAGTTTTAGTGCAGAAGTAGTTAATTGTTTTTTTAAAATATTTTTTAAAAATATTTTATAATTTTTTATTTAATTTTTTTAAAAATTATTTTTAATATTAGCACAACAAATAAATCTAAAAATATATAATTTTTTAAAAAATAAAATTTACACTATATTTCTAAACGGGATCTAAAATCTTGTTAGATACACGTGCTAAACTCTCTATCCTAAAATTTTTAAACCTACTTCAGGGCAGTTATGCAACCTAACTTTGACAACTTTAGATGGATTCCAGGCTTGAATTCACGAGAAATTGGAACCTCCCATTTTAGGTGGTAAGCCTACGGCTTAATTGCTTGAAAAGAGTGCTTAACAACTCTAATTTGCTCCACCAAAAGATGGATCAAGAGGGAAAATTATTTGGGAATGCGATGTAAATCGTATTTTTTAAAAAAATTATTTTTTATTTTTTTAAAATTTAATACGATTTATATGTTTTGGATCGTTTTGATGTGTTGATGTCAAAAATAATTTTTTTAAAAAATAAAAAAAAATATTATTAACATATATCTTAACACAAAAAATTATTTAAAAACCACTATCATACTTTTAAATTAAGGAGGCAAGCAATGGTGTGATCTACTTGTATAATTATTAGGGTTTTGTTTTGTAGTGTGGTTGGCAAATGGCAAGTAAAGTGTTTGGACAGAACTAGGTGTGGCTTTTCTTTCAATATTAATGGATGTTTTCACACATGGTGGGCTCCTTTGTTTTTGTCTTGGACCTGAGAGAATGAAATTACCTAACCATGTTCATATTGCTTTGCAATTCGCAATCCATTTTCAAACGAGAACGATGGGATAAAAAAAAACCTGTTGTGTTTTTTAAAAGTTTTTTTTCGAAGTTTTTTTTTTTGAAGAGAAATAATATATAGTTAACAGCTTATTGTAAAAATAACAACAGTTTGAAGCTATAACTCATTTGAGAGTATGATTGTAGTTATTTTTTAAAATATTTTTTATTTAAAAATATATTAAAATAATATTTTTTATGATAATATATATATATAATATATATATATATATTTTTTTTTTTTTTTCCCTTCTTCTTCTCTTTTAGAGTGAACATAGATTTGAATGATAGGACAAACAAATCCATGTCCTTTGGTTCTG
The DNA here is from genome assembly GCF_005239225.2 of Populus alba. Classification (NCBI taxonomy): domain Eukaryota; kingdom Viridiplantae; phylum Streptophyta; class Magnoliopsida; order Malpighiales; family Salicaceae; genus Populus; species Populus alba. The sequence goes on along the minus strand of NC_133301.1, from coordinate 1,854,351 downwards.
GAAGTGGACACATCATGATGGTGCAATAAGTCGTAGATTGATTTATTTTAAAATTTAAAACTTAAAATAGCTTTTAAATTTAAATAAATATTAGTTTTATGACAGCTTGAGATTGAGACTATTATTTATTTATTTATTTATTTTATAAAAAATACCTTTTAAGAATAAATAGATATTATCTGTATTGCTCATAAAGATAATATTTATTTATATTTATTTTTAAAATATAATATTTCAAGTAATATCTATTTAAAATTAAAATATTATATTTTAAAAATAAATAAATATTATCTTTGTTGTAGTTGTGATAAAGATAATATTTATTTATTTTTAAAATTTTAAATTTTAAATATTTAAAAAAAAGTCTCTACTGCAGTTTTTAAAAGAGAGACATATAATTTTAACGTCGCAGATAATATATATAACTTTTTAACCAATGCTTTTTTTTCAAATAAATTCTCAATTGTGTTATTTCTAAAATAAAAAACTTAAGCTTCTTTTTAAAAAAAAAAAACTTTTTTTTCCTGTTAAAAGGTATAATTTTCAGACCTGATCCGGTTTAAGGCCCAGATTAGCCGGGTCAATTATTTAAAAAAAAAATTAAAACAATATTGTTTTAGTAAAAAAAAATCAACGAGTTGTAACTGAGTTTTTGATCCGAATCTTTGCTAGATCAATCGGTCGCTGGTCACACTGAATTTTTTTTTTTTATTTTTTTTTTAATTTAGCTTGGTTAAATTCCAAGTCAATCAGGTCTTGTCGACCCATCCGGCCGAAAACAGATTTTAAAATTATGGTTAAAGGTATGTGATTGGATTCAGTGAGTCTTCAATCATGAAAACAAGTCAACTGATTTTTATTCTCTAGTAGAAATTTATTTTGACTAGTACTTTTCTTCTACCATAAAAGACACGGTGCTTCATAGGCACGGCCATGCACGTTTTAATTTCATAGGCATGGCCGATTCTTGAATTTTGAGCAACTGTTTTTTCTTGAAAACTAAGCTTATTAGTTGAATTAGACCTGTTTATTTTTATATTTTAAAATTATATTTTTTTTTAAAATAAAAATTATTTATTTTTCACTTTCAAATTAATTATTTTTTTATGTTATTCAATTATTTTAATATTTTTCGAAGTAAAAAACATTTTAAAAAATAATTATAATTACACTATCAAACAAATCTTTAATAATAAAAAAAAATTTTTGAAAAGCAAATGATGTGAAATTATATTTGAACTTGAGTAAAAATAAATAAATAAAATTTTAGGACATCTCTAATATATGTTTTCAAAACAATTTTAATTGAAAGATATTTTATTTTTAACTTGTGAGATTTAGATGCCGTTAATAACCTTACGATTAACCCAGGACTTGGATTATCAATCTACCTTCAAATAATCGTCCTCTAATTTGCGTTCAAGAGGAATTACTTTAAATTAATATTAAAAGCCACAGCCATGGTTAGATTACATTTCATCTAGAGAAAAAAGAAAGAAAAAAAAAGAAAAAAAAGAGGAGTTATGCCAAACTATAAAACGACTTGAATCTTGGCGTATTTGATTAATATTCAGTCAGCAATACTGACCGAAGAAGTTCAACGGTCCAAACAGGGACAGAATATGCTCCTCGTTGCGATTTCCGAAGAGTTGATGGTTATTACAAAAACAAGTTGCAACAAAACATGGATCTATAATGTGATCAAAAGAATGTTCAAGAGAGATTCCTCTGAAAAAAAATAACGACTTGGTCCAAGTTGTTCTTCTTCTATCCTCCATGAACAATTTCTTTGACCTTTTGACTTTTATGATATTATTATTAATCAGAGACGGCTTAAGATGAATGAGGGTTTTAGGCAAGATTATGAATAGGATGTTTTAAAATATTTAAAAAATATTTTATTTTTTATTTTTTATGTGTGTCTGACAAGTGGGGTTTTGGTCAATTTTCATTTTATATTTAGAGTCTGTAGGATAATTTTAATTTCATAAAACATAACTAATAAATATACTTAATTATTTTTAAAGTATTTTATTAAATAAAGGTTCTGAATCTCAAGTGAACTTTAACCTATGACGGAATCTAATACAAGTATTACTTCTATGCTTTTGCCTAGGTGCCTACTTGCTTTCCATGTCGATGAGAATTGAAAACTACAAATGGGTAAATAACAAATAATGTGCTGATAAATTTATAGATCCATTTTCACATCAATATTCAGGTTATTATGTATTGTTAAAAATCACCCTAGCTTTTCTATGTTTTCTTTGATTATATCATCAAATAACGGGGGAAAATAATATTATTTTATTTTTTTTCTTTTAAGAAAAAGATAATATTTCAATTGAAATGAGACTTGGTTTATAGACTAGATTTGTGATAAATTCAAATTTAATGGCTCAAAAAATTTCTAAAAAACATCATATTCAATATACTGATGATCCATGAACTACCCCATGGGCTTGTCACGACCATGCTCAATCTTCTTGTTTAATAGGCTCGAGCAATTTACTCCAAATTTAACACTCTCTTAAGGATTTTTTTAGGACTCCATATGTAAGCTTCTCGGTATTTTATATTAATCAAATGCATATTATTTTGAGCAAAATACAACTTAAAATATCACAAAAAATAATATTTAATTCATTTTAGCTCATCCTCTCCCAAAAAAAAAAAATTGTTGACTATAAATATATCATGAAATCCTTTCAAGCTCGAGGTGACAACCTCTTTATTCTTAACCCTTTTATATATATATATATATATATATATCAAATGATATTTATCTAAAATATTATTATTCTTGCCCTTTTTACAAAGTTATTGATTCATGCACATTTGAAAATATTCACATCCATCAAAAAAAGTTTGTTACAAATATCAACTACTAATTACCTATACTTTTCATATCAAACCCCTAGATATCTTGACCAAAAAAATAAACTTAAACTAAAAAATTCATCAATTATTCAATACATCAATTTTTTTTTTCAAAGCATTTAAAATTTTGGGATTCATAAGCTTAGAGTCAACAAGTCATCAAATTGATATATCGGTGGGGCTAAGTTGTATAACAGTGGTTCATGAACTTCTAGCATCCATTTTTACCTAAAATGTAACACTATTGAACAAATAAGAATGTGTTTTCGGTGATTATTCCATTCGGACCGCCGAAGTGGATGGTTCAAAAGGGTTAGTATCGACAATCACGACTGTTCTTGGCACCAACACCTTGAGCAAATCAAGAAAGATCTGCCTTTGCCCAGTCTCCATCAAAACTCATTCAACCTCACTCATCCAATGCTCCATCCGACCGCATAAATGGATAGAAGCAAGTGCACATGTTATTAACGAGTGACTGGCAACGAAAACTTGTTGTCCTGTCGAGTACTGTTCATAAATTTTCTCAAAACGAATCATCCAATCTCTTTTTTTTTTTTGATCTGAGGAAATCCACTTCCTGAAAAATGTATTTTGTGGGCAGGTGAGTGAGTAAAACCTGGTTGTCTCAGACTCTTACAAGAGATGCACGTCCTGACTCGAACTCGAGACCTGCTGTGCAGATCTCAAACTCTTTAATCATCCAATCTGCTAAACCCTACCTTACATTTCCAGAACCACAGCTGGAAGATTTAAAGCAGACCAAGCTCTTAGGAGCTTAGGAGACACAATGTTAGGGGTGATCAAGCTAAGGGAAATGGCCTGGCTGGTGTTGCCGGACCATATATGATTGGTAGGGATGGCAGCAACAGTTCTGGGGCCTGGTTTTTTGTTACTTTCTAAGGCATGATGTTCCCATCCTTAAATTCTTTGTCCCCCATTAATTGGATCTGTGGTACAGACCGTAACTGATCCACAGGATGTGACCATTTGCTTGACAGCTTTATTAGATAGTTTATTACAACAAGGAGTACATTGTAGCATGAACTGCTTTGTGTGAGGGCTTGGACGGTTAAAATCCATGTCCAAGAAAATCACTCAGCATAATAAGGGAATGCTATTTATTTTCTTCACTATTAAAACTCAAAAATTAAGTTATTACATTATAATTAAAATCCTCGTTCACAATTGATTGTTATCTTGAAACATGTTAGAGAATAATATAAATCATATCTTGTAACCTTTCTTAATAGTTTAAGCTATTAAGTTGAGATGGTTTTTTAACATAGTATCAGAACCTTAATGACCAAGCAATCACAAGTTCGAAATCTCATTATCCCTATTTTATTTGATAAAAAAAAAAAATATATAAGGTAATGTTGGTTTATACAAGTTTCAAGCCTAAAGAGCTTTCACTTGAAGTAAGTGTGTTAGAAAATAATATAAATCATATCTTGAAATCCCACCTATTATATCTTGAAATCCCATCTATTAGCTTAAACTATTAAATTGAGATGATTCTTTAACAAAACAGAAAATGTAAAAACAATGAAAGTTAAGAAAATATGTTTTTTTGTTATTTTTACTTTGAAAATACAGAAATTAACCTCAAACATGTTTTTGTTTTTTGGTGCATAAATATGTTCTAAAAATATATTTATTCTATGCTTTTGTCTCTATTTCTATAACCACACGTTTTTTTTTTTTTTTTCTATTTCTTCAGTACTATCTACCATCTAAAATACTATTCAAAAAACAACCCTAGTTTACGTGCCAATGTTTTTTTCTTCGATCAGATCCAGAACATGAACTTGGACATGCAGTTGAGAATTGTCCACTAATGAACTGGATGCACATGAACTTTTGGGGACATATCCCCCGGAAAGCAGAAAAGCTGTCTCCATTTCAATGTCTAGAATCTTGAAAACCAGCAAGAAGAAGGAGGAGAACGAGCTAATTGTGCATTTGGAACCAATACACTCAAGTAAAGAAAACTAATTAAGTAGGATTTGTGAGCAGTTCTCTCACGGTAGGGTTAGCTCAGCCACTTTGGAATGGATTTACACCAGCAAACCTTCCTAATTCAACAGGATGGTTCGAGCCACCAACTCATTTGACGGGGCAACCATCTTTACACAAAGCATTTGGTGGCGAGTAACTTGCATGAAATCAAGGTCATGAAATGATGATCCAGTTAAAAATTCTTATTAATTATAATTCTAGGCTAAACCATCAACTATTACTAGCACAAATCTCCTTTTTTTAATGAAGAAAACCTGTGCCAGGGATCAATAAGACACCAGAATCCTCAGGTTGTATGTGAATTCTGGGTCATAATTGTTAAATTCAGAATCGTCAAATGGGTTAATTCAGAAAATTCATGATTTAGAATATAACTTTTATGGTTAATAAAAAAAAAAGATATTGATTTTATTAAATTTAATTTAGTTGATTTGATTGGTTTTTTTAGTAATTTAATTAATCAGATTAAACTCAATTTAAACATGGTCAAATCAATAATATATTTATATTGATCCTCTGACCAATTATCCTTTATCATTTTCTTGGTCTGTCCTCGTGGATGATCAGAATCATGAAAGGACTCATCATTTGCTGAAGAATTCAGGTGAATGCTAATGGTGGTTGTGCTTGAAGTAACGTAAAGGATACTCCCATTACTAAACATGTTATATTATCGTTTGTTTATTTTTATATTTTAAAAATATATAATATTTTTTATTTTAAATTAATATATTTTTTATATTTTCATATCATTTTAATGTATCAATATAAAAATATATTTTAAAAAATATAAAAATATTATTTTTCTAAATAAAAAAAAAATATTATTACACTCTCAAATACAGCCCGATAAAAATACTAACCAGCCAACAGCTAAATTACCCTCCCCTGCCCTAAGCTCTGATAAATCATAATAGTTAATTGTATAATTAATCTGATAATTTTCAATAAATAAAAAGGAACATTTGTATTATTAGGTTACAACGTTATAGTTTCAACTAGCTGTTGTTAGTTCGTATCCAGTTGTTCTTGTCTCCCACGTTAAGATACAATGGCTCTCCTTTACACTTTTCGGTTCACACTGCTTTGTTAGCTTTAATTTAAGGGTAAATATCAGATGAGATGAAATCTTGATTGAGTTATCATATAGTTTTATTTTCTCATATAATTCTATTCTACAACAAAAGAATCACATTAAAAAAAAAAAAAAAAGCTCAAGAATTCATGAACCCTCTTATATTTATACAAGTTTTTTTTTTTAATTAATATGAGTATTTGGACTAACTTACACGGACCTCCACTAATTTCCATAGTTTCTGAAGTTAATGACCATGTAAGTCTCTAGTAGTATAACAATCACGAGGCTTTAACCTAAAATCACGAGAAAAACAAACTTTTTAGTCTCAAAACTTTTATCACTTAACCATCTACTAGATGATTGTATATCTATACAAGATAATGGATTTAATTGTTAATTTTATATTAATTTTTATATATAAAAAATGATGTTATTTTGTAATAAGCTTGATGTTTTTTATTAAAATTTTGTGTACTTTTTAAAACTTTTAGGACTCGTATTTGTGTTTTAGAGTTGAGTTATATATAATTTGACATTAATTAGTTTTCTTCATTTAATTGGTGTACCAACTCCTTTTTTTTTTTTTTCTCTTAGCTCTTACCATTTATGAAAATACTATACCACCTAGCATTAAATAAGATGAATTTAATTTGAATTATATGGGACCATAAGTGTGTCGTCAAAAAATTTAGTGTAAGATTAAATGAAGATGAATATAATTTTTGGTGTATGAAAATACTATACCACCTAGCATTAAACACAAAAGAAACTTCTCTTTAGCTAATAAGTTGCCTTTATAAAAATCATCCCGCCAAGCAACAAAATTGACTTTAACCTCCAATCAATTTTATAATAGTAATTTTTTCAATATAATTATTTTCACAACCCCATTATGATACACACTTAATGATAAACATTGACTCCTTCTGCCCATTTTTAACATGCATGTAAAGCTAATAACATCTTGTTTTAATAAATTTGAATTCAGTTATAGTATTTAATTTGAATTTATATTAAATTAAATTCATTTTATTTTATATATTATTCTTATTACCTTTTTCTTATTTCTTCAAATATTTCTCATGAAAATAAATGAGTATTTTGGAAAAAATTAATTTTAATATTATTTTTTTTCTGAAATTGTAAATTAGAGGGGTTATTTTTTTTTCTTATAATTTTTAGAGATTAAATTTCATTTAAAATTCAATTCTTTGACATCCAAAATAATTTTAAATATGAGATTTCATTAAAAAATATAAATTCAATTCAATTCCAAGAATAACAAAAATGTAATTAAATTCTTTAAATTTATATGTAATCATATGATAACTACAAAGTGAAAGATGCATGTAATCTTATCTGTATTTGGAAAAGCATGAAAAATAATTTGTACCTACCAAATTACCCTCCCATTTCCTTATTGCCTTCCCCTTTGAAAAAGAAAGTCTTCCCTCTAAATTGTGAATTAATTTAAGTCTATTTACATGTTTTTGGTCAAATTTATTGTCCCTCTTGTCATATAAATCCCTCTATCTTCTTATTATCCCTTCATATTTTCAAAATCCTTGAAAGCCTCAAAATTGTGAAGAGACTTGCACACAAATCCCAAGCTCATGAAAACACAAATGTCCCACCACCATTCCTCCTCCTCCTTACCTGCTTGCTTCCGCCCTTCCACCGCCACCGACATCGACATCCACCACCATCCTCCGCCAACACCACCACCTATCTCAGGCAACGCCAACCTTACCAACTGTCTCTACCAAACTGACCTTGGCCTCTTCTCTCTTACTTGGTCAAGTTCCTTGTTAGGCCATTCTCTTCACCTCCGCCTCCACCCCATTGACGACAACGCCAGCTACTGCTCTCCTGTTTCTCTCTCTAACCCTCTTTCTGTCTCTACCATATCTTTCCATCTCAATATCAAACCCTTCCTTTTCTGGAAAAGACATGGATCCAAGAAACTCCATCTTATTAACCAGGAGCCTGATACTCCAACCCCAAGGATCCAGATCTTTTGGGACCTCTCTAGAGCAAGATTTGGGTCAGGACCTGAGCCCCAATCCCGGTTCTACATAGCCGTGGTGGTTGAGCGAGAAATGGTACTTGTTGTCGGTGATTTGACCGAAGAAGCTTTTGCAAAGACTAAAGCTTTGAAGCAAGAGAGACCCCAAGTTCTTGTTTTGAGAAGAGAACATGTGTTCGGCAACAGAGTTTACACTACGAGAGCAAGATTTGGGGGCAGAAACAGAGTGATATCGATAGATTGTAGTGTGAATAATGATGCAAGATTGTGTTTTAGTGTTGATAACAAAAGGGTTTTGCAGATAAAGAGATTGAAGTGGAAATTTAGAGGAAATGAGAGGATTGAAGTTGATGGGGTCCCTATACAAGTCTCATGGGATGTTTATAATTGGCTTTTTGATGACATAAACAATGACCATGCGGTGTTTATGTTCAGGTTTGAAAGCAATTTAGACCCCAAAGATGAAGAGGCGGTGGTACGGAAACAAGAACAAAGTGAAGCTTGTGGTGGTGGTCCTCATCAACAACAAGAAATCAACGAGAAAAATCACAACAATAATGTTGTTTTCTGGCAGCAAAACTCATCGTGTAGTAATACCAGTCATGGGATGAGTCCAATAGAGTGGAGAAAGATGAGAAAGAGCTTGGTGAGGACAGCAGCAAGGAGTTCATCTTCTTCATCAATTTCAATGTCATCAGCATCTTCTGGTTGCAGCTCTTCAGTAATGGAATGGGCTAGCAGTACTGAAGAAAGTGAACTTTGTGGTGGTCCTATTGGATTCTCTCTGTTGGTTTATGCTTGGAGGAAGTGAAAGATTCGCTGATGATTACTGGATCCATTTCTCTTCTGTTTTTCGTAATTGTAGTTGAATTTCTGTTTGTGACTAACCCCATTATTTGTTGATGAACATATTAGCAAATACACAATGAATTAATTAGTTCAAAATATCATACATACAGATAGATCTAACATTAATCTCTGCTTTGTTTCTGCATTCACACAAGATTCAACTTCTTGTGCTCTTTAATCTGCGTTCGGACAACTATTATTGTAATTGGCCTCGGTTGGGTTTGGTTTTCAAGTGTTTGATACAATTAAAGATTCAATTTTTCTTGTATAATCTTTGTATTGTTGAAGCCTTAATTGAAAAGGAAATCGTCTCTCTAGATGGCTATCTAGTACTATTGGATTTTTTTGTCTGGTCTGCCCTGTTTGGTTTTGATTGGAACAGTAGGTGTGATGAAATTTCCTAGATTTCAACCACATTTAGAACAAGACAAGATGCATGTGAAGAGGTTCCTTTTTCTTTTTTTGTGTTCTTTCCCCTCTCTTGGAACCTGTAAATTAGCACTGACCCATACAGCCGATCTCTACCTCAATTCTTGGTGACCATTTATTGTTATTCAACATTGACTGGCCGATGGATCGACCCGGTTTTTGAAAGTTTAGAAGGGCTAACTAAAAAATTTATGGGCACTACTTTATTTTTATTAAAAATAATTTATTCAAAGTTAAATTTGTTGTGAACCAAATTATACGTTTAAGTTATTCTTATTAATAACTGTGAAAAAATCATTGAAATAGCTCGAAATTTATCTTATTTGGAAGCGGAAATTATTAAGAAATTAAATGAATCTTTCTCTTGTATGTATACCAACAAAGGCATGTGGCATTTTGAACAGCGAAGGCACTGTTCAATGCTGGAGAAGATAGAGCTGCTCTGTAGTCTCTAAGGATTTGAAGAAAGCTGGGTGTCCTCAACTGGCAACCACATGTATATTGTTCCTTAACGCGCATTTAGAAATATCATGTTGATTGTTGACTCGTGGAATAAAAAGAATAGAGTCTTACAAGCTTTAACCTGCTGTCTGATGGACACCATCATCATGTCCGAGCAGTCTATAGCTTCTGTTTGACATTAAAGAGCCTAAAGTTGAGTTCATGCTTTCTGTTTTTCTCCATGGCGAGTCTCTGAACTCCCTTTACCGGCCCTTTGCATTCTAGTTGCTGTAGGGGAAGATTAGCAAATGGGGGACTCAAGTATAGGCCAAGGTTGTGCTTAGCAGTGAAAAAAGGACACGTAAAACATAGTTATAAGAATCGACCCGGTGATTAAATTGGATCACGGGTCATATGGTTTCACGCAAATTAACTCAAGTTTTTTTTTTTTTTAAAAGAAAAAATAGATGCTCTCATTAACCAAAATTAGGCCTCGAATAAGTGGGTTACTGGGTTGATTCGTTGGATTTGAGTATTATAACGTGAAAGCTACATTTTTTTTTATTAACATGAGTGTCTGAACCAGCTTGCGTGTACCTCGATTAATCCCACATATCCTAAAGTTAACGACCATGTAAGTCTCCAATAGCTTAAAGTGTATAAAACTCTAAACTAATAACTTCTAAAAAACAAATTTAAAATCTGACCAGTTGAGCTCAGGGTTAAAAGCCTTATTTATTTTTTTTTTTTTTTGGTAACCCTGAGTGTCCGGGTCAGTTTACGCGCACTAATCCCAGGCCTACTGAACATCCTGCAAACCCAGTAGGCAGGTAAAGCACCGCGGGGGTAACAGGCTGCTACTCTTGAGGATCGAACCCAGGACCTTCGCAAAAAAAGCCTTGTTGACCAATGAGCTATCAAGTGAAAAGCATTTTCTTGATGAACAATTTGCCACTTTAGGCAGAAATGCAAGTGTATCTTCTAATGTTGCACAGTATTGGGATGGAATTGACAAAATGGATTGGTTTGGAATGAAATTGAAAATTAGATAATGCATTAAAATTAATGGCCAAACCCCATAATTGTCTCTCTTCCCCTTTTTTCATTCAAAATTAACTCAATTGTTTTTCAAAATCTTGCGTCAAAGGCACTACATTGAATTTTGATTTACAAGTTTCGAAGTTTAGACTTCAACAGGAGGTATTAGGCTGAGCCTTGAAGAGTATAAATCAAAAAACCATGTGGCATACAGATTCAAAACTTTTAAATTCAATTAATCATAGGAAGAAACAGGAAATTAAGATGCCTTGCATCTGGTCAAAACGTATTGAAGTGGTGCAAACGCACTGCCTCCATTTATACACAAGTCAATCTTGTTAAAGTTACCATGAAGAGAACGATTTGTGCGTCCAGCAGGCAAGTGCTTTAGATAATCTTCTACTCGTCCGAAAGCATGGACTTTGAATCGTGGAACGAGTAAAAGGCAGGCATTATGCACCTTGCTAATAATTTTCTTGATAGATTCTGGGTTTTCCAAGTCCATACTCTGTATATTTGGATAGGAATTATTGTAGAGCTGATAAACATGACTTCGACGCTTTAGCTTCCGTGTATTATTGCGTTCTAAACATGAATCGAGTAAATTTTAATTTTTTTTATATTTTTAAATTGTTTTGATATGTTGATATTAAAAATAATTTTTAAAAAATTATAAAAATATATATTATTTTAATATATTTTTAATTACCATCATATTTGTCAACTATGTACTAAATTATGGTTGATGGCTGCATAGAAAGGGTCGCTCTTTTTCTATTAAAGCAGGGTTTATTTGCATGATCTTGACAAAGTATAAGCTTGAGGATTAAACTATGTGACATATTCTTCACCAAATTAATATTTTATAAATGGGAGCTTTATCGCAAGATAAATATGTCTATAGTGTGCCAAAATGCAAGTGGCTTGGAGCTAGCTAGCAGGCCCTTCCATGAATGTAAAACAATGTTTCAATAAATGACCATTGTGGGCATAAAAAGCTAAGCATGGGGCATGGTGGCTGCAAGTGAGCAATCAGGAAGATACACGTGGAGTTCAAGGAAGAAAGACTCGATCAACTCCATGGTTTTCTGAGCTTGACATCCTTGATATTGTAGTAATTTGCCAGACGCAAATCACATGCTGGTCCCATAATGAGTCCAAATTAGGGGATGCTTATAAAATGAAGTTGTTGATTAGCTTTTGAATTGTGTTGATGGGTCAAGTTTAGATTTTATCAACAATAGGTTTGTGAATTTCAAGATATTTTTATGATTTCAAGATATTTTCATGACGATAACTTTCTTAAATTTAATTTTTAGAAAAAAGTATTCTTTTAAATACATTAATTTAATATAAAACATGTATTTTGAAAGCTATTTAAAAATAAAATCTAGTTTTAATTAGCATTGTAAAATAAAAAACAGATATTAAGAAAAAAGAATGATAAGCTAGTTTTTTTTTTTTTTTTTTTTTTTGTAATTAGCGTAGGATAAAGGGAACCTTTCTTGCTGGCTGTGATGTGTGGTGGTCAAGAGGCTGTTGCTGCCATGGACGATTTGGATAAGAACATATAAATCTAGTTTTTTTTTTTTTTTTTTCCTGAAAATTCGAGGAAAGGAGGTGTGGTCAAAAGGATTTTCTTACTAGTCTCTTTCAGTTTTAGCAACTTGAAATGAAATCCTAATCTCCCATGTATCCGGAGGCAGGGGCAATAGTTTACCTTTTCCAGTATAATTTTCATACTTTTAGACCTAGAATTAATCTGAAAAGAGTTTTGTGTTACTAGATTATTGTGTTAATTTGTTGGTTATGGTGTTCTTTTCATAGGTCAGGTCATGAATCTTACACTTTCCTTATCAAGTTCACAATCCCAAGTTTTCTGGATCAACCTGCTAAATCGGACAAAAAAAATATAAAATTAGGTCCTAATATTTAATTTCACCCAGAGTAAAACATTTTATCGGTTTGGTCACTCACATTTCATATGTTAAGAAATTAGGTCCTTGTATCCATGATTGCTAACTTTTCATGGAATCTCAGGGCTCTGCTATATCTCAGAACATGAACATATGAATACAAGACAAAAACAGCTAACAAAACATTGACATAAGGACTTGATTGAGAGATGTATGAAACATCAAGGACTCCTTCGATGATGTTTTGTTCCAGGATGAAATAGGTTAGAACAGAATCGCAAACAAACCACAGGTCCATAGATTTATTTAGTTTTGATTCTGGGAACCATAAACAAACTATAAGCATGTTATATTACATATTTTACTGGATTCAGGAAATGTTCACAAGCTGAAGTTGCCCTCTACTCTCAACTTAGCCTCGGGACCTATTCCTTTCTCTTACTACTGCCAAAAAAAAAACAATGAGGCTTAGCACAACAAGACTGCTCCTCTCGGGTAAATATTCTGAGTATCATTGTTTAACAATGCGGCGCATTGTGGATTGCACTGTTGTAAAAGCAATATTTTTTATGTGTGTTTGGCATTGTAGCTGTGGCTGTGGCTGTGTTTATAAAAAAACGTTATTTATATATGTTTGGTTACATAATAAACACAGTTTAAAGTTTGTGGGACCCATTATAATTTGCATTCAAACTGCAAGATTAGATGAAGAGACTTCAAGCTGCTTCGTTGCAAAATATGTTACAACACAATAACCAGAGGCGCCTAGGATAACTGACTCTTTCCCTTCTCCTTCTCTTCTCTTTCTTCTTCTTATGCACTTCCTTATCTTCACCGTTCTACATCATGAAAAGTGGAGAGTGAATTAATTCACTCTCTACTGTTCACGTTGAAGAACAATGAAAAGCAACTCCCTCGCCACTACCCTCTGCCAGTAGACATCTCTGTCACGTAGGGCAGCCTGCTCTTCCCCTTCTTCTTCTCTTTCTCCTTCTCCTTTTGCAACATTTAGTTGCTCTCCAATGTTCATGTGAATAGTGGAGAGCAGCTCCATTGTTCATGGATTGAACTGGTCCAGCCTAAATCTAAATGTATTTAACCGGATTTGACCTAGTAAAATAAATAAAAAATCCAAAAATATTTTTTGAATATTGTGTTTTATTTCAAAAAAAACTAATATGTAACATGATTCAATAACACTACATAATTACATTCAAAAGAGATCGTATGATGACGTAGCATTATAGAATTTGATCGTAATCCTAATTTTATTCCTAATGATATTTTACCTGATGTTATTACACGCTCAAGAAACCATGAAACTGTAGTCATTTTCGGATAGATTTTGTACGTGATGAAATTGCACATAGTTTAATAAAATAATAAAAAAATATTTTATATGAAATATTATTTATTTCATGATATAATAGCAATAGTTAAATTTACAATATTTCAATTAAAAACTATCAATATTAATATATGTCTTTTTTAGTTATTTTATAATCTTAATTTAAAAAGTATTTTTAACTAAATACATTAAACTATTTTTTATTTAATCTCAATTTTAACCAAACATATATTTGTCCAACCTCAATTAAAAATATTTTTTATAAAATAATTTTTTTTAAAATCACAATCATAACAATTTCGGTAAAATCTAATAAAGATGTGGTTGCCGATGAAACGCAGATTACACCGTTGTCAAACAGGCACATATGTCTCTCTTGATGCTTCCTATTGCTGTAGCACTGTCGGTATTGATGGTTTTTTAAACACACCAAAACCATCCACAGTTTGAAGAATATGATTAGGAACTAGAGCCCACCTTCAATATCCCACCTGATGAGGCAGGGGGGCTTTTTCCTTCCTTGATTCCCATGGATATCATGGCTTCCAACCATTTGATTGGTGTCCTTTGCACGATGAATCAATATTCCACTGTACTTGTCTCCTTGTACAAAAGAATTATCATGGATTGTCCCGAAATCAACCCTAATATTCTTCCGGAGAAAAAAAGTTAAAGCCTGGTACTGTTACTATGATTATCCTGATCAATAGCTTTTTCCCTTTCAAACAACAGGTGTTTGACTGGTAGTGCTGAGCTCTTTGTGCTTGCGTGCAAGATCATCTTCTTTAAACTGGTGGACTTGTGCTCTGTTTTAGGAACCTTTTTGAAACTTGGTCTTGAATCTTTTTGTAATTCTTTCGATGCAGTAATCTTTTTTATCAACGCTCTAGAGCTTTCAAAAGTGATTGAAGTTAGTTTGAACTTGATTCTTGATTATTTTGATCTGAAATATGCATTTTGCCAGGTTCACTTCATCTACTTACATGGTATAATTCTTTACTCTCATATCACCTTGATTTGATGTCCATGGAAGCCATCTAAAATCAGATTTTCACTGGAATTTTTTTTTAATTGGGAGAAGATCTAGTTCTGCCAAAACTTTCATTAATGTTGAACCATGAAGCATGTCTCTTCTATGATTTTGCATATCAGGGCACGAAAGATAGCTGTATCTGTGCGATTAATCACAAAATACTCTGGTTCTTCGATGCGGGAGAAAAGCAAGATAAATGAGATCGGTTGCTTGAATCTACCAAGTCCCATTAATGAGGCACAAAGAACTGAACTTGGCTAATGGAGCAAGATGCACTGAGATTCTCTGTAAACCGTACAGGGCCTGCGAGCCCAAGTGCTGTGGCCATGGCCTAAACTGGGAGCTAAAGTTGATTGTTCAAGTTCATTGTTTAAGGTGGTCCTGAATTGGGACCGAAGACGCACATCAAGCGATCTTACAAAATACATACTTCTAGCATTGATCCATTACAGTAGACTTTTAAAAACATATTCGTTAGTTAGACTGCTGTCACTATTATCTCAGGACCGCAACTCTTTTTTTTTTTTTAGTGAATATCCGGCCAGTTTACTCCCACCACGACTAATCCCACGGCTCACTGAACATTCTACAAATCTAATAAGCATATACAGCACCACAAAAATAACAAACATACACGGTAAAATTTAAACTCGAATATAAAAAAAAGCGAATACAAAAAAAAAAAGTCTCTTCACTAAAACCTCAATTGGAGGACCGCAACTCTTTAATTTGACCTTGCAAAAGCAGATTGCTTTCTCGGAGAACCGTTAGAAGATCATTATAATCCCAGGGCCACATCTCTCTGACCTAACAAAAGTAGATTGCTTTCTTGGGGAACCTCAAGTAGGTTCTTAATGCGGGCCTGTCCATGATGACGTAGCAACACGACCCACCGACATCGACATCACTTACTAGATGACAAAGGACATTGAACTTTCATCATTCACAGAGCGCATGAACAATTTCAGAGACCAGGCATCTTTGCTTATGGACCAGAATGCATTTTACAGGAAATCAAATCATATGACTTCCCATTCATTAAAAACAGCAATCATCTTTACAGAAAACAGAAACTCTGCAACAACTTTGAAGCAGATGTTTCAGAAACCACAAAAACCAGGTAACATGGGGCAGAATACAAGCTTTGCATTTGCCCATCTGATAGTTGATTTTTTTTTTTTAAGTCTAAGACCCTAAAATGTTTCAAAACGTAATGTATTCATTAAGCCTTCAAGCTCCATGACGAGGACGTAGAATCATCATGAACAAAAGATCTTGAAGTTAGAGGAATAAAACGTCTCTGTCTACCACTTCTGCTTCCAGCAGTTGAAGGGCAAGGTGTGAATGAAGGGGAAGTTACCGGATTAGAAGAAGATATGAACCTAGTCGAACGGCTTCTCAATTTCTTCTTCTCTTGTACAATATCATCGGATCTAACTTGGCGGATTTTTGTTTGATTCAACTCAGCTGGAAGAACACAGTTGCAAAGAAAACCTGAAAGTTTTTCAGAAGCAACACCAACGTTAAATTCATGCCTGATTTGCCGGATAAGGAAAGGTAAGGTTGATAATAATCTAAATTGCATATGGCTTCTGAAGGCACGCGTTGGGATGATGCAAACCAATAGAATTAGATAATGTTGCAACCTTAACTGCTGGCTATCCATGTTTCTTTGTAAACCACTAAAATACCTCTGCGGGAATCATCTATTGAAAATCTTCATGCCATGAAAATATCAAAATTCTCGTAAAGAAATTTTTAAAAGCGAAATAATAACTAGTTTTGATATCCTCCAATAAAAAATGGTGAAAAAGACTTCATGTTGGAGTGGCTAAATAGAAACCTGAGCTGAATTGTGACTCGGATAAGACCAACATCATGGCTAACTCAAAGATCTGGCATTTTCAGGGTGAGAATGACTAGAAAAGGAATTATAAAAATGACTAGAAAAGGAATTATAAACAAAGACAGACTCGAAATAGAACACTTCATGGCTTGCAATTCTTTTACTATAAATTCACTAATGATAAAATCGGAAACATACCCTTAACCAGGTTATAAAACTAGATGTGTGGATATGCAAAAACCAGAAAAAAGATGGTGGAATTCATGATAATGTGCAAATTGCGGTTGCATGAGCACCACTCTTTTTTCCTGTCTTTGTAAGCATAAAACAATCTGAAAGCAGAAACAAGTCCGATAGCATAAACCAGTTTGAAGGGGCCTCTTACCTATACGAGCAAGACGATTAACCCATCGTGGAATTTTTTTCCCAGTCAACTTGAGACACACATCATTACAGAAGTGATTGCAGTTCTTAGTGATAAGATGGTAAGCATTCCCAGGAAACTCCTGAGCTAATTTCTCCATGAACACCCGAACTTCTTTAGGACCCAAATCAGTTCTTCCAATCAATATTGATTTTCTAAACATAAATCCCGGGCATTGCTTCGGCTCAACCTCAAAAATCCCCGTTGTCGGATGATCATGTGCTCCAAAACCATATTCAACACCGTGAACTACATTATCACAGCGAAAAACAAAAGATTCAATTTAGTTCACGTCACAACTAATTAAAAAACACTCTTAATTGTCAATGGCTGGCCCAAATTCATTTTTTTCCTCCCACCAAATCTCAACAAACCAGACTAAGTTTTACTTATTTGACTAACATGAGATCACTGTAAAATAAACAAATCAATAAACTTTCCTTTCAAGCCTCTATGATTTCATTTTCTATAGTTAACGGAGTAGATTTCACCACATCAAAAGAACAAAAAAAAAAAAAACCACTTTCCTCACTCCCCGGATAAATAAATACAGAAAACAAGAAAAACAAAAGATTTATCATGAATTAATCCCATAAATTACATTGCTTTCCTATCTTTTTCCATTCATTTCATTTTCTCAGCAACCAAACTACTCTAAAACATAAACACGCTTTTCCTTAGATCTAAACAGTGAAAAAAAAAAACTTTGAAGAAACAAAACAAACCCCTTCATTTTTCTTATAAAAAACATCGTTAAAATCGAAAAACAAAAGAACCCAGAAAAAAGTGAGCATAAAAAAGATCAGAACTTTATAAGCGATCACTAACCTTGTACACCGGAATGGTAGATACCAAGACCAACCCAGTAAGCGTAACCATTAATCGTCGTCAAATCATAAACATTTAAGTAAACTGGAACCGTCCCAGTTTTCTTTTTCTTGTTCAACATCACCATTCTACGCAGCATTTCTTTCTTTTTCTTTAAGCAAAAGAAAAGAAAGAAATGGTGATGGTGATGGTGATGGTGGTTATAGCAAGCAAAGAGGAGCCCAGTATTTTAAGGGATCGAGGAAATTCGAGGAATTTCAGGGGTTGAATTGGGAACCGAAGTATTTATTTATTTATAAATAAAAATATGTGGTGAGAGCAGACAGAGGGGAGAATTTTGTACTTTGGGTTGCACCGGCGGCCATAGAAGAGCCCGCAAGCCTTCCTTATCCTTCTGCTTTTGGTTTTTATATGCTCAGACAGGATAAACGGTGAATTATATTGACCCTGAAAGTTTATTAATTATCCAAACTGCCATTGGGTTCACTTTCCTTCACTGCTGCTTTCTTTTGGTTGCTGGGAATTGGGATGGAGTGGAAATGTACTTGGGATAGATTTAGGTATTGCTTTGGAGTAAATTATAAATATAGTCCTTGCAGTTTAATAAAAATGAGTAATTATTCCTTGTACTTTATATGATGTATTTAATTTTTTTTTAATAATCTTAGTAATTTAACTTGGTTTTTTATTTTATGGTATTGTTATATTTGATAGATAAATTAATTTTGATAAATAAATTTACTAGTTGAGATGTTAATGAGCTTTTTGAGATAAAATTAGATAGGTGGTTTGTGTTTTGTAATGAGCAAGGTTGATTTTTTTTTTTTTAACTTTAAAAAACAATATTCAAATACTATTAACTTTAAAAATGATATAAAATCCTCGAGTCAATTCAAGTTAGAATGGCAAATTCACGTTCTATAACATGAGGCTGGATTGTCCTTATAAAAAAGAGAAAAAACAAAATAAGCTTAATATTCAATAAATTCAATATTAGAAAATGAAATTTAAAATAAAAATCGGTGTAAAAATAGATAAAAAAGAAAGACTAATGTCAATTTGGATTAACATTTCATACTTATAATCCGCATCATGAGATTGGGTTCACTGCACCAAAAAATTTACGAAATTTGATTCTCAATTAATCTAATATCAAGGATGAAATTGAAAAAAAAAAACTAAATTAAAAAAAAAATAAGGATCAAATTTAATATAAAAAAATAAAATAAAATAACAAGAGAATGAAATTGAAAAGCAATTTTAATCAGATAAGTGATATAAAAAATAAATAGAATTCAAAAAAATAAAAATCAAATTTGATATACATATAAAATAAGATTGAATGTTAAGAAATGAAAATTTA
This sequence comes from Populus alba, assembly GCF_005239225.2. Lineage (NCBI taxonomy): Eukaryota > Viridiplantae > Streptophyta > Magnoliopsida > Malpighiales > Salicaceae > Populus > Populus alba. Next base: position 1,834,830 of record NC_133301.1, on the reverse strand, counting down.
AAAAAAAATTCAAAATAAATAAAAAGCAATCAAAAAAATAAATACTATAATCGGTTTTTTAAAAAAATATTTAACATTTTTAAAATATCAAATCGCCCTTAATTTACTTGTTTATTATCAAACACCCAGGATCAAATGATAAAAAAAAAAAAAAAAAAAAAAACTCCGACATAATTGAGATGCTTTAATCATTAAACATATTTTATATGAGATTTTCTTATGGTATCCCACCAAATTTATTTTTATTTATTTAACTGAAGAATAAATGAAGAATCGCCTCATCTTCCCTTTCTTCCTCTCTTTTCTTTTTCATGGCTAATTATTTCAAATTCAATACTTTTTACTGTTAGATTTGATGTTTTTCACGATGTTCTGTTTAGTTTATCCGACACCTTCCTTGGTTGAAGGTTCATGTTTTTTTTTCTCCCACGGATCCTTTAATGGGTCTTTATTCACTTATATTGCTAAGTAATTAATTTCACATCTCCTGTTAATGAAAATATCAGGTGGAAGATAGAGGTAGCAGAGCAACTTATCTATCAATGATACTAAAAAGTATTTAAAAATATGAAAACAGTTGTTTTTAAATTGTATTTATTCAGAATTGTCTTAAAATATTATATTTTTTATTTTTTTTAAATTATTTTTTAATTCAGCGTATCAAAACAATAAAAAAATTAAATAAATTTTAATTTTAATTTTACTCAACACCTATTTGAAACATAATGCCAAACAATAGCTTAATATAACATGTAAATCTGTTTCAATCCCTATATTTATATTAAGAGAATCTTCATGTATTTTGATTGATTTTAGATCAAGTAAAGTTTGTATAAAAGAAAAAATATTTCATGTATTTATCACTCACTTATTTCACTTGATAGGCATCACCATGTTCAATGGATTCACCAAAATTATTATACATTCATTTGGCTTTTTTATGGGATGAATGCATTTCTAATCACACAATCAATGAATTTATTGTTTTTCCTCCGTTTCAAATCATTCTTTGACATTTCATGGTTGGTTTTAAACACAAAAGCAACCACATAAACTAAGGGTAAAGAAAGTAAAAAATCTAATTTTTATTTTTATTTTTTAAAATTATTTTAATTAGTTGATATTAATTTTTTAAAAAATAAAAAAATTATTTTAATATATTTATAAGTAAAAAATATTTTTAAAAACAATCACTACCATACTTTTAAATATCTTTTATAAAAACATAATTATAAAATTCTATGTGATTTACTTTTTACAATATTCAGGATATTAAGAAAGAGGATCGACACATGTTTATTCTGTTTTTTTCTATTTTTTAAAAAATATTATATGTTAATTAAATGAACGGATGAATTTTATGTTTTGTCGGGGTAAGTTCCTAACAATGTCAATATCTTAATCCATTCTCCAAATTAATCAAGTTTTAGGTCCATCCTTTGAGCGGTACGAGTTTTATAGCTAGTTATCAGTTTTAGAAAGGTATTAAATATTTAGGTTTTATTTTTTTTTTGTTTCAAAAATAATTTTTAGTTTTTCTATTATTTTAATATCTTAATATTAAAAATAATTTTTTAAAAATAAAAAAAAAACAACTAAAATAGCCTCGTAATCGTGCTCCATACGTGGAAAGTCGGGATTCTAAAACTCTCTGGATTTTTAAAATCGGGATTCTAAAATTCCTCGTGGATTTTTCAAGGAGTAATTTATAAAGTAAAAGACGAATGGAAGAATCTAAAGAGGTCGACATTGGTTCCACCGGCAGTCAACAGTCGCCGCGCCACCAGCATCTCCACGGGCCTTTGTCCTCTGCTTCTGTATTAAAATAACAAGACAGTCCAGCCTCCATACCGTTTCCATCTTCAAATCTACTTTCTTATTTGGACATGGAATTTTTGAGATATCACAGAACTGCCATTTCTCATTTCGGTAATTTAAAATAAATGGGCACCAAACGAAGGATAATTTATACACTAATTCGTAGGTTTGCTCACGTGGAGTTTGGCTGGTGTCTCGTTGTGAAAATAACATATATAAAAAGAAAAAAAAAATAAAAATAAATATATTTATGAGATAATTTAAATTTAATTTATATTCTTTTTATAATACGAATGACACGAGATACACTTCTTCATCTAATTTTTTTTTTTCTTGAGGACAGTAATAAAACAATACCATAATGTCCACACAAATTTTTAGGGTTGAATAAAAAAACTAAAAAAAATTAATAAAAAAACCGAAACCATGAAAAAAAACCGATTAAAATTTTGAAAAACCTAACTAGTTCGGTTTTATAAGCTTGAAACTGAAAAAAAACCAAACTAAACCGAACTCAAACAAAAAAAAACCGAGTCAAACTACTTTAAACCAATTTTTATCCTAAACCAAATTGAACATAATCGGCTAGTTTAAACCGGTTTTGATTTTTTTAATTTCAATTTAGTTTTTTTAATAAAAACCAAATAAAAAATGATCATCCCTACAAATTTTACCTTTCATTGGCACTAAATTAAATTAGTTGTAACCGTCAACTTTAGTTATTTCTCTATGCTTGGAAAATGCTCACGCTTTAATTTTTTTGAATTTATTTAATTTTTTTGCATCTAATTTCAGAGTCTATTTGGATGTCTATAAAGAGATATATTTGACAATGAATTTAAATTTCAAAATTTATTTTTCACAAGCAGTTTGTAATAAAAGCTAAGAATACAAGGCTGGAATAAAACACAACGTCAAAGTTGTGTGTTTAAAAATGCATATAATATAGTTTAGAATAAATATTTTCAAATAAAAAAAAATGATTCAACATTTAGAAATAACTTTTTAATTAATGCAAAAAAATTATTATAAATCAAATACATACTCATCATATTGCTTTAAATCCAACCCGAGTCGTGTCAATCTAAAATCTTACCCACCTAGGGGCTGTTTGGTAGACAATTTCAATTTTTTTTTTTGCTAAAATTGAGTTCGGTTTGTACTTTCTGGATCGTTTTGATGTGCTGATATCAAAAATGATTTGGCATACTTTTCGGCACGAAAAACTATTTGAAAAGGTGGTTTGATTTGTTTTTTAAAATATTTTTTGTGTTAAAATATATCAAAATAATATATTTTTTTATTTTTTAAAAATTATTTTTAAGATCATAACATCAAAATGATATAAAAAATTAATTTTTTAACAAAAAAATTAAATTTTGATGGAACGTTATTTTACACTACATTCTCAAACATTCTTTTAATCAATTCTAGTAAAAAAAAAACTCATGTAACTAAATCAAAAAATTAAAATAATATGGTTAATCCGGAGGTTAAAACTTAACCATCAATCTCTTAATTTATTTTCTTTTAATATATATTTTTTTAAAATATCATTTTAATTGAAAATTAAAAAATAAAATCAAACAAAGATTTAAGCTTCTAGAATCATAAAATCAAGTTTTAAGACTATACAAATAATTACTCTCTAAAAAATATCATGCTGGTCATGATCTCGGCATTGAAGAGATTGTCCGCAGAGTAATTGAAGACCTTATATATATATATATATATATATATATATATATATATATATATATATATATAGTGATCATTTTAAGATATAGTTTTAAAATCCTAAAAAAGTTAAAAGAAATGATGAAAACCAGAGGACCATCATGATTTTGTAACCAGTCTGGAGACAACCATTAATTATTTCAGCCTTGGAGGCAGAGGCAGAGCATATTGTCAAAATGAGTTGAGGTCCACATCATGAAAACTTATCATGAATCAATTGTACGCGGTGTTTATTTTTTCTTTTAAATTATTTGTTTTTAAATTATATTTTAATATTTTTACATTGTTTTAATATATTAAAATTTAAAATAAAATAGATATTATTTTAATATATTTTTAAATAAAAAAAACATTTTTTTTTAACTCACTGCAGCTCTGCTGTACTATGTTCACACAACGTCGATATGCATGTTGTAAAGATACCGCGTGGTGCTGTTATACCCATGAAAAATCCACCTCTACCTAAAAACTAATGTTTTAATATATATATATATATATATATATATATATATATATAAAGTTACTTGAATAGATTTATTATATCATTTAAATTAAAAAATTAAAAAACAATGTTCTAACTTGCATAATCCTTTAATTTGTTTGGTTTTAAAAAAAAAACAATCACGGCTGGGTATAAGGATATGATGATTTAAAAGTATATTTGGAAATATGATTATGGTTCATTTTAAAAATAATTTTCATACTAAAATATATTAAAATAATATATTTTTTTATTTTTTTTTAAAATTATTTTTGAAATTAATGCAATCAAAATGATCTAAAATATATAAAATAATTATTTTTTAGTAAAAAAAATTAAATTTTTATGGAATATTGTTTGGACTGTGTTCCCGAACCGTGGTTATGAGGGATAAATAATTAAAAATTTGAAAAACTATCTATATTTACAATACATGTAACAACAATAAAAAACAACTTGCCTAGGATACGTATATTGTATTTGTTTTAAAACCTTGCTAGTAAAAAAAAAGAGAAAAATACAACCAAATATATTTAAAAATTCTTATAGTTTCTAAATTCAACACAGCCTGATAGATATATAATTTCAAAAATTATAGTTATTGCTTATTATTTACAAGCCCTATCAGTTTTATGTCGTGAAAGTCTTGCATACGCTTTGTCTATAGGCTTGAGTCCATGGCCCTATATATATATAATTTTATTATTATAGATATATAATAAATTGCAAACATCAGGTCTGAGTTGGGCCTGCAGATGGTTAGACCTAATTGTGGGCCTAATATGGGCTTGTTTCACGGGATGGACTTGCGAAATAAGGCAACAACTCATGCCACCCATCAACAACAAAGTCCAGCCCATCCCGTGAAAGTAGAAACTAGAAACCTTCCAAGTTCCAGGCACTAGTAATAATAACTACTTTTGGTACGAGGTAACTTTTTGCCTGACCACATAGAACAAAAAATAAAATTAATTAATTAATTAATAGTTTCTGTTTTTTCATTGTGTTTTAATTGCGTTTCAAATTTTAGTAGTCTTTGCTTTTGTCCAATCTCAAAGAAAAAAAATGTATGGTTATATATATAATATATATATATATATATCAAATCTTGATTTTGTAAGAGCTAAGATAAATTTATTTTAATTTATTTTGCATGGAAAATTCATCTCACTATAATTTTAATAAAATATTAAAAAAAAAACCAAAATAAAAAATGATTTTCTCAAATCTATTTTTTTAAATCATTTTTATAAGAAGTACTACAATACTAAACATATCCAAAATTTTATAATCTAAAGGAAAATATGATATCATAAATTTTCAGTTCACTCCATCTAAAACCCAAAAAAAAAAAGAGAGAGAGAATACATTAGGTAAATCTTGGTATTATTTAAAAGTTTGGTAATGATTGTTTTTTTTTAAATAAAAAATACCATAAAATATGATTTCAACAGCTAAAACAAATAAAACTTTCAAAAAATTCTTCAATTATAAAAGAAATCTAGATAAATTATCTATTAGTTTTCTAAATCTAACCTAATAATTGACCAGATCTAAAGTAGAGATCATGAGTTTTAACTGAGTTAGTGGATCAACCTTAATTTTATTATTATTTTTTTTTTATAAATCAAAATAACTTTATTTTTGTTAAAAAAATAAATAGCAAATAAGTTGCAATTAAATTTTGACTAGGTCACTTGATCATTTTTTTTTATTTTTTTTATTTTCTCTTAAACCCAATCTAGTTCTAGATTTGGGTCAAACGGACGACTTATAGTGCTAAACAGAGTTTTTAAACTATTTCTTCTCCATTGCATCTATGAGATATCAATAAATTCTCAGTCAGATGAATTATAACCGAAATGCAGCCAATCCCAAACAAAGCCTTAATTAGTCTTTAGCAAATGTAATTATTTTCTAATTACCTAAAACATATAATTTCTCTTTTCTTGTAAAAACTTTATACTTTACCGTGTGATAGAAATGATTTATATATTTTAGTCTATCATATAAGTTTTACATGGTGAAAAAAAAAGGAATTTTGATAATTTTGTACATAAAAATAAGACTATTTAAAATTGTTGTTAAACAAAATTGACGAATCATATTGAGAATTCATGAATACACTGGGATTTAATCAAAATAATAAATAATTGAGGGTCCTAATAAAAAAGCCCACACCTTAAGTCTTAAACCCCCCCCCCACCCGAAATAATAATAAAAAAATCTCCCTTGCTAACACTCCAATGGCTCGCTTGATTCGAACTGCAACAAGAACCCTTTTCTCTTCCTTTTCTTCTTCTACTTCATCACTTCTCCAAACAAGAAATGCCATCACATCTTCATTTCTCTTCCAATCCCCCAGACCTTACTCAGCTGACAACAAAATTACTAAATCGCCATTCGAAGCTAACATTCTCAGAATCATCGATAAGGAAATCGATTACCAGTCTGAATATGCCCCTCCATACCAGGTCCTTTCAGTATTTAAATCTCTCTGTTGTTTTAAATTTTTACTATTTTCTGATGAATATCTTCTGGGTTCATGTTTGGTTGCCGAGAAAATGAACAAGAAGTTAACATGACAAGACTAGAATTGAGTTGTTAAATTGTTGCTTTTCTGGCTCTTTAAGTTTAATAAAAAAAATGGGTTCATAATAGTTTTTTATTTACCAGTGTAATTTTTTTAGAAGATTTTTTTTTGCGTTCACGTATGGAAGTAATGAGCTTTAGCTGTGTAATTCATTTAGAAGATTTTTGTTTTGGCGTTCAGGCATGAAAGTACTGAGCTTTACTGTGTAATTCATTTAGAAGATTGATTTATGGAGTGAAATTGTTATATTACGACTGAATTAATATATTTTTTTATCCCTGGTAAAAAATTAAAAATGGGTTCATAATAGGTCTTTATTTACTTGTGTAATTTATTTAGAAGATTTTTTTTTGGGTGCATTTAAGCATGAAAGTAAAAATCTCTACTTATGTAATTTATTTAGGAGATTAATTTATGAAGTGAAATTGTTATATCAGTAGCGAGTTAATTATTTCTTTATCCCCAGTTAAAAAAAAGGGTCTCTTGATAGTTTGTTCTTAATGTGTCTGATCTTTACTTGAAGAGTTTAAATTTCTCACATTGAAGCTTTAGCTTTGTACTTGTGTAATTTATGCGATTGACTTGTTGTGTTAATAGTAACTGGTTTTGTTATTTGGATTATGTAGCCGGAGACGAGATTTCATTCATTTACAGTGGAAGATCGATCAGGAGAGCAGTGGATGATAATGAGGGGTAAATATGATGATATTGAAGATGTTAAACTTGAAGTTACAATGTTTGACGGATATGTAACTGTTCCAAAACTCGGAGATGATGCCTCAGGCGAAGATGTGCGTCTTCACATTAGTTTTATTGTTGATGTTTCCAAAGGGGATGGTGGTGAAAATTTGGAGTTTCTATGCTCAGCGTGGCCTGATCGTTTGGAGATTCAGAAAGTTTACTTGCTCAGGGGTGAGAAGATGCCGGGAAGGCCTTATATGGGGCCTGATTTCAGGTGTGGACCTTTCTTTTCTTTTCTTTTGATGATTGTGGTGCTTGTGTTTGTTTTGCAATTAGTTTTTGCTTGGTTGGTTAACTTAGGTTTGGACTAAATGTTTTGTTTTTAGGAAGTTGAATAAAGAGCTTCAGAAGAGGCTTCGCGAGTACTTGGAGGCAAGGGGGGTAAATGATGAACTTTCTTTCTTCTTGCATGATTATATGCTGAATAAGGATAGGATTGAACTTATACAATGGCTTGGAAAGGTCAAATCTTTTGTAGAAAAATAGAAGGGTGTTTTTTTATGGTGCCCTTTATGAGACAGCTTTGTTTATTTTTATTTTTTTCTATTATTTCACGAGATCACTGTTATTCAGTATGTAGCTCACGGAAATGAAATTCTTGGATTCCTGACTAATGACTCTCTAAGGGTATTCTGATGGTAAGCTACTCGCGATTGATTCATACAGATAGAAAGTTGCAGGAAATACTTTATTTTATTTTTCCTGAGCCACATTGCATTTCTCTCTCTTTTGTGGTCTTGCCAGTACAAGTATGGAAACATGAACTTCTGAACTCTACTTACAGAAAATATCTACATAACAGAAGACATTATGGGCAGTGTGATTTTATTTTAATTTTCTTTTGAAACATTAGCTATATCAGATTGCTATATTCGTGGCCACTTACCTTACACATTGAATTGCTAAAATAGCAGCAAAGGCATTCTACTGGTCCAGGCTGTAATTTCATTTGTTCTTGCTATTCTAATGTGGAAACTCATATGTTTAAGAAATTAACTATAAACTATTCAAAGAAACTCTTGAAGTGAAACCATTGTGCTTGAAACTGCATATTCAAATAAGGGTTCTCCTTTAGTTATTCAAAATTGGATAACAAATTTTTGTCCAGAAACGGGTAAAGGCATAGCAATACCTTTTTTAGGAGCCATTGTTGAATATGGATAGGGCCATTTCTTGGTGCAATGCTCTTGAAACCCTGAGTTGTAGGCTTGGGTCTTGAAAGCAGCCGCTCTATCTCCAAAATTCTGATCGCAAGGATGGTAAAAAGTTCACTCATATGGGAACCTACTTCAGTGGGACTTGGGGTGTGGACTATTTATAGTTGAGCATGGAAATATGGAAATATTATCGGCCATGAGCATAACTGAGGGTAGCTCAAACCCAGTAAATGAGTGTTGAATTTTCATTATGAGCTGGTGAGCTTGGAATCAACTGCTTGATTATAGAGATTCATAACTGGGAACTATCATCTTAGAGACTCTCTATGTGCAAAATCTCTCACTCATTATGGACTTGACTAATGAGTTATACCAACCAACTTGAAAATTGAACCAAGGTACTCAAAAGGTTCAGGGATGAAGGAAATAAAACTCAGTGAATCAAAGGATTCATTAGGGAGGATTATTGCAACATTTATGCCTTCATGATGACTTGGGGGTTGCACGTTGAAAGATGGGACTTTTAGAGAGGAGGGATAAGTACGGGAACTAGAGATAACAGTTTAAGTTGCAGTCTTAGTTCTTTTTAGGATCTAAATTATGATTTCTTTGCATCATTTTTATTCATCTTAGATGCATATTGAGCAAAAGATTTACAGTTTGTAGTGACATGTTTCATCCTATATTGGCTAAAATCACATAAATAGATTGCTAACCATTGTTCTTGACATCTTGCGGTTAGAATCAACGAGACTCTCTTGTTTTCTGTATAACCTTATTTGACTTGAGTCACAGCTATATCAATATTTCTATTGCTTGGCTGAACAATGAGTTTGATTCAATTCCCAAATGGCACACTTCCTATCTCTGCTCCTTTTGTATCTTGTGCTCTAATCCATTTCTTCCAATGACACTAGCATCGTTGCTTTTGGCATCCAGTCCTAGTATATTTTCAAGGAATCGTCCCACTCCAACCTTTGAAGTGCCCATAAGAGAAACACAGACGAGGTTTGCTTTCAGTAGAACTGTTTGATTGGTTTAGCAACGCAATTGATGTTGGCCTTGTTAAGCCTAACATAGCAGGTTGTGATGGGACAAAAGGTATATTTGTGTTTGTGTAGCACTTGGCATATTGTGGTAAATTATTGTACATCAACATGCTCAAACATTAAAACAATTACAGAATTGCATGCTTGTGTAATTAGATTGGATCAATATGTGACATCATTTGATTTTATTATCAAGTCGGTGTGTTTAGGTGTTGAATGATGTAAGATACTGATATTGCCTTTTGTCAGGTTTATTTCGGTGATATCTAGTAATTAACTGGCAGGCTTCCATAACATCATGCCGGCCATCTTTTCTTCTCTTGATAATTTTCTAACAGGACACTGTTATGCTTTCGTGTTGAAACAAACAGCCAACATGGGTTGTCATGTTACGGTTCTGTGGCAGAATCAGGTCAAATGAATTTGAATTTGATATAAAGCTGAAAACAATAAGCAATGTTGAGATGGTGATGATGTGGGTTTATATGAACAGTAACCCCTGTCTTGCTCTTAATGGAATAATGTGCTATGACTGTGCTCAAGTTAAGGGCAGGGTCTGGTTGTGGTTTTTTAGAATCTTTATTAATCAAATGCAAGGCTTAGTAATTTCCGAGGAATGAAAACCTGCCCAGATCAACACCAGCTATATTGGGCGAACAGTCCATGCACCGTCTTCCTGGCCAGACATTTTGGTCTGACGAGGTATGGCTAGTTCTTTTAGGGTTTAGAGGGGAGGTTCTTGCCAGTTGCTCAACTTCTTGGTGAAAAAAGGGTCAGGAGAAAGAAGGACGAGTATCCATTCCATGATCCCTTGTTGCATGCACCTGATTTTGGTATAGTTTCTGACTTCTTATAGAGATGCTGATCTAAACTTAATGTAATGAATTGAAACTGAGAAGGGCATGGCTGCTAAACAGATGACTTTATTTTAGGAGAAAACCTTGAAAAAAAAAAAAAAAAAAAAACCCTTCATTGCAGGAGACCAGCCTGGTTCAACTTGTTAAGCCCTTAAAAGAGGGCATGCACTATTCGACGAAGAAAACTGTGTTAAATGTGATGCAATGTAAGCTGACTATACACTGTTTTAACACAGAATCAAATCTTCCCTAGATTTAACGATCAGTTTGCGAAAGAGACACCTTACACGTTACTTGGTAAAGGACAAACACAGAGTCTGTTTAGGGTTCTTAGATAATGGAGAAAGTCTCAATCAAAAATTGTAAATGACAAGGCAACAGCTTCTCCTCCACTAGTAAATGCACATAAATACAATTTATCCTTTGCTTTTCTATAATGCCTAATTTGATATTATTTCCTGTTAACAACATCAGATCTTTCACTGTATGAAGATTTTTGTGTTTACTTTCTGTTCGAGGCAAGGTGAATCCGTGATAACTGATAATGTAGGAAAAAAACCCTTCACACGGCTGCAATAGTCTCATGTTCGGGCTTGCGGGTCTTGTCAGAGAAAAGCACATCTTAAGAAGAGAGACAATACCTCGAGCTTACAAGCTCCAAACCCTCGACTTCTAGCCAATATGAAATATTCGCATCGAGGCTCCGAGTTGAGGGGCGAGTCGAGAGCAGATAGCTCATGCTTACACAGACAACGTCAAAGCTTACACAGACAACGTCATTAATGATGTTAGCTCGAATTCGGTACATGATTGACCCCTTAAAAAGTATTATCTCACGTTGAGCTCATAGTCTCAAAGTAAATTTGTCATGAAAAGACATCAAAAAGAAAGAAAATCTGCTACTAGAAACTTGTAAATGTCTATTCTCTCCACTCCTAGCCACTGTAAAATATTAATATCATCATTAACTATATTGTTATTGTCATGTGAAAGTGTTTTTAATGTATTCAATCATCTAAGAGGCAGCAACAACATTTGATCATACTGAGATTGAATGGGACTTGATATGACATTTGATATGATGATTTCATTAATTAGTACTGATATTATTTGGTGTGTACGTGGGATGTTCTTGCTCCATTAACTAGATTTATGACGATCCACGACAATTTAAAAGGATAGTCTTGTTTAATCTTCTACTCTCATCAAACCATGCTCGAATATAATTAGAAAATTTTCAATTTCAAGTAACCAGAAATCGCTACAAGTGAGTAATCCTAGATTAAGAACACCGCATGATTCACGATCAGTAATCATAAAATACTCTTAATTGGCATTAAGATCTTGACCCAGCGGTTGAAGGGATTTGTTTTCTTTCTCTGCATCTTGGGTTCAAACCTCACCGTGCATGTCTATCACTCTCGTGGTACCTTACATGCTTACTGGGTTTGCAGGATGTTCAGTGAGCCATGAAATTAGTCGTAGTGCGCGCAAGCTGGCCCGGACACCCACGCAAATAATAATAAAAAAAATACTCTTAATTGACCGTATCATCTTAGAAACTTTATACACAAATTATACTGTACGTTACTAGTTAGGATTGAGGGAGATGCTCAACCTAGAGATTTCGTATAAATTTTTATGTCTCGTAGCTCAATTAATCTCATATTTTATTAAAAAAATACACCGTGCTTTCATATGATTGATGCAGCATAACTTGAACTATTGCAATCAAGGAAGGAAAGAGAATAAAAACACAATCATTTAGCATTTCTATAGCCAAAATTCACATAAATACGAGTCCAAGAAGGTTTCTGAAGATAGATTAAAGTGTAGAAAGGGGAAGAAAACACATTTTAGAGCTTGAGGGACAAGTCAAGCTTGTGAATACGATCATCTTGATTAGTCTTCAAATGACCATTGCCAATCCACCTATCAATTCCAGGGTCTGCCGGAGAACCTATAGGACTAGTCCTCTCTAAGTTGAACCTACCGACACTGGCACGCGATGGTGTTGTTGCATTCGTATAAAAATTCTCCATTGATAATTTACCTATACCTGGTTGTTGATCAATATGGGGCCTAGACCAGCTGCCATGTCCATACACGTTTCCAAAACCAGTAGATGATGATAGGTGAGAAGGCTTATGGATCATTGAGTGTACTTGAATTCCAAGAGATCTACCATGGAGAGGGAGAGAAGCCATGCTTGAATGGTGATGGTGGTGGAAGCAAGGATGTCCATAAGCTGCCATTGAAGCTTCTAATTGACTCCTTATTAATCTTTGCCCTCTTTTCGCTAGAGTCCTCTCTCTTTTATGGGCATTTTGGTGTCCTCCAAGTGCTTGTGAACTATAGAATTTTCTTTGACAATAGTTACATGAGAAAACCCTTTGCTCCCCGTCAGTACCCTGAGGAGTTTCTGGTGAAGTCTCAGATGAATCCATGCTCCTGAAGTTGTCAATAAGGTTGAGCTCTCGATTGAACCACTGATTTGAATCACTCGTAGTTAGCTCTAGATCTGACTGGAGAGTTGGCCGAGCCTCTTCCTTTTGATCATATTCTTCTTCTAGGAGTTCTTGCTCGTTCTCTTCTGAGTTCTGCAGTGGAGGAGCCTGTGGTGCTGTCATGCTTGACTCTCTCCGAACCAGTGATTCCATAGGAAAGGCTCCCTCTCGAGCCTCTACTCTCCTCGCTAGTAGAATACGGAAACCTTTGTTGATTGCAAAAAAGGGACACAATCTATTCTGACAGGAAGTTAACTGCTACATATGTGCTATGTATGGAAGGATATAGTGTTTCCTACATAGATTTTGAACGATATAGAATATAAGAGATGAGTAGGTTTTGCTTGTTGTCACACACTCGAAGCTAGAATTTGCCTTTCATTGGAGCTCCACCATGGATCTATATATCCATTTGTCTGTCCATTACAGGAGGCTACTGTAAATGGAGGATCCCTACACATCAAGCTGACCACATGCTCAATAATGCCCACCTATCCTGTTGCAAAAGGCACAAATTTATGAGAAACTTACTATGCACAAACAATAAAATGTTTGGAGCTCAGCTACAATGTCGAGTGATTTGCCTGAATCATGGGGAGACCAACTGGGCTTCTAGTCTATGCATCATAGAACCCTCTCGTGTACTTTTAAGTCCTCCAACTTAGGGTACTACATTACATTATTGTGGTTAGTTAAAGAGGGTTTTTTTTTCTATTTATTTTGGGACATTCATTTTCCATGCATTGATTTTTTGTCAAATTTATTAAACTAGGCCACCCTCATGATTTGATTTAAATTCATGATTATGTATTGGATAAATTATTCGAATTTAGTTTGAGATAATTTAAAATGATTTTGTTTTAAGACTTTAAAAAATTAAAATAATATTATTTTAGTTTTTTTAATTAAATCTAGTTTAGTACGAATTGATTGAATCTCGATTAATTTACAAGGTCATCTAAGTCAATTTTCATTCAGTTTATTTAAATTGTAGTTTAAATAAGATTTTAGATTTAATGAATTTTAGATTGATTTGTGGAGTAGTTTAATAACACGAGTTTTTATAGTCTTATATTCACATTGTGATATTGTTCATTTTTTTTGGGTATAGTTTTGGAGTTGAAATTAGAGGCACCAATTCTTAGATTCTTAGCTGAATGACCTAATATTTTTACTTGTAGCAGGCATTGATCAATCAAATTGCAAGTTTAGTCAAATGAAAGGGTCAAGTCATGTTACGTACTAATCAAACATTGGTGTCACAGCAGAACAAGAATAATCTGAATTTCTTCGATCCTTCTTTTAAAATGCTTGTTGTCTGAAAAATATAATAATTAAAATAATGATTTTTTGAGTGTTAATAGACAGATATTAAATTATAAGAAAATCACTCAGTAAATCATTATAAATATCAAATAAAAAATTATCTAAAAACAAATTATTTTCAACCCAAACACAATTTAAAAAAAAATGCTTTAAGAAGAATATCCAATCTTCATTACCAAATGATGCTTCAACTACTTAAGTTTTTTTTTTTTTTTTTCATTATTATTCTTCACCTCCCTTTAAATTGCAGAGTAACCCCACCGTCATAAGAGAGTGGGCTTTCAATTACTATTGTTATTGTTATTTTGTTTTAACTTTTAAACTTTTCTTATATTAGTATTATAAATACCGCAAACTTCTTATTGTTGGCATTAAAAAAGCCATTTCAATCAAAACTAATATAATAATAAGAATTTTTTTCACATATTTTTTAAAAAAATCTAAACTCAAAATATAATAACATAAAGAATAAACCTACCTATCACTCCATCTAAACCTTAATGATGTAAGCTTATACGTTTTGATCACCAATTTTACCGTACAACGTGTTTATTTTAAAATACTATATTAGTTTATTGACTCGCACTACATTGCACTTTAAATATAAAACATTAATGTGAAAATATATGTCGAGATCACATAAAACTATTTGATATTATTATTAAAGTTAACTTAGAAGATTAACTTTGAAATCTTTCAAGTTAACTTTTTACCTAACTTAAATTTAAAATTAACTCGTATGAAAAATTGTCTTAACATGATCCAATCAACTTCATAAAAGCAACCTATATGATCGGCAAAAAGTATTGTTTGACTCTAATCTTTTTTAAGATGATGTCTTTATACTTTTAAAAAAACTAAAAAAAACAACATATTTGATTAATCTGGGCTTTGTAGCTTAGCTCGCAATCCGCATTATAGACTCTACTAGGTTTAACAAATATTTTTAAATTATTTTTTTACTTAATGATATGATAATAAAAATAGACGCTCATAAAATTAAACACCAATAAAATATAAGAATATTTATTTGAGATTGCGATAACCTTGTAAAAAACAAACCAAAACAAATTATGAAAACCAATATAAAATCAACCAAATTTCTTGATATGATCCAATTAACCTGGCCGATCTTAAAAGTAAATCGAAATAAGTTATGAAAATCAATTCAAAATTAATATATTATTAATGGATAAATTTTTTTTTAAAAAAAAAAGCATAAGAGGTTCAATTGAAAAAAAAAAGAGGGATAGAATTAAAAAAAAAAAAAAAAAAGGGGGGGGGGGGGAGGTGAACAAGGAAGGAGTTGGGTTGACCCTAGTAGGGTAGGGTGATTTATTCTAAAAGGAAAAAAACAAGAAAATATAATGTAGGTTTCGTATAATAAGCCATGAGTGGTGGGGCATGGGAGAATGGCCGACAAGGAAATTGGGCAGCTGAGGTGGAGCCATATATGCATAGGCAGGCTCAAATGAAGCCGATAGTGGCATCTTATGTAAATGGTATTATTATTGGTTTTGACATGAACAAGTCCTTAAGAAAATCAATCCTTGAGATGAGCATCATCTTTGCCTTTGTACTTTATATAATTACTATCCAAAGCATATGTCATTTTAGCCAGCTTCCTTGGAGCCCCACCTCAGCGGGGTGTTTTTGTCATCTTTCTCTCCTCGGCTCGCCCATGAGAAACACTCCATCTCTTGATTCTTTTCTATGAACAATTTGCTTGTCAAATCAGTTTGAATCAAATCTCCTCGAGATCTCTTGTCTTTGTCTGTCCAAAATTAATCCCAAGCTCTTCAAAACCCTAATCAAACAACATGAAATTTCTATTAATGCTAGGTACATATAATCCAGCTTTCAAGTACATCTTGTGCTTTTTTTTAAGTGTTTTTTTTTAACGCTGCTTGTTGCCCGTGAAAAAATTAAATTAATTTTTTTTTTTGATGTATTTTTTAAATTTTTTTAATTAAAAAATATTTTTATAAAAACACTCCATATCAAATTATTGAATTACACATTTCAAAATAAATAAATGATATTACCGGTTTGATTCAAGACTCATGTCACGAGTTGGGTTCGTTAGCTAAAATTAATAAAAAAAGATATGGTTTTGTTTTTAAAATACTATTTTATATTTTTAAAAAATTTAAACTGGGTTTTAATTAGATTGTGAATTAACTTGCTGGGTCATACAGATTTGACTAGATTAACCCTTCACTAACCGAGTTAATTATGGCCAAATTGATTTAATAACATCGAGTTTGGCTTGGAATAGCCCAATAAGATTAGCATAAGATTCAAACTTATTTTTTTATTAAATTAGGTGTTCGGGTCAGCTTGCGTGAATCTCGATTAATCCTATGAGTTTTAAAGTTAACGATTATGTAAACTTCTAGTGACCATCAAATTAGAAACCACAAAGCTCGAACCTGAGACTATAAAAAGAACAAATCTTTTGATCTCAAGTTTTTATCACTGGACCATTTATTAGATAATTTCATAAAGTTCAAGCTTGATATAGGATATGATGGGGGGTTTTCATTCAAAATATTTGTTTTTGAAAAACTTATAAATTTCTAATTTTATGTACCACAAAGCATAGATCACAATCTTCACTAGTTCAATATTGAAACGACCCAGTACCATTTTCAAGCAATAAAGATATGCCACTGCCTCGTTGTCTATTTTCTTAAATCTAGCTTATTAAAAAAAAAAAAAAAAAAGATTTTTCAATGATATAATGATACGAAAGTGCACTTTACAATTGACGTTTCTATAATTATTGTTTTCTTCCCCAGTTTTCAAACTTGTGAAGTAATTCATGGAAAACAGTATTAGGTCACAAAAAAAATGTGCATGAATGTCAAGTGGGAGTGCCCATGCATCCAATTGATAGTTAGGAATATCTCGTAATCATCCAACTAATATAAACTCTTAAATAATTCAATACCGATATTGTAAAACCCGAAATAAATATATTTGTATTATTAAAATAAATATGCTTTAAATATTTATATTATTAATTTATTTTTTATTGAATAATAAAAAATAATCGTAAAACTAGACTGGTGATACTCATTCTCATCCCTGACTTTTTTTAAAAAAGTTACGTTGTAGTCCAACATGTATTATAATATTGTTTCAGCTATATTACTTTAGATGATGTGATTGAAGAGTATTTGAATGGGCCCTAAAATCGGTGTGGGCTGACATTTGAAAGGCAAGACCGATATGAGAATCTCAGGTGGGTCTGGGCCCATTAAATCCTCGATATATATATTATATATATATATATATATTAAATGATCGTATTTGAATCAGAGATGGACAATGAAGGTCCTAATTATTCATAGAAAAAGGAAGACGAAGGTCCTAGTTCATGCTTCTTGCTGGGGACAGCACTGCACAGCTTCACATGTTAAAAACACAATAATATATATATATATATATATATATATATATATGTATATATATATATATAATTTTTTTATTTTTATTTTCAAATACGTCAACATTTTTGTCCTTTTCTTGCTTCAGGTTATCACATGCAGACAAGATGCGAATCTTCTTCGTTCTAAACCAAATCAACCCGTAGTACAATGACAATTCCCCACGATTTGACATGGATTTTAGAACCTTGTGGTCACACACCATTCGTAACTCTTTTAAAATAGTATTTTTTTTTATTTTAAAATATATTTTTTATTTTTAAAAATTAATTCTTAATATTATCATATTAAAATAATTCAAAATTATATAAAAAAAATCAATTTTAAAAAAATTTATTTTTAAATACAAAAACAAACATACTCAAAGAAGTTATTTGAGAGTGTGACAGCGGTTGCTTTTCAAATAATTTTCGTGCTGAAAAGCATGCCAATAATGTTTTTTTTATTTTTTAAAAATTATTTTTGATATCAGCATATCAAAACGATCCAAAAAATATAAACCGTATTCAATTTTAACAAAAAAAAAATTTAAAATTTTCTCAAAAAACAGATTCAATCTCAATCCCAAACAATCACTTTATCAAGCGAACAATCCATGTTTTTGGTTAAGACGGAAAGATCAAATGCCAGACAGCATCATTATGAAAATTATAGAGAGTCCCGCTTGAAACCAGGCCTGAACATGAAAGTCTTGTGTGGATCTTTTCTTGTTGGTTTTTTAGGGTTCAAGGAAGGCCCATCAAGCCCAGCCAGCTACAAGATTTATTATCGATCCCCTTTATTTCTGGTTATTAAACTTGATTTAACTAGTAGATTAACTCACTAATCATCAAAACAAAACTCATTCCATATTAGGTTTTAAACAAAATATTATGAAGTTGATTAGGTTAAATTCAATTGATCCAACAAATCAACCCATAACTTAAAAAAAACATTTAAGACGATATTATTGTGGATGTAAATTATGTTAATATCATTGCTTTGATTTTTTTTTTTTAAATCTCCAAACAATATTATTTTAGATTGATTCAAGTTAATTTTATAATCTTTATAGTTTTTCTAATTTTGAACTTCTGACCTCAACTTTGTGGCATGGTATAAATAATATAATCAATAATGATTCCAGTAATTGATGCATTAGTAACAACTGTATTGTCCTTTTATTTAGGTTCTATTTAGACTAATCCGTATTTTTAAAAAAATTAATTAATTTTTTATATATTTTAGATTATTTTGATGCGCTAATCTTAAAAATAATTTTTTTAAAATAAAAAAATATCATTTTAATATAAAAAATATTTTAAAAAATAATTAAAGTTCCTATTAAAAAAAAAAAAAATCTCTTACAAAACAACAAAAGCTTATTCTCCCTCCCTACATGTCCAGCAAATTCCTAATAAAAACAAAGCAGCCAGCCTCACCGTGCTTACGAAGAAGCTTCAGGAAATTTTTTTAAAATATTCCCCTTACGGGAGACAACATTAGCACGCGAGCCTGTCCTTCTGAGCGCGTGAGGGCTAGGCGCTAGTCCTGGATTTTTTATGATTCTATTTTTTTTGTTGTTTAATTTTTACACTCTGAAACAAGTTTAATGGATTTATTTATTCTTTACTTTTGATATAATCTAAAAAAAAAGAAACAAAAACAATACATAGTATTGTGTTGAATAAGATAAATAATTAATATAGTAATAAAAAGATTTATCCTTTTAAAAAAATTAAAACAGTGGTAAGTAATTTGAAGTTTAAGAACAATATTAAAAAATTTATTAATATCCAAAAATTCTTGTAGGCTTAAAAAAACTCATACAACTCAGCATATACTGTATACATTGATTGACTAGCCTGTTTAATTTTGTGTTTTAAAAATATTTTTGAAAAAAATTTAAATTTTTTTTATTTTTTTATTTTTTTTAGTAATTTTTAAATCAATAATTTTTTGATGTGCTAATGTCAAAAATAATTTTTTAAAAATAAAAAAAATATTATTAGTATGCATTTTAGTACGAAAAATTATTTAAAAAGCAATTACAAATACATTTCCAAACAAGCTTTATTTTCTTTCCAATGCCCTTTAGGCCCCGTTTGTTTGTTAGAAAGTAATTTCTTTTTGGAAAGTGAATTCCGAGAAAGTATTTTTCCGATGTTTGGTAGTGTAATGAAAAATAAGTTTGAAAACACTTTCTAGTGTTTGGTTATATCATGGAAAAAGCTGAAAAATAACTTATTAATATTTTATTTTTTCAAGTTTATTAAAATAATGAGGAACAAATCTTACAAATTAAAAAGTTGAATGAGAATGAAATTAAAAAATATATATAATTTCATAAATTATCTCAAATAAAATAAATAATAATCAAAATAATAGAGATCAAATCTAAAAAATTAAAAAAAAAATGAAAGATGAAGAAATTAAAATAATAATAATCAACATTTCATAAATTATTTCAAATAAAATAAGTATCAATCAAAATAATAAGGATCAAATTTGATAGATAAAAAATTTCAATAAAAAAATGATAAGGAAAAAAAAATAGCAATTATAAAAATAAAGACCAAAGTTAATATAAAAATAAAATTTTAAGAGATAAAATTAAAAAATAAATATTTAAAATAAAATATAAAAAGTAATCAAAAGTTTGAGGATCAAATTTAATATAATCAACAAATAATGACATTTCTAAATTTTTCACAACTTCTGGAAAATATTTTCCTCCTAAATTTTTCAGGAAAACACTTTTCTAAAAACCAAGCCAAATTTTTTTTTACTAGAAAGTGTTTTCCGTTGATCAACTTTTCTACTGGCAAACAAACACAAGAAAGTTTGAAAAATGATTTCCTAGAAACCATTTTCCGGAAAACAAACATAGCAAAGAAAAAACACTTTTTTGAAAACCAAGCTAAATTTTTCTTTGACTAAAAAGTGTTTTTTGTTGACCAACTTTTTTAATGGCAAATAAATACAGAAAAATTTGAAAAATAATTTTCTAAAAAACTATTTTTCAAAAAAACAAATATGTTCTTAAACTTGAAATCATCTTAAAGGAAAGTCGGGTAACTTTCCAAAAAGGTAGGGATCTCAAGATTTGGCACCCAACTTGAATCTTCTGGAAATATATATTATATTGCAAAAACTATAATATATTTTGGTTGTGGAGACAAAGAGAGGGTTAATCATGTTAGCATGCAAGGCAAACTGGTCATCACCCCCATTTGAATATTGTACGTTGGAGCAAGAGTCAGAGGATTATTGGGATCTTACGTCCATCCACCTTCTGGGTCTACCTGCGATCTTCAATACGTCGTGAGCTAGAACAGTACTAACTTCTCTCGTTGATCCTTTTAAGTTAAAGAATTTGAGATAAATTTGTATTTTTCATGCTTCGACTTTACAGCTAGCATCACAGTAAATAGCTTATCTGCTAGGCTATGTAATGCTCCGACCACCATAGTAATGGCGAAAAATTAAATAAATAGAAGTTTTTTAAGTTGAAAATCTATTTTCAACCGATTTTCATTAAAGAAATGAGCGCAAATGCCACCACAGTTCCTTCTTTGCTGGCTCATTTTACTTTTTAGCTTGCTTGGTATGTAGCAGTAAAATAACACTCCTTATGCATTATGTTTGGGGTTGATTATTTGGTTACAAAATCTTATGATTTATTAGCATGACATGCTTCTGGATCTTTTCTACACAAATCTAAATTTACCATGGATTTTCTGAGTTTGGTTGATTCTAAATCTTTCTGCCAGATTAATGATTGATTTTAAACGCTTAAGCACTTGGGGCTAGCTTAACACGGACCTACTTTTTAAAAAATAATATAAATCATATCCTGAAACTTCATCTAACAGTTTAAATTATTGGGTTAATATGGTTCATTGACATAGTTTTAGAGATTTAATGACCTAGTGGTCACGAGTTCGAATCTCATCATTCCTATTTATTTATAGAATTAAATATAAGGTAATATGTGGGCCTATATGCAAGTTTCAAGGTCAAATAGCTTTCACTTTGAGAGAGTGTGTTAAAGAATAATATAAATCATATCCTGAAACCTCACCTAACAGCTTAAGCTATTGGGTTGAGATGATTCTTTGACACTACCTGCACCAGTGAACCAAGAACACTGCACATGGTCTTTTGCCCTCTGTGTTTCAGCTTTGAACTCATTTTGGAAGTTGATTCCACGATCGAATATCATGACCTTCTTCTGTTCAGCTCATCAGGTTTGCTCACTGTGCTGTTTTGTGCTCATTGCATATTATTGCATCTTTTTTGCCACTTGTGGTTGTCCAGTTGGTGTTCGTTCTAATTGCAGGGTTGACAGCAAACAGTGATCGAATGCTTGTGATGAAGACGATCGATCACTTATGGGCTAAAGATTGCAGCCAAGTTACAATCTTGAAAAAGGAAAGCATGCAGATGTTGTATTCTTAATTAGTTTAGGTTCTTTCTAGCCAGGGGCAATGAAGATTTAGATCTAAAGCTAATCTGCAACATAATATAAGAAGGCTCCAACGTTGTGGATCTCTTTTTCAATATCAAGAAAATTTTTAATTGACAATGGAAAAGATTACGCTTGCATTCTATAAAATAAATTAAAAAATATATATGAAATGATAAATCATAAAAATAGTTGGTAACGCCAATTAAAATTTAAAATTTAAAAATGTATTTAAATAATATATTTTTTATTTTTTAAAATTTATTTTTGATATTAATACACTGTAAACACTAAAAAAATTAATTTGAAACAAAAAAGAAAAAAATTTAATTTTTTTTAAAAGCATTTAAAAAAAAAAACAAAACAAATGGTTTTATTAGAAAGATTTGGGTTTTCCACTACTTCATCTATTCTTTTTTTATTATTATTTTTTATTCTTTTCTTTCTTTTTATTTTTGTCTTTGAACTTTTTTTATTCTTTCATTTGAATCCTTTTATGATCTAATTAGATGAGAGTAAATTTGAAATTGTGGTAAAAAGATCAAATTAATAAAAAACAAAGAAAATAAATGGTCAATCATAATTTTTGTTTTGACCCAAAAGTTTAATTTGTTTGTTTTTCATTCTTTGAGTTTGAAAGAAAAGAAAAAATCATAGAAAATAATGGAAAAGAGAAAAAAAATTGTTGGTTGTCATAATTTTAATAATCAAAATAGCCAAATTTTATGTCAAAGAGAAGTTATTGGTTGTCATTTGATAAAAAAAGTTTGATGGTGATTTTTTTAACCTTCAACTTGCTAGAAAAAGTTGATTGGAACTTGAAAAGTTTTATAATTTTATGTTATTTTTGTAATTTTAACCGATTTTTTTATTGCAATTTTAAAGCTACGAAATATATTTATCGAAGTTAGGACTTAGTAGCTAGCTAGCTGAACAGGCCTGCCTTTCTCTTCATTATTTTTTTTATTTTTTGGAAAATTCTTATTTAATACCCTCCTCCCTCTCTTGAGTGAATTCTTTAGTTTACATTAATCTTTTTATTTCAATTCAAATTAATAGACTCTCTCCCTACCTTTTAAATTGTTTTTTTTTTCTTTATTGATGCAATGTAACTTTGTAATAATCAAATCCTCTCGGAATGATCAAATCAAAGAGAATCTTGGAATGATCAAATCCAAGATTATTTGGCTACAAGAACACGAACACTATACTAGCCATTGTAGCCCCCCTTTTCTACATGTTTGGTCATTATTGAGCAATAAAAAGGGATGGAAAAAGTTGTGATAAGATTTGGTCTAATTACCTTTGTGCTTAAAAAATGATTAAAAGGTACTTTCAACCAAACTATGAAAGCCCAAAGTGATAAAATTTGCTTCTGGGAACATGATAGAAATACTGTTTCGAAAAAAATATAATTTTTTAATATTTTTAAACTGTTCTATTAATATTAAAAAAATAAAAAAAATATATTACTTTTATAAAATAAAAAAAAATTATTTTTATATATTTCATTGTCTTTTTAGCCTAGTTCTCATATTTGTTTTAGTCACTTAACACTTAATTGTTTTAAATCAACCAAACTGTATTTAATTTTGAAAGATTCATGTATCAAGATAATCAAAACAAGATATAATATCAAATTTCAAATAAAACCAAATTAAAGAGATAAAATTAAAAATAAAATTAAATTAAAGAGCTGAATAAAAAAGAAGACATGAACTTCCCTTAAACCATGCAAATCAACCTGTGATGCAGGGTAAAAAAAAAAAAGAATTAAACATTTCTTTAACCTTTAAATTTTAATTTAACCAAACTAAGAATTAATTGAATGACTAAATATTTTCTCGACATCTTGAGATCTTTGTATGTATGCATGCATGCAAAGTAAATTATCAAGACCAATTACAAAACAAAATAATTTTAAAGAACAAAATAAGAAAACAAAAATGAAAATACCAATTAAAATGTAAAGTGGAAAGTGTTTTCCGTTAACTAATTTTTCTAATGACAAACAAATACATGAAAGTTTGGAAAGTAGTTTTTCAAAAATCATTTCCCGAGAAACAAACATAGCCTCAATAAAAATTGTGAACAAGCATGGGTGAAAGGACTCGATTAAGAAAAAATTAAAACTTTAGGAATCTTATTGAAAAAACATTATGCTTTTGGATGAAACCCAGAATTGGATTTGAATAATGGATTGGGTCAGGTTTCTCGTTCAAAAAAGTTTGAAAAATATGGAGATAAAAAATGACACGTGTGTACCCTAGTTTTTAAACCCGACAAAGATAAATTCTAGATTATAATTCAGGGATGGATTTTGACTGAGTGTTTTTTAAGGCTGGCCGAATTATAAATTAACTTAGGTTTTTGATATAGTTATATATAGTAGGAGTGATTATTTTTGGTTTGATTTAGTTTTTATAAAAAAAAAAATAACTAAATTAATTTTTTTTTATTTTAAAAAAACCGAAACCAATTCAAACCGACCAGTTTCGGTCTGGTTTAGTTTTTTGAAAAAAAAAACGGTTTAAACCAGTTTTGCTTGATTTTGTTGGTTTTGGCTCGGTTTGTCTCAATTTTTCTGGTTGGGCTCGGTTTTTTCTGTTTGACTCAATTTTTTTTTGTTTGGCTTGATTTTTTTTCCGATTTCTTTTTATTTGGGTTCGATTCGGTTCGTTTTTTTGGTTTCAGGCTTATAAAATCGAAACGGTTGGTTTTTTTAAAATTTTAATCGTTTTAATCAGTTTTTTTATAATTCATTTTTTTTATTATTATTTTTTTAGTTTAATCAGTTTTTCCTCACCGCACTAAATTAATTTTGAATCACACTAATTGTTTTTATTAAAATTTGGTATCATCTAGATCTCGGGTCACAAATAAACCTACCTTTTCGGGCCGGATTTAAAAACAGCTGTCGGCACCTACATAACCCGCGAAGCACGTTCACGCGGGTTAAAATTCTTGCAGTTCTATCCGTTGTTTACTGCAAAGCATTTTCTATGTGGTCCCTACTTTCTAGCATGTCTAAGATGGTAAAACCATTCACCATGTCATTTCGTATGTTTGTCTTTTTTTTTTCAAATCTTAGAATTTTTCTTAAAATTTTGGTTAATATTAAAATTATTATCCCACTCTATTAAAATACATTAATTCATATTGAAAAATTTTTTTTTTTGACAAATTTGTATGGAGATCAAAATTAAGTTACATTTTTGAACAAATTTTAACAACACAATTCTATGTCAATGTGATACATCCAAAGCAACAATATTTTTAGAATTTGATTAAAAAATTTTAAACTTTAAATGTGAAAAATGAAACAAATTTTCTTAACTATTAAATGGATTTTTATTAAATTTAATTAATCATATTAAGATAATTAATAGATTAAAATCTCAAGATTACATAAGAACTCAATTGTCATATCTCATATTGGCTGGTAAGGGATTGATAATTGGTATTATTGAGAGTGCTGGTTGCTAACTTGTTATACGCGTTTTGGAGCGTCAGGTTTAGATATGAGCTCACGTCATCAGAAACAAAACCGTGAGAATAGTAAAACCCAAAGCGGACAATATATGGCAAGTTAGGCTGGGCTGTTACATTTGGTATCAAAGCCGACCTTGTTAGCTGTCCGGTTATGCTGGCAGGGTCGTCGTGCTACTTAAAAGGGGTGGATTGTCATATCCCACATCGACGGGTGAGGCATTGGTAGCTGGCCTTATTAAGAGTATTTGTTGCAAATTTGTTATACACGTTTTGGAGCGGCGGGCTCAATGTGGGCTCGCGTCACAAGAAACAAAATCGTAAGAGCAGTAAAACCTAAAATGAACAATATATAACAAGGTGAGCCGGACTGTTACATCAATACTACAAAAAAAAAAAAAACAACTCATTATCATTCTGGCTATGCCTAAAATGAATTAAGGTTTAAAATTCTCAATTTCCATGTGCTTAAAATGAAATTTTAAGATCCCATTAGCAAGTTTATACCATCAACAAACAATGAGGATAAAAAAAGTAAAGTTTTAATCGTAAAATATTAAATTGCTTCTAAAATACTGAAATAAAAATTTTAAAACCAATTAATTGTTCTTGTGGTCAATTACAATTCATTGATTTTTTTTATTTAAACCAATAGTTTTTTTAATTTAATAGGAACTGCAATAAAATAATGATAATTTTACCAAAATTTATTTATTAAATTGATTGACTCCCCTAAATTTAACCCTTTATATTTCAATTTTTTTGGGAAAAACCTATCCTTTAACTAAATTTTGTAAAAATAGCATTGTTTCTGATATTATCTTATCAAAAGTAGAAAGTGCAACTAAAAATTGTTTTTTTTCCATGATAATAAGAATGAAAAGTATTCTAAGAGCGCACCCAAACGGAAAATATCTATAACAATCGAAATGGATGCGCGTGGAAAGCACGCGCAACAGAAATGGTAGAAAAATACATTTACAATGATAAAAACTTTCATCTTTCAACCTTCCCATTCGCCTTCCACAACTTCCACCACCGTCCAAATCTAGCCTTGGATTTCATATTCTTCATCACAGTTATTTGTAGGCTTAATTTGTGCATTTGGTTCCTCAACTTTAATTTTAATTTATTTCCATCCTCTTTCTGTATTTCATTTCAATTCTATCCTTAATTTCTATTTTTGTATCACTATGGTCCTTTCATAAATTTTCTTTTTAATATTCTTTTATCATCATCCTGTTATTTTCTTCACAAAAAATAAAAAATAAAAATAATGGCAATTTTATTTAATATTCTTTTCAATCTCTTTTCAATAAATTTCATGCATTAAATAATTGAATTCTACAATAGATCTTAAAAGTCTAATGGTTGAAAGATTTTAAGAAGGCATTTTATGCAAATCTGGGTAAAATCTCAGTTCTTTATATATTTGTTTTAATCCCTTACATGTACTTCATAATTAAAAAATTACTAATTTAATCTCATAGTTTTACCAAATTCATTTTTGAAAAAAACTCATTTATTGATTGAGAAAATCCCAGTAATAAACCCATAAATATAATGATTAAATATTTTTTCAGAGAGTTAATTTTTAAATACTTTCCATAAAATTAGCATTGCTATCGATTTTTTAAAAAAAACATCAAGGTTCGATATTAGAATAAAACATTAAATAAATCAAAGTGATAAAATATTATAGTAGAGGGACCAAATGCACCATAACCGGTTAGAGTCCGTTTGGCAACGCGTTAACAGTTGCGTTTCTTAAAAAATGCACTTATTAAGTATTTGGTTACATATTCTTATAAAATCAAAAAACATGGATCCCACCATTTATATGCGGCAGGACCATGATTTTGGCGAAGCAATAAAATACTGTTTTTTTCACAAGTTTCAACCTGTGGTTGGAACTCTCTAGACTAATTAGTGGCTAATTAGGTGAACAGTGCAATCACTTGCACTGTTCGTGTGAGCTTTTTTTTTTTTTTTTCAATATGTTTATTTTTTTGTACATTTTTTTACAAAAAAAAAACTAGTTTAGAGTAAATTCACTCGCACTGTAATATCAAATCAATTTCATTTCTGATAATATTTTATCTAATTTTATTACACGTTTAAAAAATTATAGAAATTGTAGTTCTTGTCGGATAAATTTTGTACGTAATGGAATCGTAGATGGTTTAGTGAAATAATAAAAAATATTTCATATAAAGTATTATTTATTTCATGAAATAATAACAATAGTTAAATCTACAACATTTAAATTAAAAACCATAAATATCAAAAAATATATATATATATATATATATATATTTTTTAAAATTATTTTATAATTTTAATTTCAAAAACATTCTTAACCAAACACATTAAACTACTTTTTATTTAACCTCAATTTCAACTACAGTTTTAACCAAATACCTATTTTTTCAAACCAAACTCAAATTAAAAGTATTTTTTATAAAATAATTTTTTTTAAATCACAATCACAACAGCTACCACAATACTAAACACACTGTTTTAATGTATAAGAGAGAGAGAGAGTCCTGTTTGTTCTTCTTGAAAGCTCCTTTTCTCTCTCTAAAACACTATATTCCAAGTTTACCGATCAAGATTATATTTTGTTGTCACTCTCTCTCAACTGACAAATTTTCAAGCTCTGCAATTATTATGGTTTCTAGGTTTTTGTTAGAAGCTCCAAACTTTGAAACAAAATCCAGTTAAAGCTCCAAACTTTGAAGCAAATTGTAGTACCCCACTCTGTAAATTAGTCTCTTTCTTTCATATTTTGCTTCGTCAAATTGTTTTGAAGAGGAGAAAATGACTGTAGAGCAGGGGATTGGAGATAGCAATATAGATCAGTTTCCTAGTGGTATGAGAGTTTTGGCTGTTGATGATGACCCAACTTGTCTTTTACTGTTAGAGACTCTACTCCGAAGATGCCAGTACAATGGTTTGTCTTTCTTTTTTATCGTTTCATTGACTTGTTCATGTGTTTTTGGACATGGATTTTGGTTTTCATGTTTTTTTTTTTTTTTTTGTTAACGTTTTGACGTTTTAGTTGTTTGGCAGATTTATGTAGTTAGATGTGTAAATTATGAATATTTACAAGCCATTGGCTTGATAATCTTTGTTTTTGGTTTTGATTCTCCCTGTTCATTTAGCTGTTTTATGTAGTTAGTTTTTGTAAATATGAAATCTTGTTGAGTTAAATTAAGTCTCTTGTCTTGCTTTTGGCTTCTTGCGGAAATTAGAAATCTATGTTCTTTGCTTGCTTTGTCTCAGTTTGATACTTTTGGGAGATAGGCACCTAGATATGTATCTACTTTGACAAGATTATAAAGGTTATTGTTCACTCATTTGAATCTTTACTGTCTCTTATGTCATTCTATGTTTTTAGCTACTGGTGTTTTTTAATGACTGGAACTGTTGGATCTTCTAAATTGATTGCACATGTACTGTTGGGTTATTAGCTCTTTGAAGTAGATTTATATAAATTTGTTCTGTGTTCAAGTTAAATCTTATGATTTATTGGCATGACATACTTCTGAATCTTTTCTAAATAAATCTAAATTTATTATTGATTTTCTGAGTTTTGGCTGATTCTGAATCTTTTTACTAGATTAATGATTGATTTTCTATGGTAGAACTTGCCCCTTTTTGTGGCATACATGTGGATTTTTTCACATGCTGTAGAACTTGTCCCTTTTTCTGGCATACTTGTGGAATTTTTCACATGCTGGACTTGCTCGATAAATGGGTTGTGGATTGTGCAGTTACTACGACGAGTCAGGCAATCATGGCATTGAGGATGTTGAGAGAAAACAAGAACAAGTTTGACCTGGTTATCAGTGATGTCCATATGCCAGACATGGATGGTTTTAAATTGCTGGAGCTCGTGGGCCTTGAGATGGACCTACCTGTCATCAGTAAGCCAAAAACACTGCACATGGTCTTTTGCCCTCTGTGTTTCAGTTTTGAAGACTCTAAATGAAAACATGCTGTAGATTTTCTATATGGATCCGCAGACTTCCTAAAAGCATTTGAAAATGATCAGTTTCATGCCATTTCCAGCTTTACCACTTCTTTGAAAATTTTAGAGTTGTGTATTAGTCTGATTCAAACTCATTTCGTAAGTTGATTCCAAAGCTGAATATAAGGACCTTCTTCTGTTCAGTTTAATAAATTTGCTTACTGAGCTGTTTTGTGCTTATTGCATATTATTGCAACATTTTTGCCACATGTGGTTGTCCAATTGGGATTCATTATAATTTATTGATGTTGATCTGCAGTGTTGTCAGCAAACGGTGATCCAAAGCTTGTGATGAAGGGGATCACTCATGGAGCTTGTTATTATTTGCTCAAGCCTGTTCGAATTGAGGAGCTAAAGACCATCTGGCAACATGTGGTTAGGAGAAAGAAAAGTGATAACAAAGACAGAAACAGCTCGGATAACCGAGACAAGCCTAATCAAGGAAGTAATGAAGCAGTACCTGACCAGAAGCTTAATAAAAAAAGAAAAGACCAGAATGGAGACGAGGATGAGGATCATGATGAGGATGAGGACGAGCATGAGCATGAAAATGAGGATCCAACAACCCAAAAGAAGCCCCGGGTTGTGTGGTCAGTGGAGCTGCATCGCAAGTTTGTTGCAGCTGTTAATCAATTGGGCGTTGACAGTATGTTATTTAGCTCTTCAGTATACTAGAAGTGTTTGGAATGTTTTTCTCAGGGTATATGACACTGGTTTTATTTATTCAATCTATTCTTGTGCATGTGGGTTTTATTTATTCAATTTGTGCTTGTGCATGTGCATGTTTACTATTTTTCCTAATTAATACTGGAGTCGATATGTGGTTTATGACATTTCTCAAGTATTAGAACTGTTTTCTCCACCAATTGATTTGAGCAATAGCAATTTCACTGGTTAATAATTAATTCTTAGATCCTTTACAGCCATAACAAATTCTTTCATGGGTGAAACCATGCTTTTGTTATGGTAATTTGTTTTAATTTTCATTCATTTTGTTTCAATGCAGAGGCTGTTCCAAAGAAGATTCTTGATTTGATGAATGTTGAAAAGCTTACCAGAGAAAATGTGGCAAGCCATCTCCAGGCATATATTCTTAACCTCTCCTGGCATAATTGAAAATGAACTAATTATTTTCATCCAGGAATCTAACTACACCATTTTGATTGTAGAAATATAGGCATTACCTTAAAAGGATCAGCACCGTGGCAAACCAGCAAGCTAATATGGTGGCAGCTCTGGGCAGTTCAGATGCATCATATCTGCAAATGAATTCTATGAGTGGACTGGGATTGCACAGCTTGGCTGGATCTGTGCAGTTTCACAGCACACCCTTCAGATCTCTCCCATCTAGTGGAATGCTTGATAGGTTGAATTCTCCTGCTGTTCTGGGCATTCATGGTCTTCCTTCTCCTGGAGTGATTCAATTAGGTCATGTACAGACTGCGCCCCACACGGCTAATGGTCCAAGTCACTTCCAACCAGTTGGACACCTGGGAAATAATGGGAACATACTGCAAGGGATGCCAATGCCATTAGAACTTGATCAAATACAATCCAACAAGGGTGTGAACTACATTCCAGAACTTCCTACTCATCTTGATGACACAGCCAGTTTCCCTGTTTCCAGTGGTTCCACAGATATGAAAATAATTGCTGGAAGCTCAAATAGCCCTTTTGTTGGTGTTTCAAACAAACACCTGATGTTGGAAGGACATGGTCAAGGGCTCCAAGATGGCCAAAAATCTGGAAAGCAATCTTCTCTTTCGGCAGGGTCTTTAAATCCAGGATATTCTTCCCATTTTCCAGATCATGGTAGACGTAATGACAACTGGTCCAATGCTGTTCAGTCAAATGGGGCCCAGTCAGATTCTTTTACGTTGAATGACTATTTTAAGCAATCTACTCTGCATCCTAGTGCCATCAGAGACCGCATGTCAACAATGGCCTTGCAAAGCAGGAATAATCCTTGTGATGTTTCTTCTGTCTCTACTCTTCCCATATATTTACAGGATTCCAAAGCAGATCTTCCATGCCGAGTGGGAGTGGCTACAGTGAGCAGTAATGCTGGACAGCTAATTAATAATGGCTCTCTAGGGTGGGATGACCATAGGCAGGATGATCCTTACCACTCAAATGGTCTATCTAACTCAATAAACTCTGCAATTCCTATTAATGGTAATGGGAGTCCCATTGGGTTCAATTTGGATCCAAATAACCTGTTTTTTCAGAGAACCACAAGCTTCATTTCAACTGGACCGTCAAATTTTGCTGATACCTCATTGATGAAGCATAATGAGGTTGAATGTTCAGCCATGGAAACATCAGTGAGGTCAAAAGATGGGTATTTGGTAGGCCAAGAGAAGCCACAGGACAGTTCTGTTTCGAATAATTTTGGCTCCTTGGAAGATTTGGTGAGTGTAATGATCAATCAGGCAAGTCCTCCATGTCTCTGTGCATTCCTGTCGAGATGTCCTTGTTTTTCCTTTTGTATTTTAGCTATAAAATTTGCATGAGGTTCTGAGCCTTTACCATTGAATAAGAGAATCTCCTCTAGGCAAACAAAGTTTCTTTTCCCTCAACTATCATTTGGCTCTCAGTCAACCAGCTATACCTCAAAAAATGCGTTAGGATTTATCAACTTTTTAACTATTTCTCCTGACTATCAAATATATGTTTCAAGTTTCAACTGTAACATGGTTTAAAGATGGTGTTCCTAATAGGACCCTGCAAAATACAAGTTGATGCCAGTTCTTGTTTTTGTTTTGAATGAGTTTCTTATCACTTCAACTTTGAATCTCTTTGCTTATTATGTTTTTCATGTTCTATGCAGCCAACCATTCTTGGTTAGGAGAATAGTCTGGGTGAGTATCTGTCTCTGTGCGTGTTTCGGATATATCTTGCTGAGTATTGTTTTTCAATAAAAGTTTTTTCTAGCCTTGAAACATGGAGGGCCCTCCAAAGTCCTTAAATTGCATGTCATGTCCTTTCACCTGGAGTTATCTTTTATGATAGTACTTGATGAAAACACGGTCTGCCCTAGTCAATGAATCATTCTCGATCTACCTCCCTTTTCAGCATTTTTGGTGTTCCATATCACTTCATCAGCTTTAATCCTAGGCATTTGATCACATGGAGTTGATGATGCAGGACAAGACAAGGTGAAGTTACCAGAAGGAGACTTTGGATGTGGTGGTTATTCTCTAAGGAATTGCATATAAAGCAGATTTAAACAGCCAAGGTCTCTAAAGAGGATGATCTACAGAAGCTTTGTGCTTTCTTGCAGATGAGTTATTCCTAGTGTAATTGATACTCAATATATCTATGTATTCCACTTCTAATTTTCTTTAGAGAACTGTTTGTTAATTGCAGTTGTTTTGTCCTTCTCAAATTGGCAAGAGTAATTTGTTTTTACCTAGTCGATTCAGCTGAGCATTGCAATCTCAAAACATTCCCAAGAACTTGGTTTTGAACTGGGAAAATGTTCACGGGCCCAGAAGAACAAGTGTTTTTGGCATTATTGGTGACATTGAGATTGTCACAAGGCCCCACACTAAAGAAAAGAGCTATCATTTCTACCAAGAAAAGTGTCTCCACTTGCTATTGACCAGAAATTTGTTCCTGACTGTCACTAACCAGACAAAAATTCCACAAGAATACTTCTAGGAGTACGTATTTCGAAAGAAAAAAACTATCTCTAGAACACATAATTGTGGCATATCATTACCATAATAATCAGTAATCGTTTCCTTGTAATCTTTTGAGATACCTCCTAAATTTCACCCTCCACTCCAAACAAAAAGAGAAGTTAACAAGTAAAGATAGAAAGGCCAATGCATGAGGCTCATTGCACATTTATGAGAAAATAACGAGAGAAGGCATCCAGGGACGGTGGAAGCAGGCCAATCCTCACATCAATTCCGGCAGGGTCATTAGGATTCTGCATCAAGTATGCAGCCTGAGGGATTGGAGTAACCATTGGAGATGCATAGGCTGCATCTCCATGTAGAAAACCCACCTTGTAGAATGGCATCCTTGTCCAATCAGAAACTATAGTGAGCTCTTTCAGAGGAGGGCGAGTGCCTTGTGGCCATCTAGTGCTTCCATATGTGCGTTCACATAGTCACTGTTGACAGAGTTCTTAGCTTGTTTTATCTTCTCTATTTTGGCCTCACGGCTTCCTTCCTCTAATTCTCCAGCTGTTAAAGCTACTGAAATGAGTAAATAAGCATTGCCACTGAATCCAGGCCTATTAGATTTTTTATCTATAATTAGACATTAACCGATATGAACTTAATTTATTTTCATTGCATCCATAACCATTTTCTTATAAGGATTACTATTGTCATCTACAACTTCATGCACGTTGCTAAAATTAGAAAGTTGACCCAACCATCCTTTCTACCATGGTATCATGAGGAACATATAGTTTCCTGTGTGCATACCAACACAAATATTTTTTCATGAACCTTTTTTTTTATATATATATAGAAGATGCATAGTTACAATATCTGGATTGTGAAACTTTTTATTTTTACACCTCTTAAATGAACATGTAATACCCTCTCCGTTAATATTTCTCGGATTATATAAATGTATAATTAATAAAACCCTAAATTCTATTACAATAATTCATCCTCCGCAACCCTTGGGGTAAATCTTTATATATCTATGAACGAGCATCCATTATTTATATCAAACCTATATAAAATAATAATGACAACATGCATTAATTAACTACGTTAACTAAATATTTTGCAAAAGTATTGATATATCTCAAACCTATTCAATCTATTTTAAAAGTATTCTTAATTCATTATTAATTATCTACATAAATTCAAATTTCTACATATTTATAAAAAATTTCAAATTGGCAATAAAATTGAAAAAAATATAACACAAACCTATTAAATAAACTATTATTATTTCATCACAAAACACCTAAGCAAAAAATTCGATACAAGTTTCATCAATTTACAAACAAATACAGTTATACAAAATCTAAAACAAACCCTAACATGTACAAAATATAAATCCATACAAAAAATTTGTATGAGAAAAAACTATAAACAAGTAAACACCGAAACAAAATATATCTACTACAAAAAATATGCAAAAAAAAATCAACATTTTAAAATTGAGTTCAAATAAAAAAATGGTAGATTTGCTTATTTAAAGTGGAGAATTCTTAATAAAATTTGAATCTAAACACAGATGCTGACAAACTGAGTGTTGTAATGGCTAAATTTATTGTGGAAGGTTCAATTGTGTTGAGATTAGAAGGAAGGGTGGCTATTTGTTGTAGGAAAAAATGCATAAAAAAGAAGAAGAAATGAGGGAGAGGGAGGGGGAGAGAAGGATTGATTGCCAAACTATAAATTAAATATTATCGAGAGCATTACCAAGAAAATTATTATGGCAGTAACTCTATTGATCATTTTATCGGTAAAAATATCACGTCACCGTACCATTTTTTTTTTTTTTGAATCTCATTGTAATACTCTCCGTCATTTCTTTGGTATATACTAAGAAATTTTTTTTTTCCGGTGTTTATCGATTAATACAAGAATGAAAAATTATACTGATAAAGGTCATCATAATATATCTACAAAGTTTTTCTATTAGTGTTTTTGTTTGTATTTGTCTATTTTCTAATAATGTTATTTTGATATAAATAAATAAATAAATAAAATCTATAGCACATTGAGTACTTAGTGAGCAGTGAGATTATATGTATAGGTGTAGGAATCTCAAAGGTTGGCACATCACTCTTTAAGCGAAAAGAGAACCTTGCAGAATTGCTGCTTGTTTGATCACTGACTATTAGTTTTGATCACTGACTATTAGTCATATACCAAAATAGCAAAGTAGGAAAGACGGAGGCATTTGATTCTTTTTGTTTATTATTTGCATCACTTCTTTAGTAGAAAAGTTGATCTCCATTCAAGATTGGAACTAGACTTGCTGTGAGAAGTCCGATTGGAACTAGAGTTTCAACCGGCTTGAAGCTGGAAATAAACCCAATTATTAGTAACAGCTGCTTCAAATCCCTAAGAATTAAACAGCAATACCTTGCATCACCTTTGAGTGAGTTGAAGCTGTAGCAAAGAAGTGTTATGCATTAAGAAAATGATATTAAATTAACAATCTCGCTTCCAGTAGGCGGATGAAATGTAGCGGTTTGTAATGAGCTGCATGGTTAGCCAATGAAGTGCACAAAATCTCAAGCAAGCCAAGATTTGGTAAATATAAAGAACTATTCGGTGGTTTTTGCAAAAAGAACTTCATGGTTTAAAAGTACTTAAAAGAGTTACAGTTTAACTCGTACTTGTTCTTTTGCTAAAGCCTGTAAAACTAGTTTGTTGCAGCTAAAAGGAACATTAAAAGGTTACAGGTATTCCATTTGTATGTATCAATCTAAAACGATCATCCCCGAGTCCGATTTCTCTGTGGTTTCATTTGGTACAGCATCAGTGTTGGGTGTCATTTTCATTATTCATATCGACCATTCCCACATCCTTTTCAGTTGTCCCTGGTGAACAAGTTGGTTCTTTTGGAGGAGCAACTGGGCATGCAGAAGGTGGAGAATCACTAGGAGATTTACTTGTTTCTTTAACTAGTTCTTCGTTTGATAATGCAATGGTTCCTTGCAATTTTGGCTCTTTTGTTGCATCTTTCATCTCGACAACTTCGGTAGCAGCAGTGGTGTTGTCATTCTCCTTCAGCTGGTCAGATGGTGAATGGAAATCTGCCTGACTGCTCTGTGATTCAGCTTGGACATGTTTGCTTGAGCCAAGAGTAGCCTGTTCTGAAGTAGAAGATTTCTGTTGTGAAGGAGAGAGAAATTGATTTATCTGTTCATAAATCGTCTCTAATGGCTGAAGATCCTGTCTCAACTTGAGACTTGCAGGTTGGTTGGTCAAGGATATCTGAATTGATTCATGAACGTTTTGCTCCAACACCGTGCACATCTGCCAGGATAATCAGAAAAAAACTTCTTGTTAAATCCTCACATGCCTTTGGCTCATCCACTACCCGGTCCTTGTATGCGTGTGTTGTTTGTCCAATTTTCATCCTAAGTGTTTCCTATCTGATACATGATACAAATCCCCATCCATTGAACCTTACAATTCCAAATGAAATAGCAGAAGATTTACCTTGTTATAAAGCTGAGGTAATGCCAATCTATCGGGATTGTCATCACAAGCAGCAGCTGAAATTTCTTCTGATGCTGCATAGAGAGAATGTTGATCATCCATAAAAGTTTTGATAATTAATCAAACCTATGTCCCCTAAAATATGATTAAAGTGTCGATAATTAATCAGGATATGTTTATATAATATCATTCAAATGTTTTGCCACTCCATCCTGTAGTAATAGTAATTAATAACGAACTCCCCTTCACAAATCTCTCAATTTCCTTTTTCAACAATCCCTAATTTGGTAATCTGCAGGCTATAATTAATAAAGAAACTATGAACTTACCAATTGATTCCATTCGAGGCAACTGGTCAATCATTTGAGCACTAATCTCTATGGAGCCTAAACTTGATCTGTCAGCCGCCGTTGTTTCACAATCAGCCTCTTCACTTGTAATCTCATTTGCTTTTATATCACCACCCTGAGACAAACAAGGGGGTAAAGGAACTTGTGGGTCTAGAATCAACTCAAGTATCATATCATTACAAGCACCAACTACACACTCTGCTTTACTATATGCTCGTCCTCATGAATGTGCTCCAGAATGAATATCTAATGTCCTATAACAAACAAGAGTGCAAGGATTTTGACTAGCTCTAAAGATGTGAGGGCATGAATCGAGCCATAGGATTTCCACAAATCAGCCAAAATTCCCAGAAAGAAAAAGCAGTGATGAAAAAGAAGGAAGAAGATTCCACATGTCATTAATACTGTTGCTAGGTGTTGCACATTCTATAGCAAAATTACTGCCTAAATCTAACAGGTAACAGTAGATAAGGCATGCCCAGCGGTGGTCCTCCTCAAAACCGAACTCTCGTTAGAGTTAAGGTGTTCTAGATTGTAAGTTGGGTATTCTTTTTCCTAGTATATGAAATGTTGCAACTTAGATTTCCTCATAATTGCTTGCATCGGAAATGTTACTCTTTCAAATTTAAAGCTATCTGAAAATGCAAAAATAGTAATAGTACAGGCAATAAAGAAAGTGATAATCACTTACAAAGTATTCTTTCTGGTACTCTGCGTAGAGTCCTCTCTCCAAAAGAAGCACTCTTTTCTTAATGAACTCTACCTGTCGTCTCTGCATATCTCTAAAATGAAATAAGATAGATGAATCTTGGTATAACTGTGCTTGATTTGCAACATCAGTTGTTCCATGAGCAACATCAGCTGCTGCTACATTTCCAGTACCATTTGCTTGTGTCTGGGTGCTAGGAGCTTCTGCATTATCCATGTTAGAAGTAGAACCGTTTTGTGCTTGAGAAGCAGCTTGTCCAAGGACAGGTAGTCTTATAAAAGGAAGATTCAACTCTTTACAAATGATTTCTTGAACCTTTAAGTCCTTGTCATCAACAATAGCTTGCCATCTTCCATACCCATGCCTAGAATTTTAAAATTAATCATGAGCAGAAACAATCTTCATAAATGAATTAAGAATATATTAAGCATGCAAATCTGGTTCAAATAATAGAGAAAAAACACTTGTGTTTCAAGTTAGTGAAGCATCTTTGCATTCATTCCCAAAACCAAGTGAGAACACCTACTTTAGGAGGAATGGGGTTTTTTTGGCACATTGTTTATAGATTAGGCAGCTTTATTTTTATATACCTATCATGAGATGTTTGATGTGAAGCATCTTGTGATAGTGCGTATTTCTATGAATCCATACAAATGTAAGGATCAAATTACACCAGGTGCATAGCCTAAGCTCTTTCCCATGCCGTATATGCACCAAACATTCATATTTTTTTTATAATTTAATAGTTCTTATGGAGGGGGTTTTGAATATTTAACTTTCAACCTCCTCTTTATAATTATATAAGAGAAACATGGATACAAATCAGGCTGTACCTCAAGCACCAAAATCCTATGCATCACTCTCCTCAAGGTCAAGTCTATTGAAGATGAGGAGCAGCATATCCTATGCATGTGATTGGATTTTATTATTCTTTTCTAAAAATCCAATTTATATTTCCATAAGCAGCAATACATCAAATATTTAATTCCGAGATTTGGACAGGATGGGCAGCACATAAACTCCAATCAACTTGACGTTTGATGAGAGTGGTGGTGGAACACTGCTAAAAGTAGGTAAGACATTGTCTATGATGCAATCTGTTAGCTACCACAAAAACTCACATATTGAGAATGAATACTAATTCATTCAACCTATGAAGCAATGTCCCAAGCATAATATTCTAGCAAGATATCCTTAAAACCCCAATGGTGAATCCTGTAATAATTGTTGGATCTTAATGAGACATAGGAAAGTTGCATTTTTTACATATTGAAGACTACTCAGGCAAGACCAATCCATTTCAAAAACATATTCAACTGACCTGAGCACATCTGATCAAATCTATTCTGAAACATACAAGGCAACTAGAGTGCAAGTGAAAGTCCTAGAATGGGCTGGACAATGTTCAGCCTATCCCCTAGTCAAATATTTAATTTGTATAAAGAATTTAAGTCCTAGTGCGTGCACACTCACATACATTGGGATATAGAGCACTTAAGAGACAAACAAACTCAAACCAAGTTAACAAAGCCTCAGCACAAAACTAGTTGAGGAGTAGCTATTTAGAGGCAACTAAAGGCAAAATACAAAAAATATGCATCATATAAAAATTAACAGATAAAAGTGATGTGACAGATGGTAATGAGAAGGCATACTTCAATACCGCATGAAGTAACAACGAATCATGCTCTTGTTTCCAAAATTTTCCACTCTTCAGGCCTGGGTAGCGCACCATAATGTCATCTGTGTAAAGGAGGCTGCCTGGGTTCTCTGATGCAAACCTTGCCTATCATTCCCAAAAACACATCAAAAACATTGAATAATTGAATCATTTGACCAATGGAAGTAACGTGCTTGGGTATAATAATTCCTTTGTTCTTATCTTAGCACATGCATAAGGAAAGCACACACAAGGAAAGCACTCATGTCATGCCTTTTCTGCTTTGAGCACCTTTGAAAGGCAGGCCCCAAAGGGGGAAGGGAGGAAAGGGGAGACCAGATACAAAGAGTAAAAAGAACAGTTAAAGAACCAAGAATTTCAACTTGCAGACTCACCTTATCCCTTATCAAAAGCAGGACAGCAATCCTAATAAGTACATCTTGTATTCTAAGACCCTCTTTAGGAACACCATCTACAATCAAGATCATAGATGGTGAACAAAACAAACAAAGCATATTTACAGCGCAAAAAATACACAAAATAAAAGCATCTGTGTGAAGATCGATCACCTGAAAAATTAGGTGAATCCGATAGATCTTCCGCTATGTGCGTCAAGAATAATCTTCCATAACTGAAATCAAGGGTGAAAATACCATTTATGAAAACACAATAAACTTGGACATAAAGTATTAAAGTTGGCCCAAAATAATAATAATAATAATACAATTGCTAGAACTCTTTTAGCACTTGCAAATATGTAAGAAAACAATAGTGGATTGACAAGATCGATCTCTAATATGTATATATAGTAATAGCAAACTCTTGAACTTCCTTGATTTGCATGAAATTGAAGAAAATACATGATAGTTTCCAAAAAAAATCTATTCTTTTTGCCTTGAAACTAAACAAGTGTATCTTGTAGCAACTACAAGTGCATGCATACAAATGTCATCCAATCCAAACCAAAAATATAAAATGCAATAAGAATGCAAGATGTGAGTCATGTGACAAAGATGATGCTATTATTAAAGTTTTAGAACATTAGGTTGCTATAAATAAAAGGTAAAGCTGATGTTCAATACTTTTCTACTTCTTCATATGTCTTCTGTTTCAAACGAGGGGCAAACTCCTTCCAGTCATAGTTTCCGACCCCATACCTGCAATAGAAAATTTATGTGGAAAAGCCAGTGTAGATGCATTTTAAAAATTTCATAACCCCAGGAGCAAAATTCTTCTTTTCTTAAGGTGGGAATTAACCTCATCAAAATTTGTACAAATGTAGCCCTCTGATTTTGATTAAAACCCAATACTCTAAATGATCTCCCTTCACCTTCCATCAGAGGAATTGGCTCCATATTATCCACTGCAAACAAACTCAGTATAACATCAATTTCTTATCACTGAATCATTAGAAACAAACCAGGAAGGAAAAAAAACACTACCTCGACCCTTCTTCTTATACGGCCTTTTTATTGTCTGAATTCCAGATGTCTGAATTCCAGATGAAGTTGTTTCACCATCAGTCAACTCAGCTTCATAGTTATCATCCTCGCCATCAGAGCTTACATCTTCTAGACCAGCAAGGTCATCTTCTTCAACAGAGACCATCTGAATCAGTTGAAAACAAACCAGTTAATCTCATTTCCAAAGTCTCAAAAATAAAAGTGCTCTGTACTATTCAAAGATGCCAAAACATATGAACTAGTTAACATTTTTAAGCCTACAAACACTTCTTTATCAAAATTTGCTACAGAAGGTCAAAATAACAAATCACTTTAAGTCATCATCTTCAAAAGAAGAACTATCTTACAGCCTAATTGGAAAATAGGATACGGGGTTGATGTCAACTCAGTTCTATTTCGAAACTTAATTCTAGCGCTTGGGAGGCTGGATTTGTTAAAACATTTATTTCTACACACTAATAACATTTGAATTCTGACCCAAAAGAATCAGATACTTTTGCATGGATGGGTCCCACACCATGTCGTGGTTATATTTCCTTCAAAAAGAGTCCTTTTTTTTGCAATTCCACCCTTATGCCCTTCACTGTTAACGGAAAAAAAAGGGAACATGCAAACAGGAAATCTTGAACTACCCACTTAAAGACAAAAGTCACTTGAAGCAAATTCAATTCCACCCGAACAAGATTTATAC
This sequence comes from Populus alba, assembly GCF_005239225.2. NCBI lineage: Eukaryota > Viridiplantae > Streptophyta > Magnoliopsida > Malpighiales > Salicaceae > Populus > Populus alba. The sequence goes on along the minus strand of NC_133301.1, from coordinate 1,793,116 downwards.
CAAACACATATGCTTTACTGTTAATTGATTTGAATTTAATTTTTAACCACATTGGTTCCAAACTAGCTGTAAGTGAAACATACAGTCCCATGCCAAGTAAATTTAACTCCTCGATGATAACAAGCAAATCTGCTTTCCAAAATATGGTAGAAAGAGAATACAATAATACCTGCTTACGGCTTCTCTTTCCTTTTCCCAAAGCATTAGACTCCTCGATTTTGTGCACTTCATAAATGTCTTTTAGCAAGTCCTCCCAATAGTTTGTTCTTTCGGAATTGCTTATGGTAGATTTAGTTTCCATTGCTGCCTTTTGAGCTTCCTTCTCAGCTGCAGCCTCTGCTTCGTCAATATACTTAAAATTTGCAACCTAAAACACGCAAAAAAATGTTTTCCAATCAGAAACATTTCAGATACTTGTAAATCAGGAATCAGAAAGAACAGAACACAGGAATAAAGAGCCTGCTCCATTTCATGAATAACTTGTAATAACAATTACAGATACAATCTTCAATATATTATTTTTACACTGACTATTTTAAATAGAGCCGAATACTCAAACTATAAACAACACATGACACAAGCACTGTATCTAGGAATCAATGTACTCGTGATCAAGAGTTCAGCCATTCATTGACTTAATACAATTTCACCTATGAGATACTGGAGATGAATTTCAAATGATGGGTCGCTTTGCATTGGCATCATCATTTAGAGAGAGAATCTAGGAAAGATAAGATCTGCCACGAGGATCTAATTCTTATGCAGCCCCACTGTACCAAAAGACCTTTGCTCTCAATGATCTACCAAAATTTGTTAAATGAAACTAGAAAACATTCACAATATTCCTCTTGTATCATATCTATGTATATAAGAAACAACATTATCAAAACCTGCAACCTTAGAAGACTAAACCCCATGGAAATAATTTGCACAATCAAGAGCACTCCCAATATAGTTCAGACCTTGCTCCCAAAGAACACCAAACTTCCTAAAAAGTCTTATGATAAAATTCTTAAAGTAATGCAAATGCAGATTTGAAATTGAAACTCAATTCATTTGAAATCCACTAACCCCAAAAATCTAATTACGATTTTGACCACAGTAAGACAATTCCAGACACACAGGGTGGGTGGGGGTTCTTCACCTGTATTGAAAGAAAGCAACAGGTCATAAATGTTTAACAAAGGTTTAGATTTTATTTTAATGACTACAATTCCAATTATTCGTCCAATGGTAAGAACAGGCCTTATGATAAGTATCACAGATAGAACCCAAACAGAGCATCTGCAGAAAGGGAAATCATAAACAACGTATTTTCTAGACCACAATTTTAATCTAATTGGCACTGGTCATTATAAGCATAACATAAGCTTTTCTTTGTTCTTTCTGAAGCTTGGTGCAGAGGCAACCCAGGGTCTTTGAGCATTCAGTGAGACCAAAAATCATGCTGACAGTTGGAACAACCACGAAAAATCCTTGGGGTTGGCCACCAAGGGGTCATGGTGAGTTCAACTCTATAGTAACAGAAAATTTACTTAGAACAAGTTTGGTTTATGTTTCAAGAAACAGTTATAACAAGAGAATGCACTAAATTTACTTATCAACTTCAAAATGGAATAAGACTTGAAATTGTAGAAATCTAAATCACAACACTAATGAATAAGAGGCAAGTATATAAAGAGTCCAACAATCATGGTTGGATAATTAGAAAGGATGACTAGGTAAATACTGGAAAACATAAAGACAATGAAAAGGCATCCAGAGAAGCTACATGAACCAGATGAATATCGAGAATTTCTCTGTAGGCAATGTAATATGGATAGTGGATGTTAACTAATCTGCCTACAATAGCTAAGACTAATAGAAAACAATGTGGAATGTGGTGAGGAAGATAAAACACGTGATGCAAAATTTACTTCCCTTGCATTATGCATCCATCACACAGACTAGGCTAGTCCACAGTTTTTCTTCCAACAGGCAATCATAGTTTTCATCTTTTAATGCCATCAATCAGAAGTGTGAGATAACATGTGCGGAATAAAACTGTCTACAGTCTACATGGGAAAGGAAAAACAATTGCTAAATAGAGCAGGCTTATTCTATGGCAGTTACAGTGGAAGATTGAGTACTATAGAAAATCACCACAAAGGCACCTCAACAGATAACAGAAAAAGACATTATAGTATCAAAAAGAAAAAACCTTAAACGCCTTTAAAAATCCATCTTCCTCTTCATCATCCAATGATGTTTCTTCATCTCCAATTTGTTCACGGTCAAGTAATCTATTGAAGAAACAACATAGACTACAACTTTTAGCAAACAATTAAATTTATAAAACACCAAGATACTAGCAGTCAAAAGTGTTTACCGATGTATAGCAGTGTCGTCATAGTGAATTTGACGTGATTTTCCTGCTTCATCATTCTCATCAGCAAAAAGCTCCTTTGAACCATATCTTATGATGTCATCTAGCTCTTCCTAAAATATAATCATAATCTTTTAAGTTTTTTCTTCAAATTTTAAACCCACTCAGCTACTCTTTTTTTCACAATATGAACACATATTTCAACAACCATCTTGTTTTAACTGCCCAGCTAATATGCCTACATAAAGAATCTTGCAAGCTGTACACCATAAACACAATAACCAGCATTTTCTAAAGAACTAACCACTTTAGCCAAGAAAAAGAAGAAAAAAAATCTGCTGATGAGTAGTGCTCTCAGTATAAGTTCATCATAGATCATATCTGTTTAGTTTTTGCCCCTAAATCATACTACAATATTAATAATAGTTAAATTATGACATCTCTGATCAGAAACTCTTATCATAACTTTCATTTAATTTAGCCCACACAAGCAACATAAGTCTACTGCTACACGTACAACCAAAGGCCTTGACTAATGAAAAAAGATTATTACTTGGTTAATATTTTGTGCCTTCAGCCTCCCAACAACAAGGTGCTCTAAAACCATTTTCTTCTTAGTCATCTGCATCATCCGTTCCTCAATAGTTCCTCGGGTTATGAGCCTATAAATCATTACCTGCAACACCAAAACAACACTTCAATGTAAGACAAACAAACAAACAAACAACAACAGAAGTTATCTATGAAAACTTGAGAATAAATTTTAACCTTGTTGGTTTGCCCAAGTCGATGTGCCCTAGCCATCGCTTGAAGATCAGCATGGGGATTCCAATCACTGAAAAGCCAAGAATAATATGTCCAGTGAATTGAAACCAAAAAAGGAAAAAAGAAGCATAAAATCATCACAACCCCACAATAAAATTGCAAATCTAGAACTTTTGAGTTTCAAAATCCCCAGCACTGGAAAAACAAAGTGATCTTTTAAAAACATAGCCATTAGAGACGTCAGTGAATTTAAATGAGCACAGTGATAGTGCCAATTTTTTACTTAGTCAAATTTTAAAAATTCATAAAACACCAGATCACAGTCACCTTATATTTTATTACCATCATACCACCCTTCAACCACATAACTACTACTCTACCGACATTTCCATAGTACCAGCTTTCTCATTATCACTTGAAAAGGGAATACTAAAGCAGAAGATGAAAACAATCAACCTATCATAAATAATAACTGTATCAGCAGTTGCAAGATTTATTCCCAGTCCTCCAGCTCTAGTTGAGAGAAGAAAGCAAAATCTTGAAGAATTTTTGGCATTAAATCGATCTATGCGTATTTGTCTCTCAGCTCCACCAACCTTTCCATCTATCCGTTCATATGTCCATTTCTGACCACAGAAACAAAATAAATGATAAAATACTGGATCAAATTAGTGTATATCTGAACAACCTATCACTGCAGCAGCCAAATACAGATACAGGATGGATCATAATAAGAAGATGCCAATACCTTATGAGTGCAGTAATCTTCCAGTAGGTCCAGCATGTGCTGAAATTGTGAGTAAATGAGAACTCTATGTCCTTGTTCTTTAAGTCTCACCATCATTTTGTGCAACAGTTGCAATTTCCCAGAAGTTTCCACGAGCTGCCTGCCACATAATAAAACAAGAACAAGAAGCACAAAATAAATCAGGAAATAATATAAAGTACTTTGAAAAGAGTCTTTATACACACTGAAACAACGGAGAACAGAATCATATTTCAACAAGAACAAGCATTGGAAGCCAAAACTGAAATGAAACATCAGAAGGACAATCCACTGCCTCTCAAGCAAAGAACACAGGCTGAGAATAGGCAAAGAAGATGAAAATATAAGATAAGAATATGTCCTATCGTAATGCTAAGGTACCACATGCATAACTGGACACATACATGTGTAAATGCACATGTGAATGCAATTGCACAGGCACAAAAAAAGTATGAATATGTAGAATTAAGTTAAGCACTTGAAAGATTCATTACATGTGTAAATGCACATGTGGATGAAATTGCAAAAACACCAAAGAACAAATACATAGAATAAAACTGAGTACTTGAAAGATTCATTGGTGTCTTCTATATCTGGTTCCACTCCTTCTAACATATAAGGATGACAACAGAGTTTGCGCAATTCCATAACCACATTGATAAGAGAAATCTGGTCAAGGAAGATCCAGGGAAAATAACATGTTAGGTTGAAATACACTAAAGTAGTTAAAGTATCTTTATTTCTCTACAATAATAAATTGCACCTGTGCACCGCCACGTCGAGTCAGTATTTGATAGTTACGAGTCAGAATGGCCTTGTAATATTCCTTCTGCTTACTACTTAGTTCAACACGTAGAATGAGTTCCTTCTTTGGAGGTAGCTCCTTCATGACATCCTTCTTCACCCCTATAAGAACATCACAAATTTGCATCCACATTCTCATCAATACTAAAATTTTAAAGAAAAGGGAATGAAAACCATCTTTTGCTACAGAAACCATAGCTGCAACAGGCCACAAAAGAGAGAGAAAGAGAGAGAGCCCTTAAAATTGCATATTTAACAATTACAAGGAAAAAAGAAAAGCTAATGGAGCAAATAAAATAGACAGGGAATACCTATTTCATGAAAAATAACTTGTCACCCAACTTGTCATAATATTTCTACTACAAGAAAAGTTTTTCCTAAGATCCTGCATTCATTACTTTTACATTTGTGTTCCTTTTCTTGCAAAAGGAAACAGGGTGAAACCATAAGTGATTCAGAATACGGGACAAAACAAATTAAAAAAAAAAAGAGTGGGTGCTAGCAAAAATCAAATCGACTCTGTAAACTCAGCCCCTTAAAAGCAATGCAGAAAAATTTATCGCTTCAATTGTAGAGGAAAAACAAAAACCAAGTAACTTTAATGTGCTGACAAGTGACGAAAGAAATGGGCGAAGACTACTAGGAGACATGTTTTTCAGATGGTTTCTGTGTTATGAATAACAATCTATGCATTAGTTCATGATGGGAAAACTCCAAAAAGAACTGTTTGAGAAAGTAAGACCCCAAGAGAAATCAAATGCTTAAACAGAACTATGGAGGCATCCACGAATAGTCTGATAACACTTCATTTGGCACCTTCATGTCCAAAGAAAAGGCAGAAAAGGTCCACGGTCAACATAAAAGAAAAATAATAATAATCAATGCACCAAAAATAAATCACATATATCAATAGCTCTGGAAATCCAATTAATCAAATGAAGTACATGTCTGATGGAAAAGTTTGAGATTTTACTTCTAAGGAGATGGGGAGCCAACATTTTATGAAGTCTCGATATCTGTTCCTCTTGATTTATATCCTTAAACTCCTCTTGGAACTCTTCTAAACTCGCAAACTGCAAAGATTAAACCAATATGAAGAAAAAGGCTCTTTCAACTTATCAACAGGCTCTTATAACCTATCATGATCTAACTAAAATCATATGCAAAGCTGCACATTGTACTAACCTTCCCAGCATCAAGGAAATGCATGAGCATGAAAAGCTCATCCAGATTGTTCTGAGCACAAGTCAAATGAGTGCATAAGTTAGTAAATTCAACAAACACATGTAAACAGTATTATTAAGTGGCAGAAAATCCCATAAGGCAAAAGCAAGCAATGAAAGCTAATTAGCTATTCATATAATGATGGGAGGGCACTGCATTTTACTTTCTATCCAGAGTTTGCAATCTAAATATTTGACTCTAAGCCAATACTGTGAAAATTAGCATGGCATGAATAAAGAACTTGCAATACTGAAGCAATAAGATGATTAAAAGCATCATATTATAGATATAAGATTATTAAAAGCATCATATTACAGATATGTGCACATAAAAACTGAAGATAATGATAAAAATAAAGTGAATAAAGAAACTAAAACATGCATTCATATTGTGTTGCAAAAGTGTAATTGATTAGACAGACTAAATCTGCCTATCCGCCAGTGTTTAAATTCAGCAAGCTAACTTTACAACATGATAAAATCAGCAACAGACACTCCGTCAAATGCTCCAGTGGCAGAGCATCAAAACAAATGCATGTTAATCAAAAGAACGCTGAACAAGCCTCTCAATTATTGCCATAATCAGTGGTTTCATACCCAGTGATTTTGCTTAAAAAAAATACAAAACCAGTAGGAATCAAGAGAAGCATAAAGGCTTTTACATCATATAATAGGTTTACAAACATGGGCATACAATAAAGTATTTTTATTTTTCAATTTTGTTCTGATATTGGTATTTATTATATGCAAGCACTATTCTCTGGCAAAAAGCAATAATCTTAAGTCCATGTGATTCAATTGCATCATTAGAAAACAAACCTGAAGAGGGGTTCCAGTCAAAAGCACACGATGGTTACTATAGTACTGCTTCATCGAGACAAACAATTTTGAGTCCTTATTTTTTAGACGATGACCTTCATCAACAATCTACAAGTAGATGTCAGTGTTGAGTAGCCATAACATGCATGGGACTAGCATTGTACTCGTTAAGTTGTAGAATGTTACCATGCACTCCCACTTTATTGGTTTCAGCGATGCTGTGTCTAAGTTAATCATCTCATAAGACGTTAGAAGCACATCAAATTTTATTCTATCTTGCTTTCTTTCAGTGACAACTTGACCAGATTTCTTTTTCTTGATCTTCTTGTGCTTCTTGGGGTAGTAAAATTCATATTCCCTAATGACAGCACGAGCTTGTGCAGAGCCAACATACATAACCTGTACAAGAGAAACTTCCACTCAGTGTTCCTTACCAATGAGTAAGTTAGCTAAAGAGTTTGGTGTACATACAACATTCATTTGAGGTGCCCATGTTGCAAATTCACGTTCCCAGTTTCGCAATGTTGAAAGTGGAGCTACTACCAAATGATGAGAGATGCCTTCTTCAAAAAGAGATGCTAAAAATGCAATACTCTGTATGGTTTTCCCTGTAATCAAACAAAAATAGAAAAAACATGAATAATACATTGGGAAAAACAATGAAAAGCTATCAGTGCAAAAGCAAAAACACAAGCAAGACTCACCAAGGCCCATCTCATCAGCAAGTATTACATGTGTTTGTTTGGACCAAGAAAAACGTAAGAAGTTCAGCCCTTCTAGCTGATATGGATGCAATGAGCCTTCAATTACAAGAACAGGAGCACTTGGGGATTAACAATAATCAAACCAAGTTAATATAATATGAACAAGCATGTTAGGTTTTCAAGAAAGTAGAAAAACATCAGATGGAATGATGTACCTCCAGAAAGAAATTCAGGACTGTGTTCATACTGTTGAAATTCTTTTGATTTCTTCTTTGAATCAGTAGCATCTTGAAGGCTGCTCTTTTGCTTACTTGGTTTGTGAGACCTAGACTGAATTCTATTAAATCTTTCTATTTCAGGCTGGAATGCAGATACATCTGATTCAAATTCCCAATAACATTCATCATAAGAAAGTTCCTTGTACTTCACAAGATATTCCTTCTCACCCTCAACTCCCCTGAAGCACACAACAGTGTCACATTCATGAATCTTGTGACAGAATCAAACAATTTAAGAACAAAAGTAAAATAAAGAGAAGAAAAAAAAGGCTAAAATAGCATATCTAAACTGCAAAGCACACCGGTATTATCAAGAAATGCAGCCCATGATAAGAGGCAACTGCATATTATAAATGGAAAATTTTCACTCTGATGCTTTTATCTACAATTAATGATTTTAAAGTTCAAGAAACAGGATTCATGTAAGAAATACCCCTTGTAAAGACAAAAGAACATTAAAAAAAATGCATAAAGCTATAGTAAAAGAGGTTCCAAAATAGGATGATGGCAACAGGGAGAACAGATAGCCATGTAAGATGAGTATCCCTTCAAAATCCCAACTATTCTGCCGAACTACCCCGCATCCAGGGAAAGATCCAAGGATTAAAAGCTCCATCCCAACCCCCCTTAAAATATAAAAAAAGGTTGATATTCTTCAAGATGATATTTTTTATTTTATTCCTAAACGAACAGTTGTTTCTTTTTTCTTCTAAAAATATTTTTCTCAAAACACTTAACCCTTCATGTGTGAACAATTTTCTCCCTCTACCTCAAAAAATGAAAGCATCTGATCCACCAGTTTCATCCCTGAAAAGAAAATTTGTCTTTTCCCCCAAAATAACTCAATCCTGGGTAGGTACCTAACTATGTTTAATCTTAGATATGAAATTGTTACTTGAACAGTAAGGATAATTCTTTCCAACAACAAAATTCTGGTAAAAAACATGCATGTTAGTTATTGTATTAGCAAACTACTTGTCTGTCCGCATTTTCTCATATATAATTAGAGCATAGAAGGCACATACTTTTAATAGTGAACTCCACTCCATAGATTTCAAAATTCAACAAAAAACTTCATAGAGCATTTCCCCATTTCATCGTTTGTAATCAGCCATAAGGAAAAACAATGCAGCATAAAATCAAAACTATCATATTTTGTGTGTGTGTTTGATGCATTAAAGTTTCAGATTAGTCAACCTGCAAGCAAGAATTCGATCAACAGTTGTCCATTCAGGTCGGATAGCAACAAAGTCATCCTCAGAGTTATTGTTCGACGCCATTTGACGATTGAAATTGTTTACTTTAGTCTTCAGACGAGGATTTGACTTGAAAGCTTTTAGGAACTCTTTCTCAGGTACCCTATAGGGAATTGTGACGAACAAGGAAGGAAACCAGAAAGGAAAAAAACCAGCTAACACATGAGCAAACGATGCCTAATAGGCAGGAAAAATACAACATTGAACAAAAAAACAAGAGAACATCATACAAAAATCAAAATGGATTGTGCTACAGAAACACCACAATATAAGGCATGTTAGCATGAAGGGGAACTTGAAATGATTATAAAAGGGTTTGCAAAACTAACATATCATTTTACAAGCAATTGTTCTACTTTATAAAATTGGAAACCATATAAAAAAAATTACCAAGTGCAATGTAGATAAGATAAGCCTTTCCACTTCACAAGATACTGTTTTACAAAAATTTGCTTTGAGCCTAGCTTAGAGGCATCACTATCATCAGCTACGGTAGGGCGCATTTCACTGTCCAATAACTTATCAATATCATTCAGAGGGCTAACCTGCAGACAAAAGAATGGTAATTGTCAGCTTTGAAAAGCATAATGTTTTTTGAATTAAACAAGAGTACCCATGAGTTCCAAGGAATCATACACATTCAGGGCATCTCCAATTGCTAGGAAAAGGAGCTTTTAGTGGTGGAAGCAGACACTTGGGATGGTAAGCATAAGTGCAAGTTTCACAATTCAGAAGATTCTCACTCTCTCCGCAAGCTTGACAGGAATCCTCCTTCTGAATAAGAGGCAAGAAAGCGGAACTATTAAAGAGACATAAAGTTTATGAAATTTGCAACGCTAAGAAAGACAATCATGAGAGGACAACCAAATCACAGCATCTATGTTCACTGTAAACATGTGTGGGAGCATGGACATGAGAGATGTTTCAAAAAATCAGATGTATATTCTGCCAAATGTTTAAAGCATTATTCTGCATCAGTTGTTTTGAAGCCTAAAGGCCTCAAGCAGCTAAACACCTAAGCCGTAATTTCTTCTTGCTCTTGTGCATTGTATTACATTGCGCTATGTTCCACAAATACATCATTATTTTTTAAATCAATTTTTTGAAATATGCATTCAAATTCTCAGCCGTAGTAAACTACTTTCTAGTTCCATCATCATAATCATTAAAGTTGAAGGATTAACATGACAACTGATGAAGGCTTGTTCAGTTAACCTACAAAATAAATCCAATGAAATCAAGGAAAAAGAACACCAAATACATGATTATAGAATGGAGTCCGGGAATCAATGAAGATCACCCACAAAAAGGCCCAAACAACCTTACAATTTCATAAACCATCCCAAACCAGAAAAAAGAAAGGAGCAAAAAGCTGGTGGAAGTACGAAACTACTCAAACCCAAGAAGTTTTCAATTCTCAATTTTGACAGGCTGTGCCCCTCATCCACAAGAGAAAGGGCACCGGTAAAAGTAATGCAGTGAAAAAACATCTCTAATAGAGGATGTACCTTAAAATAGAACCATCTAACTCAGAGCAACTCGGTCATGACCATGATTTCATCAGGCCAAGCACTAGACCATATATATATATATATATATACAAATATATATATATAAAAACTAATGGAAAAATCCATGTGACTAACAACAGCCACAGAACAACAAAATTGTATAATTTTTTCTTAATTATTTCCACAGAACATAGTTACCTCCACTCAGAAATCCCTGACCAAAGCCATCCCTTTATTTCTCTGTTAACTAGCCCATGCATCTAAGGCAGCCTTAAAAACATCATCAAAACATCCTTAAGAATAACAACTCAGCCACAATCCCGATCCTTTTACATGATAATATCGAATAAAATTTCTTTTCGTGGGAATTAAACTCCTTCCCAGAATTCAAAACTAAATATAAGAAATAAAATGCACAGAATTCACCTTAAAACCATTAAAAAAAAAAATCCTTCAAAACACATCAAAATGTTTGAACCTCAACTATCTTAACTTCCAGATGAAACTGTAAAGCATCAAACTCGGTAATTAGCCTAGAAAAGAAAAGGGAAAAAACAATTATCATTCAGCATTAAAGACAGTACACACTAACCTACGAAAGAAGTAAGAAGAAAAGAAACAAACCGCATCATCCCTGACAAATCTTTCAATTTTCTCCTGGGGTTTTTTAGCTTTCCCAGAAACAAAATCAGCATCATCATCTGATTCCTCCAAGTTATAAATTGGCCTCCTTTCTGATCTAACACGTAGCCTCTCCACTAAGCTACTCATTTCCTGCAACCAAAACAGAAAAAACAAAGACATGGCATTATTAAACACCACAAACTCTAGAATCATAAACAAAACAATGAAACGAAGAGTGCAAGAAACCAACATTACACGTGCACCAATTCATGCAAGAACAGAAACCCACTTGATAGAGAATTATCAAAATTAATCACCATTTCAATAATTAATGAGTTTCTGGGTCAGTAGTTATTGAAGTAAAGTGTGTATCTTTATGCGTGAGGTCTTTAAAAGCAAAGATGGCAAATGGGTTTTAACTCTTTTCAAGGAATTTTTGCCAAATAGAAGTTTAGAGTGAGAGAGAGAGAGTTACCGGAGGATCTGGAGCACCAACGTAGTAAAAATTGCTGCCTAGACCCAAAGAAACACCAAAACCGGAGTTTGGGCTAGACAGAGAAAACTAAAAAGTCGGAGGTTTATAAGCGTCAATTATGCTGTCACCTAAGACAACGTTTTTCCTTGATTTTTTTTTTTTAAACATGAAGTACTGTTTATATAATAACCAAGGAGTTGCATTTAAGCCCCTCAAAAAAGAAAAGATTAGTGTTAGTTAATTATAGGATTGCCTTGGTGTGCGGGGAGGATTGGGTGGAATCAAGAGGGTAAGATGGTCTTTATGGAGTATTACAAGATTTTTTTTTATTTAGATATTGTTTGGAAGGGTATCAGTGAGATCAATGTGGAGCTATAGCAAATTGATTGAAATATGTGAAAAAATGAAAATAAAGTTAAAAGGACAAGTTTTTTGTATAATAAATATTTTTTAGAGGGGTTAAATAGATAAAACCTTTACTTAAGAATTAAATTTTACTTTTTCAATAAATACGGAATAGCCATAATATTTTTATTTTGGTGATTTTAGTATTTTCAATTCAAATAGTATTCAAAACCATATTATTAGATAAAAGAAATAAAAATGAAGTTTGTTAACACCAATTTAGAGATTTAATTAATCATAAAATAATACCTCACTCTTGATGGTAAGAATATAAAACTTTGTTTTATATTTGTCAATAAGTTAACTAGGAATTTATACTAGCATTCAATATAAGTTATTTTGCAGCAAAATAAAAAAGGTTGAAAGGGATACATTACATCAACTTAACATGTATGACTATTCATCATGTTACATTGTTATGTTTTAAAAGGGGTAACCATGGCTATATAATTGGGAATCCCTTTATTTTTATATGCTAGAAATGAAAATCATAATAATTGAACTCTAACCTTACCTCATAAAAATAAAATACTATATACATAATTTTTTTTTATTGGTGGCCACTTTAGAAACTTAGCAATACACAATTTTTTTTTTATTTATAGCAATAATACATAATTTGTTTTATTGAATTAATAAGAATTGTTGACTTTTAATGTATTTTGGAAGATGAGTATTTATTTAATTTTAGTGTACGGTTAAAAATCATCAACTTTACAGCTACAACTAACAATCATGTTTATTTATTTGTACATAGAAAGAATAAGATGAACTTTAATTTGTTTCTCTTTAATTTATATCGTGTTTAGAACTAGTATATTTTATATGTATGTGCACATAAATTTTTTTTATAATAATCAATGAGTTGCATTTAAGCTCACAAATGAAAGATTATTCTTTGCTATTTATCAAATTATCTTTATGTGTCTAGGGAGGGAGGGTTGGAATTGATAGCTTAAGAGGTATGTTTAGAGTAGTGTTGCTTTTTAAATAGCATACTAATGAAATTATTAAGAGCACATAAAATTCATTAATGTGAACATGGAGATTTAATAACTTGGAAAGTGATTTCTTTATTTTATTTGGTAAGAGTGAAATTGTGTTTCTATATTTTTTTATAACATAACTATACTTTATTTTTCTATCTCCTTCAACATTATATCAAAGTCTTGTCATTCAAAAATAATTTCAATGATAGATGAAGCTATATCTATTATAGATCAAAGACAAAACCCTAATTTTTTTCAAAGGTTGCCAAGTATAATAGGCTATTGTCAACCCTACCATATAGAGAAAACTAAAAAAATAATGTTTTTTTGTTTTTTCTTACATTAAATCATGTTTATATAATAACCAAGAAGTTGCATTTAAGCCCACAATGAGATATTAGTGTTTATTAATTATAGGATTGCTCTTAGGTGTACGAGGATGGAATCAAGGGGGTGAGATGGTCTTTATGGAGTTGTATAAGTTTTTTTCAATTTGGATAGTGTTCGGAACTAGGATATTAGTGAGATTAATAGAAAAAGATAAAGTTTGTTAATGTTGATTTGATGATTTAACTCATTGAAAAATGATTTTTTTAATGATGAAAGTGAAATTATGTTTTCATGTTTGGTAATAAAATGACAGGAGTTTTTGTTGGTATCCATATTTAATTTGGCATGGAATCAAGTGAGTTAACTATAAGGAAGTAAATTGTTATTCCTTGTTAAATATCAAGTGTTAACCTAATCACAAGGTTTACAAGGTTTGAAACAAATGAGAAGCTATAACAAAATGATTAAGGGATAATATGAGAAACATACAAGGATAAAAATGAAAATAAAGCTAAAAAGACAAGTCGTTAGTATAATAAACAAATTTTTTAGAGGAGTTAGATAGATAAAACTTTAAATATAAGGATTAAATCTAACTTTTCAATAAATATGGAATAGTCATAACCCCTTTAAATATAAGATGTTTTCATTTTTTATTAACATCATTTAAACTTAACATTTGTAACTACCTATAATGTTTGTATTTTTGTGATTTAAAATGGACAGACATCATTTTTTAAAATGATTTTAGTATTTTGAATTTAAATGGTATTCAGAACCATATCATTAGATAAGTGGAACAAAAATGAAGTTTGTTAACACCAATTTAGAGATTTAATTAATCATAAAAGAATTCTTCACTCTTCATGGTAAGTACATAAAACTTTGTTCTATAGTTGCCAATAAATTAATTGAAAATTTATACTACCATTCAATATAAGTTTTGCTGCAAAATACACAAGTCAAGTGTAAAGATTAAAAATCCTTTTTGTAAGCCAAACATAACATAATCTTAAGGTTGAATGGGATAAAATATATCAACTTAACATCTATAAATATTCATCTTGTTATGTTGTTTTGTTTTATGAGGGGTATAAAATGTTTTGGAGCGATATTTACTTGAATTTGGATAATATCTAGAATAACTTGATTAAAAATAAATGAAATATAAATGAAATTTGTTTGTTAATTTTTTTTTCTTTTTAGTTAATAGGAGGCTTTAGACTGTGATAATTGGGAAGTCCTCTATTTTTATATGTTAGAACCAAAAATCATAATAATTGAAACCCTAACTTTACCTTATAAAAATAAGCTATTAAATACACTTTTTTTTTAATGCTTCTTTAGAAACTTAATAATAAACAATTGTTTTTTTTTATTTATAGTAATAATATATAATTTGCATTACATTTTTTTATTGGGTTAATGAGAATTATATGTTGATAATACAATTAAATTTGATAAGAGTAAGTAAGCTAACTTTTAATATGTTTTGGAAGATGATTATTAACTTTTAATATGTTTTGGAAGTTGATTATTGACCTGATTTTAGTGTCTAGCAAATAGAGTTAGGAATGATCTATTTTACATGTACAACAAACAATCATGTTTGTTTATTTATACATGGAAGGAATAGGATTCCATGTATAGGATAAAGTTTAGTTTGTTTCTCATTAATTAATATCTTGTTTAGAATTTGTCTGTATTGTATATATGTACACAAGATCATATATATTAATCAAAGAGTTGCATCTATGCTCATAAATAAAAGATTAGTGTTTGTTATTTGTTGAATTATCTTTATATATTTAGGGAGGGCGGGTGAAAATATTAGCTTAAAATGTAGGTATGGAATAATGTTTTTTTTTTAAATAGCGTATCAATAAAATCATTAAAAGCATGTAAAATTTATTAATATGAGTTTAGAGATTTAATAACTTGAAAA
The DNA here is from genome assembly GCF_005239225.2 of Populus alba. Taxonomy (NCBI): domain Eukaryota; kingdom Viridiplantae; phylum Streptophyta; class Magnoliopsida; order Malpighiales; family Salicaceae; genus Populus; species Populus alba. The sequence continues at coordinate 1,777,857 of NC_133301.1, read as the reverse complement.
GCAATTTTTTTTTATTTTATTAGGTAAAAGTAAAATTGTGTTTTTATGTCTTTTTTTATAACACACCTATATTCTTCTTTTTTTTTTTTTACCTCATTCAAACATTATGAAGCTACATCTATTTTATATCAAAGATAAAACCCAAATATTTTTCAAGGTTGTTAAGTATTGTCGCACGTGTGCGGCGGCGCGACGATCGTCCACCCCAACCCTTCATGAGGGTGTGGTATGTCTATTTGGCGTGGAAAATATGGTGAGACAAGGAGTTCTTTGTCTCTAAGCTAAAAAATGGACTGGGAGTCGCCACCTAGTATTCTGGTTACTAGGAACCCTAACTGGTCTCAGAGATGGGGTACGGAGACTGGTTGCGTAAATGGAAGGTGTTAGCACCCCAACTACGCCCTACCTAAGGTAGGCTGCATTGTTTTGTCTAATAAAATCTAAGTCACGTTGTGGTTTCCTATTGTCCAGGATATGCATTACATGTAATGTCATACCCCGGGTTCTATTGTCCAAACAAAAAAAGAATTAAATATCTGGAATACGCATTACGTGTAATGTCATACCCCAGGTTTTATTGTCCAAAAAATAAAATTTTTGTTGTTTTTGAAATATTGGCCAATATATTCTCTTGACTTTAATAAACTGGTTATTAAAGCCAAAATGCATGCTAAAATATATATTTTTTTGTGTATGAAAAAATACAATATGAATTTTTAGCTTTGAGACACTTGGCCGTATGCATGAAAACAAAATTTTGTTTTGTTTTGTTTTGTATATTTTTTTTATTTTTAATATCAAATTTTATATTTTTATAATATAAAAAATACAAACCAATATTAGCCAAAAAATGACGTAGAAAAATCCGTGTGAAAACACAATTTATTATTATTATTATTATTTTAAAAAAAAATTATATGTACAAAAAAAAAACACAAATATATATATATATAATAAAATGGCTTGGGCTGGGCCTGTATTGGGCCATCCACAAGGCTGGACTCAGCCCAGCCGCATGGGCTGGGCTGATGTTCCGGCCCAAAGTCAATGAAAAGGGGCTGGACTCAGCCCAGCCGAATGGGCTGGGCTGATGTTCCAGCCCGCCCAAGATAAAAAACATTTAATTAGTCGGTTACTGTGTGCACAGTAACCAGCTAATTAATTAGCAGTTACTGTGCACATGCACAGTAACCGGGTAATTAATTTGCAGAACGTGCACTGTGCACGTTCTTCATGCAAGAAGATGAACAGTAAAACGAGATAAGGGGTTGAGGGCTGACCTGTGGTGGCTGTCGTCGATGGCGGAGCTGCTGGTGGCGAAAGGAAGCGGCGCTGACAGTGGAGTGGCCGGCGGTGACTCTGCGTTTTCCTTCTCTCTCTCCTCTGTTTTTTTTCGTTTTCTTCTCTACTGCTACTTCTTCTTCTTCTTTTTGGTTTTTTTCTTCTATTCCCTTCTCTCTCTCCTCTTCTCCGCTCTCTTTCTCTCCTCTTCTCCCTCTGTCTTCTTCTTCAGTTTCCTTCCTCTCTTCTACAACCCCTCTCTCACGTTGTTCTCAGCTTTCTTCTCCCTTTCGGTCCCTCTCTAAAAGCTTGGTTCTCTCTCTCTCCCTCACGGTTTTCTTTCAATAATCTGTCAGCTCTCCCCTCTGTTTTTCTCTTCTTTTTTTCTTTTTTTCCTCCCCTTTTTCTCCTGCTGTTCTTCCTCCATTTATAGCCCGTGAGCATGTGTTTTTTTCTTCTCATCGTGGGGTCATACGGCGGCTGGTCGGGCGTGGCTGTCCAGACGTGCCTCCCTCAGTTTCGGCGGTGCGGTAGGTAGTCGGCCAATCGGTGGGCTGGAGGGACCAACGCCATAAAATATACATTCTTTTTTTTTTCTTCTTCTTTACTGCTGTATGTTAGGCGGGAAGAAAGGGGAACAGTGCCGTTCAAAACGGCGCCGTTTAGCCCTTTTCTGTTTTTTTTTTTTAATTAAGTATGAAACGGCGTTGTTTTTGGATAAAAACGCGCCGTTTTCATTTAAAAATGGCACCAGAATGCGCTAAATTCCAAATCAGCCCTCAATCATCTTTTTCTTTTCAATTGCATCCCTACCAATTTCTCCCTGACCCCATAGTTGGCCGCGTTTTTCACTTTGGTCCTTGGCCTCTGATTTATGCAATTTAGCCCTTAATTGATCAATAAACTTCTAATTTCTTCAATTAGGCCCCTGAATCAATTCAATACAGCTCCATCTATATTCAAGCCTTTTCCAAATTGGTCCCTAGTTTCGGATTTTCGCAATTAAACCCCTAATTGGCCATTAAACTTCAAAATTCATGCAATTAAGCCCCTGATTTGGCCTAATAAATTCCTAAAAAATATATTTTGGCCCCAGAACTTAAATTTCTTCTAATTAAAGCCCAAATTGATTTAAAAATCAATTTTTCTTGCAATCCAAACCCTTAAAAATCCCATTAAAAATCCAATCATGTCCATAAACCTCCAAATTTAGGCTTTTTCCTCAAAATTCAAATTTTCCTTCTAAATAGGTCCCTCATCCTTCAAGAATATACTGCAAAAAATCCAATCTTTGTATTTTTAACCTCCTGGACCAATTTTCTGACCATTTTCTGAGCGCTTCCCCCCTTTGCTATTTTTCTAACCTCCTTTGGCTATTTATTTATTTTTTTGCGGGGACCCAAAAATGGGTTACAATAGATGCCCCCTCTTTACAATGCTTACGAAGCAAGGACTTTGCAAAGTAAGTTTTGTAAAGATAAACAAAAGTAAACTTCCGAAACTGATCTTCTCATAACTTTGTTGATCCGAAACCCTTTATTTATAGCAATTCTCTCCAACCAGAACTAAAATCTTTGTGTGGCTAGGCTAAACTGAGATCCCTTCGCCGATCCCTTCGCCTTGCCCTGCCTTTGGCAAGTTCTCATTGTCCCATGACAAATGGGCTGCCAAGTTCATGAGATGGTGCCAGAAGTACCACCTTTTTTCATGAGATTTTGTCGCGTTTGTTTCTAGTAATGTGGTTAAAAGAGCTTGTTCGTCAGAAAAGCATGGCTCATGCACCAATAACGTCAAAAATAGGTTGCCACTTTTGTCTGGGAAATCAACCTTTATGTTAGAGAATTTGGCCTCCTCTTCTTCCAAATGGCTTGAATTTATCGGGGGAATCAAACCTAACGTTAAAGAATTCTTCCAAATGGCTTGAATGTGTCTGGGGAATCAACCTAACATTAGAGAATTTGGCCTCCTCCTCTTGTTCCAAAAAAGAAAATTTTGAAAAGGGCTTTGTTATGAGTCCTCATATTTTTGGGTGTTGGACTTGAAAAAATGAGAGATGCAAAGCTTACTAACCCAAAGGATGATAATGATAAAATCTGAACTTAGAATACTCTCTCTCTCTCTCTCTCTCTCTATATATATATATATATATATATATATATATATATAATGGGCACGGCCTTTCCAACTCCAATGTTTGTTTATGAGGTGTACCACGTAATGCATCTCTTGAAAAGCATATATTTCTTGCTTTTTGTAAGGTGTGCTACATGACCCATCTCTTAATCAAATACACTCTTTTATGATGACTTGATAAGATAAGATTATTAGGAATAAATTAGTTTTTTTAAACTTATGATTTGAATAAGTGAATGCACCTAAAATGAAATAAAATTACCAGATAAAGCATCAGCATATCTATTTATTTCTTATCAAATTAAATCTTTTATTCATAATTTAAAATGGCTTAAATGTCTTTATACAACTCATGTCATTGAATTAGTAACAATAAAATGAGAAAAAATTGACACTAGTGAAAATGATCTGGTTGGTGATATATAACGTAATCCATATAATCTTAAGAATGTATTAACACTTATTTTTTAAAAAAAACATTATAATATATGTAATTTTCATTGATAATTAATTCATTTAGCTATTAAAGATCTTCTTGTATTTTCAAATTATAAATCTCTACATACATATTCATGAAACCTATTAAAATAGACCGAGCTTTTAATCCTTCACCTATATTTGAGTTTAACTTGGTGTCAAAATTATAAATGACTTCATCACATTCTACCATCTCAAATTTTTTTTACCTTTCTTATGATCCCAATTCCAACCTTTATCTTATTCATAATAATACCTCTACATCCATATTTTTTTTTTCCAAAAATAACTAAATTCCATAAATTATCTCGTTTAGTCTACCTAATTCATACCTATTCTTGATGGTTATAGCCTAAATGGCAACAATCCATCTTTTTTTGTTCTCAAGTTTTTAATCTTGTAACAAATCAGGTGGATCTAGATCCTAAATATTAAAATCAAGTTTTACCAAGTTTAACTTCTTCTCAGTTAGACCTTTTTCTTTTTAATGAAAAGGTTTTATCTATATGGTAGGGTTGACAATAATTCATGATACTTGTTGCTACCCAATTTTTGGCCCATCTTTTTAATAAATGTTTCGAAAAATCCAAAAATAGTGAAAAACAACAAAAATCCAAAAAAATATTTTTTTTAATATATTTGCAATGTTTTTAGCATTTTTAACGTCGTCTAAAAAAGAATTTAAATTTTCAAAGGTTTTTTGGAACGCGTTCGACTTTTCACGTGTCATTTTAAAAATCATTGATTTTCCTCATCGAGTCGACGTTGATATTGCTCATTTTCAAAAAAATACAAAAAAATAAGAAAAATCAAATTTTTTTTTAAAAAAAAGAGGAAAAGAGAAGGAAAGGAAAAGTTGAGGGACTAGTTTGAAAACCTAGCAAAACGTTTTCCTATAAATACCATGCTATACAGAATTTCAAAGGGGGGTCATTATGTAATTTTGGGGAGGCAACACAAAGGGAAAAAACCCTAAAAAAAAAAAAACTAACTAGCTTCCTCTCCCTCATGAAGGACCAGCCGCCAGCCCCTGCTGGGTTTTGATTTTTTCCCAGCTGCCGGCCACCCCGGGGATTTTGATCTTCTCCTCACAGCCGCTTGAAAACAAAACACAGAGACTCCCTTCTCACCCTCACGGTCCCCCCTCTCTGATTTATTCTCCCCCCCCCCGGGGTTGTTGATTTTCGGTCTCCACAGACCCACACACTCGACCATAACATTTTTTCTCTTCTCCGATCTGCCTCCCAATCAAAACCAAACAGCAGCCCCTCCCCTTTTGATATATATTTTTTTCAAACGGCCGACAGCCCCCCAGAAAACCCCTCTGATTTTATTTTTTTTCTTTCTTCCTCAGCCACCCGAAGAACCCGGCGGCGGCTGAAGAGCAGCGGCGCCGTCCCTCTCCATCCCCGTTGTCTTCTTCCTGATCTTCCCCGTCATCAGCAGCATCGCTCAACAGACTCGGGGCGATCTGTTTTCTTCATCTAGCAGGTCCGCCATCTTTTTCTTCGGTCTTCTCACAACAACCGAACAGGGACACAACATCCAGCCCTCCCCATCACCAGATCGTCTCCTCCTCTGGTTGCGCCCACAGAAACCAGCCCTCATACGGCGCGCCCACAGAAACCAACCGACGATCAGCCACTCTCCTCCTCCACGACCGATCTGCCACCGGAGAAGAAGAAATAAGAATAGATCGGCGGAGGGAAGCAGACCCGAAACAAAGAGGAAGAAAAAAAAATAAATTGAAAACAAAGAACAAAAATTAAAATCGACTGGTGTGTGTTCTTTGCTTGATCTGCAGGTCGGCGCCGGCGAGGATAGAAGAGGGGAAGAAGTCGGCCCGGACCCCCTGCTGTTGGTTGTCTTCTGTGGCGGCGGCGCGTGGAGCAGACGCGCCGCCACTGTCTTGCCGTTCCGGAAGTATGCCTGACACTGTTCAGGAGGTGCAGAAGTGGTTTCTAGTTTGTTTTGGGCTTAAGTTTTGTAATTTCAAGTTGTTTAATGTAATGTTTTTATGTAATTTTGAGTTTTTTTTTTATAGTTTGTATTTTATGTAAATGTGAATCTAAAAGAAAAGAAAAGAAAAGAAAAGAAAGAGAAAGTGATAATAATAAAAAAAAGAAATGTTGTGTGTGTTTGTATTTTTTTTATGTATGTTTTTATATAAAAAAAAAAAGGAATTTAAATGTTTTTTTTTTGTTTTGGGCGGGCTGGAACATCAGCCCAGCCCATGCGGCTGGGCTGAGTCCAGCCCTGTTGCATTTTGGGTCGGAACATCAGCCCAGTCCATGCGGCTGGGCTGAGTCCAGCCCTGTTACCAGAGGGCTGGAACACCAGCCCAGCCCATGCGGCTGGGCTTAAGTCCAGCCTTGGCCCAGCCCAAGCTATTTATTGTATGTATATATATATTTATTTATTTTGTGTTTTTTTTACATATAATTGTTTTTATAAAATTGCAAGAATAAAGAAGAATTTAATATTCTGATTTCATCACGGATAAAGAATCATGAACTTACATGTAAGTTGTATAAGAATCATGAACTTACATGTAAGTTGTATTCTCTGAAATTCGATGAAAGAACATAATTTTTAAAACTTCTTTAACACATCAAGTCCACAAAGCAGCTTACCTCAGGTAGGGTGCGTTAGGGGTGCTAATACCTTCCCTAACCACAACCAGTCCCGTACCCGTGATCTCTGACAAGACCAGTACATCAGGTTTCCTAGTAGCCCTCAATAAATTACTAGGTGGCGACTCCAACGAACCAAATCAGCAAAAGAGAACGAATAATCGCCAGCCGATGCCGCGCGCCAGGATTTTTTTTTTGGGAGCGACAATGGTATTTATAGGAAAACGTTTTGCTAGGTTTGCAAACTAGTCCCTCAACTTTTCCTTTCCTTCTCTTTTCCTCTTTTTTTTTTAATTTTGATTTTTCTTATTTTTTTGTATTTTTTGAAAATGAGCAATATCAACGTCGACTCGATGAGGAAAATCAATGATTTTAAAATGACACGTGAAAAGTCGAACGCGTTCCAAAAACCTTTGAAAATTTAAATTCTTTTTTAGACGACGTTGAAAATGCTAAAAACATTGCAAATATATTAAAAACATATTTTTTTGGATTTTTGTTGTTTTTCACTATTTTTGGATTTTTCGAAACATTTATTAAAAAGATGGGTCAAAAATTGGGTAGCAACAGTTGCCCCCTCTTTACAATGCTTACAAAGCAAAATTCCTCAAACCTTTGCATAGTAAGCTTTGTAAAGAAAACAAAAGGAAAATGATTTCATTATCTTGGGCGACTTGCCCACACACTCACATTGGTTTATTTTCACGGGCGACCTGCCCACACATACTCAAAGTGGTCTATTTTCAGAGGCGACCGGCCCACACACTCACACTGGTCTGTTTTCCCGGGCGACCTGCCCACACATACTCAAAGTGGTCTATTTTCAGGGGCGACCTGCCCACAAAAAGTGGTCTATTTTCAGGGGCAACCGGCCCACACACTCACACTGGTCTGTTTTCACGGGCAACCTGCCCACACATACTCACTCTGGTCTATTTTCAGGGGCGACCGACCCACACTCTCACACTGGTCTGTTTTCAGGGGCGACCTGCCCACACATACTCACTCTGGTCTATTTTCAAGGGCGACCGACCCACACTCTCACACTGGTCTGTTTTCAGGGGCGACCTGCTCACACATACTCAAAATGGTCTATTTTCAGGGGCGACCGGCCCACACACTCACACTGGTCTCTTTTCAGGGGCGACCTGCCCACACACTCACACTAGTCTATTTTCACGGGCGACCTTCCCTTTTGATTGGGTTTACCTGAAATCCCATCTGGCGATCTAACAAGAACAAAAATCGGTGTAGCTCGATCAACCTAAAATCCCATCTAGTGATTCTGCATGATTAGGCTAAACTGAGATCCCTTCACCGATCCCCTTTAACCATAACCAAGGTCTGTGTGGTTAGACTGAACTGAGATCCCTTCACCGATCCCCTTCAACCAGAACCAAAATCCTTTCCAGTTAGGTTAAACTGAGATCCCTTTGCCGATCCCCTTTAACCATAACCAAAGTGTGTGTGGTTGGGCTGAACTGAAATCCCTTCGTCGATCCCCTTCAACCAGAACCAAAATCCTTTCCAATTAGGTTAAACTGAGATCCCTTTGTCGATCCCCTTTAACCATAACCAAGGTGTGTGTGGTTGGGCTGAACTGAGATCCCTTCGCTGATCCCCTTCAACCAGAACCAAAATCCTTTCCAATTAGGTTAAACTGAGATCCCTTTGTCGATCCCCTTTAACCATAACCAAGGTGTGTGTGGTTGGGCTGAACTGAGATCCCTTCGCCGATCCCCTTCAACCAGAACCAAAATCCTTTCCAATTAGGTTAAACTGAGATCCCTTCGTCGATCCCCTTTAACCATAACCAAGGAATGTGTGGTTAGACTGAACTGAGATCCCTTCGTCGATTCCATTCAACCAGAACCAAAATCCTTTCCAATTAGGTTAAACTGAGATCCCTTCGTCGATCCCCTTTAACCATAACCAAGGTGTGTGTGGTTGGGCTGAACTGAGATCCCTTCATCGATCCCCTTCAACCAGAACCAAAATCCTTTTCAATTAGGTTAAACTGAGATCGCTTCGTCGATCCCCTTTAACCATAACCAAGGTGTGTGTGGTTGGGCTGAACTGAGATCCCTTCGCTGATCCCCTTCAACCAGAACCAAAATCCTTTCCAATTAGGTTAAACTGAGATCCCTTTGCCGATCCCCTTTAACCATAACCAAGGAATGTGCGGTTGGGCTGAACTGAGATCCCTTCGTCGATCTCCTTCAACCAGAACCAAAATCCTTTCCAATTAGGTTAAACTGAGATCCCTTCGCCGATCCCCTTTAACCATAACCAAGGAACGTGTGGTTAGACTGAACTGAGATCCCTTCGTCGATCCCCTTCAACCAGAACCAAAATCCTTTCCAATTAGGTTAAACTGAGATACCTTCGCCGATCCCCTTTAACCATAACCAAGGAATGTGTGTAGTTGGGATAGACTGAGATTCCATTCGGCAATCCCCTCTAACCAGAACAAAAATCCTGTGTGTAGCTCGGTCAACCTGAAATCCCATCTGGCGATTCCCTTTAACCAAAGCTTTATGAGATCCCATCTGGCGACCTCATTCAACTGGAACAAAAGAATGTGTAAAAAGTGGTCCTATTATAATGGGTGACCTACCCAAGTGGAAAGGAGGAAGAGTGGTCTCATTCTTATGGGTGACCTACCCAGGGGAAAAAAATATGAAGTGTGGTCTCATTGTAATGGGTGACCTACCCAGATGGACAAAATATGATGAAGTGGTCTCGTTGTGATGGGCGACCTACCCAAATAGAAAGAATGTGAAGTGCGGTCTCATTGTAATGGGTGACCTACCCAAATATGGAAAAAATATGAAGTGTGGTCTCATTGTAATGGGTGACCTACCCGGATAAAAAGAATGTGAAGTGCGGTCTCATTGTCATGGGTGACCTACCCGGATGGAAAAAATATGAAAAAGTGTGGTCTCATTGTCATGGGTGACCTACCCGGATGGAAACAAATATGATGAAGTGGTCTCGTTGTGATGGGCGACCTACCCAGATGGAAACAATATGAAGTGTGGTCTCATTGTAAAAGGGTGACCAACCCAAGTGGAAGATGTGATATGACAAAATGTGAAAAATAGGACTTACCTGGCGAAGTCTTTGAGGGGATGACATAAGAAGGGCTAAAAAACTTGGTGCTTCCTGATAATTCCCAATCATAGGGTTTGAAAACTCGGTGCTTCCTGACTGCAAGGATTGAAAACTCGAGGCTTCCCGGTTGCAAGGTTGATCTATTCATTTCTTTGGGATTTTCCTAATGGTAGGGTTCATCCCATCGTCCTTTTATTCCATGATCAAAACCAATTCTTTATTATCATCACCACTATGCTTCTTTCTTTTTCCATCATCTTGCTGAACCTCATTAAGGATTTTCCTGTAACAATTCAAAAATATGTGCAAATGTTTTTTTTTTAGGTTAGATGACATGCATGCATCCTTAACTGATTTGAAATATAGGTCCCCCCCTCTTTGATGCTCCATCGTCATAGGGTGCCCTTGTTTGTATCCCAAAGCATTGTTTGTTCTTCTGATACATTGGCTCCTTCATGTGCTAGCTATCCACTCAACTGTAAATGTAGTGCCCATCTGGGCTGTCCATAGACAATTACTGCTTGCATCGTTCATCAAACTTGTCTTGCCCCTAAGTGTGGTACTGCTTGATTCATCATGAAGGATTTTCTCTCCTGGCTTCTTCTATGAATTATCCTCTGATTGATTGTGTGCATCATGCTAATACCCCTCAAGATTGTTAATCAGTCATGAACTTGCGTCTAGTTGAAACAGTACTCTTCAAGTACATGTTATCATCAGCCTTCTTGGAAATCATCCAGTCGTCCAGACATGCATCTCATAACTTGCAGTACAAAGGCTCATGGTTGTATGCTCAGTGCTCTTCTCATAGACTCCCTTCAACTCTTCTAATCAGATTTGTGAAAAGAAATGTCTCAGCCTCATCAATGATGTTGCTTTTATCACTCATACTCATGCGGTGAAGCGCTCATCTGGCTTCAAAACAAGTTATCCCACAGTCAGTCTTCGAGGTGGGTGCCTTTCTGACATTCATTCAATGTAGTTGTGTGATAACATATGTTGATAACCATGTTTTAAAGGATGACAATATGAGATTGTCCTTCAAGTGCGGCATTATTCCCCAGCCAGTCTTGGTGGTATGCATCTTTTCTCCATTCAATTACATTCATCTGTATATTCCTCATCGATCGCGAGCCATGTTTCAAAAAAATGATGATAGGAAAGTGTCCTTTAGGTATATCTTTGTTTCTCCATTGCCGACAGGGTTCACTAGAGCATGTGCTATTTTGGAATGACATTGCCCCCAGTATGATCTGAATGTGCTCGTTCATTGATTATCTGTCTTTGAACATCATTGTCTTCAGTTCACTGATTCATCATTTAAACATTGCCTCATAGCTGATCTGAGCACTGCTTGTTTTTCCTTTTCAAGGTCTTTTGTATTGCCCCCAGCTGCTCAAATTTTCAAGGAGTGTCAAGGACTTCAATGTCATTTCTATTAATGATTTTGCATACTCAATCGATGTTCTTCTGTGTTTGATAAACTTTCTTGTTCTGGAATCAACTCTCATATTTCAAAGATCATGTAGTTTGTTGAAATGAAATCAGAGATGTCCCTTTTTTTGAAAATCTTTTGAAAATCAAGCTTTTTGATCAAAGACCCAACACACGTTATTCGAAATACACAGTCCTTTGATTGTCTTGTATTTTGAAAACAGAAATCGACCCGTTGTAGGCTTAAAATGGCTTTTTTCATGGTTCTTTGTATCAATTTGAATCCTTGATATTGGGTATATCATTTGATGGTCTGTGATGAGGTGACATTTTTATGAATTTCAAAAACAAGATGCTCAGGCTTTATCAAGAAAAGTTGTTTCTTTTCTTAGCACTTGTTTTATTAGCATGCATAATAACCAATAGCTTAATTCATGAAGTCGCGACCCTTATGGAAAAACTCTTCAAGTTTTGAGAGCGCCATTTATTGGTTCAAATTGCTTGTTTGATTAAAAAGGGCTTTTAAAAGCATGTAATGCAGGCTATGGTTCATGGCTATGGTTCATGGCTATGAAAGAAAGGAATTTCAAAGGCTCAAAAGGTGTTTTAGGGTTTCAAAGACCTAGGATCAACATCAACTATTCATCAACTCTTTTCTATTGTTGTCTTTGTAGAGGAAACGACATATAACCTTGTTAACCTCAAAGTTTAGACTTTTCTTAACATAAGTTATAATGCAAATCCACCTTTCCTTGATGAATAACCAACCTTAATCATCTGATAACATCAAAGGCTTTATAATGGACACCAAAAGTCACGTTTATAGCTTAGTCTTTTTCTGCTATTGACTTTTGATGTGCCTTCCCTTGATTGAAATTTCTTTTGCTCTTCATAGACTTGATAGGCGTTCTCCTTCCTTTATCTTTGACTTGTCTTTAAGTGAAGGCAATTTCCTTCTTCTTCTTCTTTTTTCATTGTTTTATTTTTTTCATCATAGCCTTCCTTAAAAATTTCTTGCATGCCCCCAATCTATGTGTTTTCTTTTAGCTCTCTCTCAATCATTGGATCTTTGTTCTAAGCCTTCCCCTTTATCCATTAATTATATCAATGTCTCCAACATATCTCTCATCTGCCCCCAGTGTGGGGTGTGATCCTAGTCAGGGTTTCTTTTTGAAAGAAAAATATTTCACTAGGCTCAAAATGGGACTGCAAAGGATATAATTTTTAGAAAGTGAAGGGATATCAAAGATGGCCTTTTCTCATTTCAAGCAAGGTCGGTTAGAACCGATAAATTTTGACCCCATCCAGTGTAAAGATTTGGACTTGTAAGAATCATGATTCACGAGTCCATAACTACCGAATCCACTACATGTCATTATGCATACTGCTAAAACTTAGCTATATGATGTGTGGTTCAGTTTCAGGAGGTATGAGTTCAAAATTGTTTAGTCACCTCATGTTATTTTCAAGCATCGAGTCATTTCTATAATCAAAACACTTTTAATCTTCCGGCTTGATTAACCTTTATCGCATGTTGGAGTTTGATCAAAATATTTTGTCAGAATAAAATGTTAAACATCTGTTGATTTCAAAACAACAAAGAGACAAAAGCAAGGCATGTTTCGTTGAAGGATGAGATGTGATCTTTAAACAAAATGCAGAATTCCATAACAATATGATTGACTGTTCATCACCATTCTTGAATCAGCTTTTCTGGCAATATCTGTGTTTTGCCAAGCACTTTCAATCACATGTCATTTTGATGATGTTCGGGGGACAATATAGCCAATGACACCCTCCTTTGCAAGCTCCACTTGTCCCTTGCTCACCAACTTCAGGACTCGCTTCTTGAAATTCTTGCAATTGCTCAATTGAAATGGTTGAGGACCCCATCATGACATCACATCTCTTGCCTGGAATAAACCATCCAGAAAATGGTGGTTGCATGGGATTTGTCGGAGTCAGGTAAAAGTCTGGAATCTAGCAGATGCTGGCAAATAAACTCACATGACAACTATTCAATTGAAATTCTTGCAACTATTCCATTGAAATGGCTGAGGACCCCACCATGACATCACATCTCTTGTCTGGATTATACCACCTAGAAGATGATAAATGAATGCGATTTGTCGGAGTCTCGCAAAAGTCTAGAATGTGGCAGATTCTGGTAAATAAACCCACATAGCAAAGAATGTCTATCTTTGGCAAAGACATTGGAGTAGTCGATGATACAACAAGACTTGGTTAGACCACATAATGAAGATTTCCCACCGTCAGAGTCTTCTTTGGATTCATCTCTCATCATTGTTCTGGAATCCATGGCAGATCCTTCAATCTTTCCTCTCTTCATAGCTTGTTCAATTCTTCAGCAAATCCTCACAGCATCATTTCAATCTTCCAATGTTGTTGTGGTTGGTTGAGGACTGTTGGAAACCTCTCAATGTCTAGGTAATCCTGGCAGTGCGCAAAAACAAACATGTATGGAATCATATGTTGTCAAAATTGGAAGAGAAACTGATGAATCCACAACTCCTCTATTTCCTCTTTGATTCCTCATTGACGGTGCAGCAAACAGCCACTTTTGCGTTTTAATGCCAATACTGGTAGGAGAAAATTGTGGACAATCTGAAACCACTACATCTCTTCTTGATTTCCCATTTACAGATCCACAAATAGATTCCTGCCGAGAGATCTCTGCAACGTTGAAGTTTGATGTTTGCTCAATGTTTTCAAACCAAATCTGGCTCTTCAACCTGCTACAGTTTCTTCGTGCTGAAACTGATGAGAGAAATATTTGTAGCATATGCAATTAGTAAATCTTCTTTTGCACTCTCAACTTGCAGCATCATAAACAGATTTTTGTAGAGAGAGCTATGCCACGTTGAAGTTCGACGACTACTCATATTTTCAGACCAGACTTGACTCCTCTGCCTATTACAATGTTTTGCTTGTGCCACTGGTGGGAAAAAGTTTCAAAGCATCTGAAATTAATGCATTCCCTTTTGCATTTCCCATTGGCAGATCCACAAATAAATCTCTACAGGGAGAGCTTTACCACGTAGAAATTCAGTATCTAATCATGGTTTTTCAGACCAACACCTTGTGCTGCTGAACTGGAATTGAGCTCATAATTGGGTAACTTCAAAGCAGACTAATGCACCATGAACATGAGGCTAGTAGTCATTTGGTTCCATTGGATGATGTGGAGGCGATGAACACTTAAGAGTGCAACTGAACAGGAATCCGAGTTGTCATTAGTTGATGACTGAAGGCATTGTTGTTGTTGTTCATGACTTTGATGCTCTCAACCTTAATCTGATAATGAGCCTCTATCTGACACCTTTCTCCACTTCCCTTATTTTTTCAAATCACGCAGCACAGCTTGTGCGGGGGAACCTACTTTTCAACCCGGTACATGCATGATAAATGTATGAACATGTAATCTATATGATGAACTCGCCCTTCGAGGGGTGACAATATGATCGCAACTCTTGCATGATGAAACAAGAATCTTGCTTCTTGCACAAACTCTACAATGAAAATTTTCTGAGCGACGGTCATTGTGTCACCCATAAGTCTGGAGTTCAAGATGCTTCAAGAAGGGCTTGCTCGGATGCAAAACAAATATTTACGGAGCATACATCCTAAAGGCAGGTTCTAATCTTTTTAAGTGAGACAAAAGGTAGGTTTACTATTCGGTCTCTAAAAAGGGTCTCTCGTTGTCCCAGTGATTACCCTCTTGAAGGCAATATAGGGGCCAGTAGGCAGTGAGATGGCACATGTCCAACTTTTACCAATCTTGGCACTCAACGAAGAGTTGGGGTTTACACAAACTTAAACCTTGACTAAAAGTCATAAGGTAAGCTGCTAGTCCCCCTCCTAACCTGAAGCTTGTGTGTGCTTTAAAAATTACACTGTGATGCATGAGACAATTTTACAAAATGTATGGGTAAAAAAAAAAATAATAAGATAAAAATGCAAAAACATAAACACATCAAATATGCAAAGCTTAGACCAATAATGTTGAAAACAATACCTTCCCCAGTGGAGTCGCCATTCTGTCGCTCCCCAAAAAAAAATCCTGGTGCGCGGCATCGGCTGGCGATTATTCGTTCTCTTTTGCTGATTTGGTTCGTTGGAGTCGCCACCTAGTAATTTATTGAGGGCTACTAGGAAACCTGATGTACTGGTCTTGTCAGAGATCGCGGGTACGGGACTGGTTGTGGTTAGGGAAGGTATTAGCACCCCTAACGCACCCTACCTGAGGTAAGCTGTTTTGTGGACTTGATGTGTTAAAGAAGTTTTAAAAATTCTGTTCTTTCATTGAATTTCAGAAAATACAACTTACATGTAAGTTCATGATTCTTATACAACTTACATGTAAGTTCATGATTCTTTATCCGTGATGAAATCAGAATATTAAATTCTTCTTTATTCTTGCAATTTTATAAAAACAATTATATGTAAAAAAAACACAAAATAAATAAATATATATACATACAATAAATAGCTTGGGCTGGGCCAAGGCTGGACTCAGCCCAGCCGCATGGACTGGGCTGATGTTCCGGCCCAAAATGCAACAGGGCTGGACTCAGCCCAGCCGCATGGGCTGGGCTGATGTTCCAGCCCGCCCAAAACAAAAAAAAAAACATTTAAATTCCTTTTTTTATATATAAAAACATACATAAAAAAAATACAAACACACACAAACATTTCTTTTTTTTATTATTATTATCACTTTCTCTTTCTTTTCTTTTCTTTTCTTTTCTTTTAGATTCACATTTACATAAAATACAAACTATAAAAAAAAAAAACTCAAAATTACATAAAAACATTACATTAAACAACTTGAAATTACAAAAATTAAGCCCAAAACAAACTAGAAACCACTTCTGCACCTCCTGAACAGTGTCAGGCATACTTCCGGAACGGCAAGACAGTGGCGGCGCGTCTGCTCCACGCGCCGCCGCCACAGAAGACAACCAACAACAGGGGGTCCGGGCCGACTTCTTCCCCTCTTCTATCCTCGCCGGCGCCGACCTGCAGATCAAGCAAAGAACACACACCAGTCGATTTTAATTTTTGTTCTTTGTTTTCAATTTATTTTTTTTTCTTCCTCTTTGTTTCGGGTCTGCTTCCCTCCGCCGATCTGTTCTTGTTTCTTCTTCTCCGGTGGCAGATCGGTCGTGGAGGAGGAGAGTGGCTGATCGTCGGTTGGTTTCTGTGGGCGCCGCCGTATGAGGGCTGGTTTCTGTGGGCGCAACCAGAGGAGGAGACGATCTGGTGATGGGGAGGGCTGGATGTTGTGTCCCTGTTCGGTTGTTGTGAGAAGACCGAAGAAAAAGATGGCGGACCTGCTAGATGAAGAAAACAGATCGCCCCGAGTCTGTTGAGCGATGCTGCTGATGACGGGGAAGATCAGGAAGAAGACAGCGGGGATGGAGAGGGACGGCGCCGCTGCTCTTCAGCCGCCGCCGGGTTCTTCGGGTGGCTGAGGAAGAAAGAAAAAAAATAAAATCAGAGGGGTTTTCTGGGGGGCTGTCGGCCGTTTGAAAAAAAAATATATCAAAAGGGGAGGGGCTGCTGTTTGGTTTTGATTGGGAGGCAGATCGGAGAAGAGAAAAAATGTTATGGTCGAGTGTGTGGGTCTGTGGAGACCGAAAATCAACAGCCCCGGGGGGGGAAGAATAAATCAGAGAGGGGGGACCGTGAGGGTGAGAAGGGAGTCTCTGTGTTTTGTTTTCAAGCTGCTGTGAGGAGAAGATCAAAATCCCCGGGGTGGCCGGCAGCTGGGAAAAAATCAAAACCCAGCAGGGGCTGGCGGCTGGTCCTTCATGAGGGAGAGGAAGCTAGTTAGTTTTTTTTTTTTTAGGGTTTTTCCCTTTGTGTTGCCTCCCCAAAATTACATAATGACCCCCCCTTTGAAATTCTGTATAGCATGGTATTTATAGGAAAACGTTTTGCTAGGTTTTCAAACTAGTCCCTCAACTTTTCCTTTCCTTCTCTTTTCCTCTTTTTTTTTAAAAAAAATTTTGATTTTTCTTATTTTTTTGTATTTTTTGAAAATGAGCAATATCAACGTCGACTCGATGAGGAAAATCAATGATTTTAAAATGACACGTGAAAAGTCGAACGCGTTCCAAAAACCTTTGAAAATTTAAATTCTTTTTTAGACGACGTTGAAAATGCTAAAAACATTGCAAATATATTAAAAAACATATTTTTTTTGGATTTTTGTTGTTTTTCACTATTTTTAGATTTTTCGAAACATTTATTAAAAAGATGGGCCAAAAATTGGGTAGCAACAAGTATCATGAATTATTGTCAACCCTACCACATAGATAAAACCTTTTCATTAAAAAGAAAAAGGTCTAACTGAGAAGAAGTTAAACTTGGTAAAACTTGATTTAATATTTAGGATCTAGATCCACCTGATTTGTTACAAGATTAAAAACTTGAGAACAAAAAAAGATGGATTGTTGCCATTTAGGCTATAACCATCAAGAATAGGTATGAATTAGGTAGACTAAACGAGATAATTTATGGAATTTAGTTATTTTTGGAAAAAAAAAAATATGGATGTAGAGGTATTATTATGAATAAGATAAAGGTTGGAATTGGGATCATAAGAAAGGTAAAAAAATTTGAGATGGTAGAATGTGATGAAGTCATTATAATTTTGACACCAAGTTAAACTCAAATATAGGTGAAGGATTAAAAGCTCGGTCTATTTTAATAGGTTTCATGAATATGTATGTAGAGATTTATAATTTGAAAATACAAGAAGATCTTTAATAGCTAAATGAATTAATTATCAATGAAAATTACATATATTATAATGTTTTTTTTAAAAATAAGTGTTAATACATTCTTAAAATTATATGGATTACGTTATATATCACCAACCAGATCATTTTCACTAGTGTCAATTTTTTCTCATTTTATTGTTACTAATTCAATGACATGAGTTGTATAAAGACATTTAAGCCATTTTAAATTATGAATAAAAGATTTAATTTGATAAGAAATAAAATAGATATGCTGATGCTTTATCTGGTAATTTTATTTCATTTTAGGTGCATTCACTTATTCAAATCATAAGTTTAAAAACTAATTTATTCCTAATAATCTTATCTTATCAAGTCATCATAAAAGAGTGTGTATTTGATTAAGAGATGGGTCATGTAGCACACCTTACAAAAAGCAAGAAATATATGTTTTTCAAGAGATGCATTACGTGGTACACCTCATAAACAAACATTGGAGTTGGAAAGGCCGTGCCCATTATATATATATATATATATATATATATATATATATATATATATATATATATAGAGAGAGAGAGAGAGAGAGTATTCTAAGTTCAGATTTTATCATTATCATCCTTTGGGTTAATAAGCTTTGCATCTCTCATTTTTCAAGTCCAACACCCAAAAATATGAGGACTCATAACAAAGCCCTTTTCAAAATTTTCTTTTTTGGAACAAGAGGAGGAGGCCAAATTCTCTAATGTTAGGTTTGATTCCCCAGACACATTCAAGCCATTTGGAAGAATTCTTTAACGTTAGGTTTGATTCCCCCGATAAATTCAAGCCATTTGGAAGAAGAGGAGGCCAAATTCTCTAACATAAAGGTTGATTTCCCAGACAAAAGTGGCAACCTATTTTTGACGTTATTGGTGCATGAGCCATGCTTTTCTGACGAACAAGCTCTTTTAACCACATTACTAGAAACAAACGCGACAAAATCTCATGAAAAAAGGTGGCACTTCTGGCACCATCTCATGAACTTGGCAGCCCATTTGTCATGGGACAATGAGAACTTGCCAAAGGCAGGGCAGGGCGTTTAAAGCATCTCGTCTTGAATACAACTGTGCAGTATTTGGCATCTTAACAGCCCAGCAAACCAGAGATTATTGCAAGATTACAATTTACAGGCAGGTTTATGGGATTTGAAGGGATGAAGATTACCATTAAGGCATCAACGTCACATTAGCAGTAATTTAATTAGTTAACAGGAAACTGAGATTTTAATTAAAGAAACTCTTGGAATTTTGTATCTCCATTCGTCAAACTTGGAGCCCATTGATTCATACCACAATTTGTGCTCAAAGGAGGTCTAACTGATTGCGGGCCTTCTATTTTCTTCATCGTCTGGGTTACAGCAAGCCCCCGTTTTGAGAAGCAGCAAGATTCATCTATATATATATATATATATATATATATATATATATTGTCCCAAACTGTTGGATTTGGATTAAGTTGAGCTGCTGATGATGAGCAAGTACAAAGTCCAATTACAAAACCCACTTGAAAGTGGGTTAAAATTGCACAATTTTATAAGTGTTAGTTTCTTGAATTAAGAACCTAACTATAACACAAGGCCGGGTTTATCCGGCTAAAACCCAGGTCATAAAACAAGTAGATTGACTCGCAAGTTATCTAGCCAATCTAAAATATAATATTGTTTTTTTAAAAAACTGGAAATAAATATTGTTTTAATTATTTTTTAATAAAAAAATCAAAAACAAAAAACATATTAAAAAAAAAAAACCTATTCAAAGTAAAAATCAGCCAAAATTAGGATCGACAAATTATCGAATCAATCCGCAGACAAAAGAGTAGAGAACACAGAATATATCCATATACTCTCGAAACTCTGCATGTTTTCTCTCAACAATTCAACTGTTCATGGTTCTCGAGAGGTAAAGCATGTGCCTTTTCCTTGTGATTACACAATGATCCTGGTACACGTGAGATAACAAATGACTTTGGATTAGCAGTACACTCCTAAATCACATTATTGATAGGAGAGCAAGTAGGTTTTCTACGTTGTTTACAAAAACATTTTGCTTTGCAAGGCTTCCACCCTTGCATGCACTCCAGGAAGTGATCCCTTCGTTTTAATATCCTACAAAATTGAAATAGCTTTCATCCTGGAGGGGAAAGAATCTGATCCCTCGAAATTTGGCTCCGTTGATAATGGTGGCTTTTGCAGGTTTCCTCAACTTTTAATCTCTGTGCTTCAAATTTCATTCCATAGCTTCTCATGTATTCTCTGGCACAAAGAAAACCCTCGTTATGCAGAGAATTAATTCTTAGGTTAAAAAAGAAGTAAACATGTTAGTACCTTAGGCAGGTGATGGCCAGTTCACTCTAACTAGCCAACCAATGAGCAAAATCAACGAGGAAAACTATGAAAAGCTAAGAACAGTGGAGTTCTCTCGTCTAAGTTAATCATCTCAAGTCCTTGAACCACGAGCTTATCAAACATGTCCACTACTTTTTACTTCACAAATATGCATTAAATACAATAATTATCATGAGGGCACTTATGAAAGCAGTAGTCTCACTTCATCAGAAAAGCAAGTTCTCCTGTTCATGACACGCATTCAACTTGCCTCAAATCACGCAATTAAATTTCATAAGGTGAGTCAGATTTAGTGCATACCTCTTCAAAACTTGCACGTTCCAGAAAGGCTCATCCTGCTTCCTCTTGTCCCACCACACTAGCTCTTCAAACCATGCTGCTGGAAAGATGAATATACTTCATTGACTTCAAAGATGCTCGTAAATGTCCGTGTGGAAGAGCACGCCTATTCTTCTAGGAAGTTAAACAGGCATGTTTCATATAGTCTAAGAGGCATTCAAGGCACATCATACAGAGTGGAGTTCAACCTGGTTGTATTGTAAAATCCAGGAGTTCAGTGAACCGAATAGAGGAACAATATATTGCATACCAAGGCACCTCTGCAGCCTTTTTCACGACAAGGGTGAAATAATTTCGAAGAGGAAGAAGAAGGGAGGGAGGGAGCACTCAAATCTATTAATTTCCAGGTCCTACGATCATTATATTTGTTGACAATCCTTTCATCCTTGTACAAAGACACGGGCAAAAACAATATCAAAGGCAAAAAAACACTGGATACTCCAGGGTAAGATAGGATGGAATCAAGGGAAATTGCATTCGTTAAAGACAAAATATCAATTCAAAGCTGAAGGCTTTCACGGTGATCTTAATTTCAAGGAAAAACTGGAATTAGAGGGTCTAATTATTGGGAAAATATTAAATAAATGGAGGGAGAGACAGATATACACAAAGTTATCTAAGTTGATTGAGTAATTGTGTCTCCTTCAAGGTAGCAAACACAGCGAATAGCTAAATATCCAGACCAATGCACAAAAGATCAAAACAAAAGGAACTTCAACAGAACAATTTGTGAGAAACTAAATGATTATTGAACACTAACTGAAGCGATTTACAAAAATCCAAAGCTACAAACAGTCAAGTTTCTATTATAAGGAGGCAATTGAAAGAAATCAACACCAGAACAACAACCTTTTTTTGCCATAGTTTGCAAAGAGGATAGAAAGTCTCACACTCCAGCAGTCTACAAACATTGATCAACCTTTTATCCCATTTGTTTTTTTTTTTTTTTTCAATTAGCATTCTGTCCATTCTGGAAACCAAGACCATACAAAACATATAAACTAAATTGATACATATCTGGGTTGGAGTGCATAAATCTCAAGCATTGATTAAATCGCACAAGAACAAAGAGTGATGAGAAACTTCCCAAGGAAATCAAATGAAAGCATGTGTCTTTGCTCGGCACTATGCAATTCATAGCACCAAGAAATCATGGCTAAACAGATATGATTCCACAAAACTAAACAGATAGTATACAGCACCTAATGTGTAACACATGATGGACAAATTCTCTCTTCATTAAACAGAAAAGATACGAGGAAAAAAATATAAATCTTCTATTGTATTTAAAGATGTATCAAGTATACAAAGCAGAATTTTCCTACTGTAATTTCTCTTCTGGGAAAATGGCTGGAAGGAATGCAATGGGTCAATGATTAGCATGTCAAGCCCCCTCACATCGAAAAAATAATTCGGGCTAAAAAACAAGCCTGCTGTTCCGATGTGAGCAGAAAATTTTAAAAACTGATGGCGAATTGATGAGCTTGTACCAAAATTAATCATTGATAATATCACCTGTTCATAGGTTCTAACTGAACTTCCATTCGTCCAGATTGCTGTGCATCTTTTTGTGCTGAAGCCCTGGCTGGACTCAGGAGGTCAATAGAATCCTCTTCCTCGAGGTTACCCAACACCCAATTACTTCTTCCAAGTATTCTGCCACTCCTTCGCTGTTTTTCTTGATATTCCAGATAAGTGACAATCATTGCACCAATCGCGAACCAAAGTATTAATGCCCAGAGATATCCATGAACATTTTCATCTCCATATCTATCTCCCAAATGCTTCAGGCCACTGAAAAGTGCCGCAATTCCTACAATGATGGCAGATCTGCCAACAATGACGTGAAGATACTCCCAGAGACGCCTTTTTGAGGAAACCTCCTCTCCATTAGAAGGTTTTTTAGGCCTCATGGAGGCATTAACTGGCTGTACACAGGCCAGAAATATAGCAGCAAGCCCAAATTTAACATGAGCTGAACTGACATAGAGGCCCCGAAGCTCAGCTACTGCAAATAGAAGGCCAAGTAGGAGAATGGCTAAACCTGAATATTGCAAGTAAACATGTGTCTGGTACCAGCTATCCCCCTTCACATGCTTCAAGTATCTAGCGGCCATAATTCCACCAGGAAGCAAAATACCCCAAGCAAGGAACATCATGAACCCATGTACAGCTAACACCGGCCGTAAATCTTGCTCTGCTTCTGCAGAACCACGCATAAGCAACACCTGTATCGGCCTATGGCTAGTTTCAAAATGCATATTCTTCTCATTTAGGTGTTCATCTGACCATTTAGTACCCAGTGCCCATATGACCTTGAGAGGAGTTGTAGGATCGATGATATTTTTACACTCTACCCGATCATTGTGACTACAAGGTTTCAAAGGTCGTGTAAACTCGAAGGTAATGATCCCATTTTCTGATTTGCACCTTATATCCGTCAAATTCTCATTTGTTGGATGCACACTCGAGGCATCCCTTCCATCAATCCAAAATGAATTTACATGCCCTTTACCGATATCGTCAATCCAACCCACATAAGCATAGCTATTAACCATTTCAGTACCAAATCCTATCGCAATATAACCACTCTTTTTCTCACCGCGGGCTGCAATAGATATAGAGTCTTTTGACAACGTCCAAAAGAATGTGACTTGCTGATCATCCAAAAGGACACTGTTGTTATACATATCAGATAAACCCCCATCAACCACCTGAACTCTCCAACCCATCTTCTTCTGAAACAAAGAATGATAGTACACCTGATCTGGAGTATTCCTATCTGGTTCCCAGATCAATTCCATTGGACTAGCCAGAACACCTTCAGCTTCAGACCCCCCCGCATATATCGTCTCAGTCTTGTTCCTCAGTGTTGCATTACCACCAATCAAATCTGAAGTAATGTACAATGCAACATCATGTCCAGCTTGCACCGAAAACTTCACTGGCACCCCTCTTTCAACTTTCAAAACAGGAGCCTCCTTCTTATTAATGTACAAAACTTTTGAAGGATTAGGTGGATTGGGGTAATGAACTGCAGGACCAGTAGTAACAACAAGAGGCTTGTTTGCGTCTGCAATAATCAAATCCTGATCCTCCTTGTCTGCAGCATCCAAGGGCCCTAAACACTCATTCACCTGATCAGATACATTGAGCACCAAATGCCCATAAGTCACTGACATTCGCCCTCCATGATTCTGCGGCAAATAGTAAGGCCGAATAGTATCAGGAGGCCTCATCAACCCCAAGGCCCAAATCACTGTCATGTTCTCTGTATAATTTACCGGCAAATCATACTTGGTATCAACCGAAACCAATGGCCTCCTGTACCTGATAAACGACACCCCGTCCCTTCTATGCCCATAACTCAACTTCGTATTGTTCACCAATCTAACAGGGTCCGATCCTTCATATATCGTATCAGGACAAACCCCATGGGCTGAACCATCCTTATCTATAGTACACTCGCTATACCTAGTGATATAAAAATCATCAACAAAAGGCATTCCTTCCTCCGTAAACCCTGCCACCGCCACATCACCACCGATCATAACCTCCGAATTAGCATTCGGATTCGCCCAACCAAATGCCATATAATTTTGAATAGTAATTACTGCCTCTAATCCTATATCAATAAAATCCTCGTCCAAACTCCACCTAACCCTATAATCATCAGACAAAACCTTACAATTATCAAACATCGTCGGAACTCTAAAAGGCCCAGATTTGCCTTCCTCACCACCACTATCATTACCAGACGGTGCCGGGGCCAAATCAGATCCATTTGAGAGAATTGCATGCCCAAAATCGGATTCCGTCAACAAGTCCCATATGGATAGGACTTGGATCCGATCCCAAGTAGCATTTCGACTCAATTTCACACTAAAGCTTGCATTTTTATATGTCTCATTGAGTTTATAATCAGAAATTATAAACCCATTTGTGAGATTATCAAAGTCGGGCGCGATGGAGCCCCAAAAGTGAACATCGGATCCTGATAGCATATCAAACTGAGATACCGTAAAAGAGCAGTCATCGGTTATGGTTAGAAACCCACGTACTTGGTGTTGAACCATGGAGAATTCAGACTTGAACCCCACAAACGGGCTGGTCTTCGGGCAAGATTGACCCGGATCCGCATTAGAAACGAAGAAGAGGAAGTTATTGAAGAGAAAAAACCCAAACCCTAAAATTATTAGAAGATTGTAATACATGAGGGGAAATCAAAATCGAAGATCCAATCTGGATCCAAATGGGAGTATTTGGGTTCGAATCAGAGAGAGGAGTGGTTAACTGAGCTAAGACGAGTTTGGGGATGAAAAAGCGAGTTAACTCAGTGAGAGGAGTAAGTTCTTGATGATTCTTTAAGGATCTTGTGTTCTGTTTTTTTAACAGTTCGGAAGGAACTGTGAGGAAGAAAAAAAAAAAGGAAAAGTGTCAGAGAAGGGGTATTTTCGTCTTTAAATAAGTTTGTGATTGGTTGGAAGATGGACTTGCTTTTTTGGCTTGTGTATCCTTGTATTAAAAAAAAATATTATTTAACTACCGGTTTCTATTATGTTTTAAAAGAAATTTAATTTTTTTTAATAATTTTTTTTTTATGATTTGAGATTATTTTGATATATTGATGTCAAAAATAATTTATTTAAAATAAAATAATATTATTTTAATAATATTTCAAGTAAAAAATACTTTAAAAAACAATTCAAATCACACTTTTAAACTTCCACTTTCAAGTTAAATGTTGTTGTTTGAAATAAAAATTAAATATAAATATATATATATATATATATTATTAAAAAAAATCTTCATAATTATTTTGAGTTTGAGTTTGGTCATGTCAAAATAATTTTATTTTTCTGATAAGATTTAGAATGATAGTATATTTTTATAATTTTTAGGTACTATGGTTAGTAATTTTGATGGGATTTGAACATTATCAATAGTTATATGAGAAAAATAGATAATTTATATTTGAACTTATAAAATTTGTGTGAAATTATTTACTAAGATTTAGATTCGTCTTGTGCTTCTATTCATATAACAAGTGTTAAATTTAATTAAGTTAATAATTTTTATATTATTATGTTAGGTTTGAATTTAATTAGAATTTTTTAAAAAAAAATTGTAAATATATTAATGTGGACATCGAATAACTAATTGAAAAACATCTAAATATCAATTTCATATTTTCTTAAGTTAAAACAATTTAAAAATATTAAGTATCACCATGCTATCATACACTAAGTTTCCATTTAAAAGTGTAGTAGCTATTGAATTTTCTCTTAGCCATACGACAAAAGCGTTTGGTTATATAATAAAAATTGTGTTTAGAAATGTAAACCTCACTGATCACTAATGTCTAAACTCATTAATGTTGAAGTATCTTGTACATGTTTTTTTTAGTTCTGATCTTAATTGTTTTGTGCACTTTCCTAACACAAAAAAGAGTTATAACCATTGTAAATTATTAGCCCAAAATATCTTATTTTCATTGTATATGTTTTCTTTATTAAAAGCTAATTATGCCTTTTTCTTCATACTCTAGTGATGAAAATAAACTCATCATTTTGAACTAAAATTAATTTATTGATCTCGGTAAATATAGTAGATTAGGTTATTTGAGATATGAGTTTTGTTTATTTATGATGTTTTCTTCTTGTTTTGATTATTGAAATCATCATCTTCTTTTCTTATAACTTTAAAATCATAGATTAGGTTATTTGGCATATGAGTTTTGTTTATTTATGATATTTTCTTGTTGTTTTGATTATGAAAATCTTCTTCTTCTTCACGTATATCTTCAAAATCATCATCTTCTTCACCTGTCTTTTCAAATTGAATGTAAAGATCTCTTATATATTTTGATTATTCTAACATTTGCACTTATGAGATTTTGTGTTTTATATTAAAGTTATAAGGTGTGTTTGTGGCAGAAACAAAAGCAGCTCTAATTAATTATTTGCGGTAAAAGAAAATGAAAAAATCTTGAAAATTGCATTTATTAATTGGAGAAGGTGTTGATTAACTAGTAATCTATTTTTTCTTTTAAGAAAATCCTTAACTAGTAGTAAAAACTTGTGAGTTATTCTTTTATATATGAGTAAGCATTAGTGTTGAATTATTTTTTTGGATCTGAGCGGCTTGGAGTTGAGTTAAATATATATTAATTCCCATCAATTATTTCAGGTTTAGGGATTTAATAAGTTTAATTTTATCTTGAGTTAAAAAATCCTAGCATATCAAATTGTTTTTTTATGTATGCAGTTTTTTATAGACAAGTATTACTAATAAAGGCTCTAACTTTTATTTCTGAGCCATTTTTATTTATTTCTATCTTTCTTTTCCTAGCTAGCTAACTAGTATATAATTTTTGGGCTCTAATTATTAACCCAACATATTTATATAAATAATAACAAATGTTGTGTCAAGGTGTATACTATGTTGGTCATTCCTACAATATATAATATTGTCAACATACACTCCAATTATTAACTCCAACACATTTATTTATGTTTTCCTTATGTCTTAGTATATGCAGTGTTGGACAAAAGAGATATATCATTGGGTTTTCTATGATAATTCTTGTTAAATGAGAGCTACTTTTTGTTTAAATGTAATAGTTGAATATAAGACTAATGTTTGTGCTTGTGTATGTTGAACAAGGCTAGTAAACAAAATAATGAAAAGTTGTCATAGTCAAGACCAAGCATTCTAGACAAAAGAAATGTTGCAAATGTTTTATGACATGTATTATAGCAGTTGATAATTACATGAGACCAAACATACATTTAAATAAAAATATATGGAAATATGCGATGAATACATTAAAAGAAAGAACAATTTAAAAAGCAAGTTAGTATTGAAGAATTGAAATATGTTATTCTTTCACCAAATCATAATTGAAAAACAAATAGAATGGTATAAAAAAATAGTTGAGGATTTGAAAAAAAAAATTAGTTGCTAAAATTGATGTTGGATGCAATAATGAAATTAGAATTATTAATGCAATTAACATGTGGTGGACTTAGGTTAGTTTAGTAAATTCTTAACTTTTAATTGTTACTTTAAGTGGCTGAAATTGATTTGGTGTTGTTCATTTATTGATTTTCTTTTATGTAGGAAATTAAAAAAGTCAAAAAGTTTAAATATGCTAGTATTGAACTATTTTTTTGTAGTAAATTTGATAGAAAATTCAACAATATTATGATTATAGAAAATTTTTGCAAAGAATGTCTGCTTATGCTTATAAAATACAAGTTCAAATTGTAGCAACATCAATATTAGTATATAATTATATTAGAAAAAAGTCCCAGGAAGATCACACATTTATAAAATTTGATTGTTATCGAATTTTTTTCAGATATCATATACTATCATAAATAGATTATATTTATGATGCGATTGCAGCTAATCTAATGAGATGGTAAAATTAAAACCTTAATGATGATTAATGTTGCTTTGCTATTATATATATATATATATATATATATATATATATATATATATATATATATAATCACATGTTTTTATTTAATTTGAAAACTATGAATATATCTCATGATTTCTTTAGTTATTTCAGTAGCAATAACACCCTCAAAATCAGTTTTAATCAACTATGTTTTAACTGTTTTTTATTCGACATTAACCTTAACAGTAATTTTAACAAAATACAAATAAAATCATACTAACAATAATTGAAAATATTTTTTTATTAAACTATCACAATATCAAATAATACACTCCAAGTCGGCAGTCAATTTCCGTTGAGATTAGATGAATATTTAAACGTGTTAATGGAAAGACGTGGAGTTCCATTGAGGCATGTTCTTGCACGAGTAGCCACCCACTAGGAATAAGTGGAATTTCACTATCATGTCACAGCAAGTCTTTTGTCTTCAGAAAAAAGCTGCACTAAGTCGTCTCGTCAACCATGGCGGCATCATAGCCTTGTACCTAAAATTCTCCATGGCATGACAGCATTGAAGATGGTCAAAAATGGAAACTAAAATGTTTTTCTCACATTTTAATCATTGAGCCGACCGTGTCATCAAAAGCAAATGTGCTGCTCCTACCGGAAAGTTTCGTGATCGTTCAGGGGAGGCCTAACTCATGGCGTGGACCTTCAATCTTTCTTCAGCACTGGGGTTCTCGCTTTATACATCGGGTGCGAACGCAATGTAAATTATATTTTATAAAAAGTTTCTTCAGCTTGGATGGTAAAGTCCAAGTGAACCTGTGGCAAGGTTTTATGTTGGATTCATGAGGGTTTCATGGCAAGGTTGTATGTTGGATTCATGAGGGTTTCAATTCCCGTTTTCTTTCTTGCTGTATTTTTGGAAGTAGAGGGTTCAATTTAGCCAAAAGTAAAGTTATGGAACTGATTAACTATCTAGGTGGTGGATCAGTGATAAGAGATTAGGACTAAAAGGTTTGCTCTTTCTATGGTCTCAGGTTCGAGCTCTATGGTTGCTCATATGATGGCCACTAGAGGTTTATATGGTCGTTAACTTCAAGATCCGTGAAATTAGTCGAGGTACGCGTAAACTAACTCGAACATCCATATTAAACTAAAAAAAAAGTTATGGGACTGATTTGGCCAAATGTTTGAGGTACTTGGATTCTTCAATGCTCTTCCGAACAATCTGTGGCGAAAAATAAAAGAGGCTTCTTTCTGGAGATCCGGACCTCGTTAGGCATGTTTCTGAGCATGTCCCGGTTTGGCTTGTTCACTGCCTGCAAGACATTTTCCATTCAACAACCAGTACAACTGGAGTTTACTTGGTTTTGATTGGTAGAAGACACTTGTAAACCCATGTAAATATAGCAACATCATCCAATTAACTTCCAGAAAATGCAACCAGAAACAATAATAATCACTCAAACAAAGAATAGACTAGACTGGAACACAGAAGACACAAAAAAGTTGTCAACAAGATGATCAAGCAGAAAGGGAGGAATAGACACTTGAGGGTCTAGTCCATTGGTCAACAGCAAGGCTTGTCTTTGCGAAAGTCTTGGGTTCGAACCTCAAGAGTACCAGGCTGTCACCCCCGCGGTGCCTTACCTGCCTACTGGGCTTGCAGGATGTTTAATAGGCTCTGGGATTAGTTGTGGTGCGCGTAAGCTGGCCCGGACACCCAGGGTCATCAAAAAAAAAAAAAAAAAAGGAGGAATAGTTTTTTCATTTTTCATCTACTGAAATCAAGAGCTACTCTTGCTTCATGTTGGTCTTACAAAAGAAATAATCTTCCTTCATCGGAAAAATAAGACTTAACAGGCTCGTCACTTGCTGTTAAAATTGAGTTGTTAAAGATGCCCACGCCCATGAACATTTTCTGTGAATAAGTACGCCCAGTATACTAGCAAGTGACAACAGGCACAGTATATCAAGCTCACAGGAGTTCAACTTGATTATACGAGTGTGTTTGCTATTGTAAATATAGTTTTTGAAGTTGTGGTTTTAAAAAAATTATTTTATAAAAAGTATTTTTTATTGAGATTAGTTTGGTATTTATATATATTTAATTAAAACTATGGTTGAAATTGAGGTTAAACAAAAAATAGTTAATATGTTTGGTTAAGAATACTTTTCAAATTAAGGTTATAACATAATTAAAAAGGATATATATTAATATCGATAGTTTTTAATTTAAATATTATAGATTTAAGTATTGCTATTATATCATGAAATAAATAATACTTATATAAACTATTTTTTTATTTTATTGAACTATTTACAATTACATCACGTATGAAATCCATCCGACAAAGACTACAGTTTCCTTGGTTTTTTAAGCACGCAATAACATCAGGTAAAATATCATTAGGAACAAAATTGGGATTGCGATCAAATTCTGCAAATGTTACGTCATCATGCAATCTCCTTCTAATTTTTTGAATAAAACATAATTAAAAATAAAAATAAAAATTGAGTTTTTTTTCACTAGGTCGGACCATGTTCAATGCACTTAACTTTGAACCGGATCCGGTCCAACCGAAACAGTGAAGAGTGAAACTCTCCACTGTCTAGACGCAGACTGCAGAGAAGCAGCTCTTAGCTACTTTCAACAAACTTGTGGTTTAAACACATTTTATATGGATCTCACACCAATAATAAAGTGAGTTTTAGCATTATCAAACATGTTATTTGTGCAATTTACATTAAAAACTAAAACTATTGCATAAACAAACACCCTTACAACATGAATTCTGGGAGCTCAAAGATACAAACAGAGAGACAACATATTATACACCATGGCATCTCCATGGCCTTCTCCACAAGGATGAAAAAAGGTTGAGGTTGTTTAGTAGTGTGATTGTGATTACAGTTACTTTTCAAATAATTTTTTGTGTCAAAATACATTTCAATGATGTTTTTTTTTTAATTATTTTTGACATCAGCATTAGGGGTGATTATTTTCGGTTCGGTTTGGTTTTTACCAAAAAAACAACCAAACCGGAAAAAAAAAAGAGACTCGAAACCAAACCGGCCGGTTCCGGTTCCCGGTCCGGTTTTTTTATCCAAAAAACCGGACAAACCTATATACATTTTCTAGGCTTTTTTTCTGCAAATAGTTAACCCAAGACACAACAACAGCAACAAAATCAACATAGCAACAGCGGCAAAATCAACACAACACAAGTTTATAATAGCAAATATTGAAATTACATTTACAAAACAGTAAACTAAACTGCTGATCAGACTGGCGCTCAATAATTTCCTTCGCAAACTCTGGATCCACTAGAAGGTTAGCAAGATCAGGATTCCTATCATATGCCTTCTTGATCCAGTCCAGAAATACAGCTCGGATAATACAACCACCCTTCCAAATCCTAGTCAGTACTCCCAATTTCAAGTCCCATCCCTTCTCAATACTCATTTCACGGATCAGATTCATCCCCTGTGCATAACTACAAATCTTGGATGCATAAAGAGCTTGTCTGACATCATCAATCAGATGCTTCTTATCCACCACTTGGCCAGTTAAAATATCCCCAAAACCACCTGCTTTGAAGACTTTAGCAGCCTCGACGCGTTCCTCCTTCAAACCACTGAGCAGCCTCGACGCATTCCTCCTTCAAACCACCTGCTTTGAAGACTTTAGCAGTCTGTAATTCACCGAGACTGAGGAGAGGAAACGTCGATCTGTGTCTGTGATTCACCGAGAGTGAGAGGAGTTAAAGTGTTTGCTTTACTATTTAGGGTTAGCGCCTCAGCGGAGACTGGAGAGTAGAGTGGAGACTGAAGACTGAAGAGAAGAGAAAAGAGGGGTGCGGCATGGGCAGCAACATTTGCTTTTATACTAGGGCGCAAGGACCCTTTTTTTTTTAGTCGGTCCGGTTCAGTCCGGTTCATCCGGTTTTTACACTGCAAACCGAAAACCGAACCGAACCGAACCGAACCGAACCGTTGTTTTTCCTACATAATCTAATCGATTTAATCAGTTTTATTTTTCGGTTCGGTTTTTTCGGTTAATTTTTTATCAGTTTTATCGGTTTACTCGGTTTTTCAGTTTTTTTGCACACCCATAATCAGCACATTAAAATTTGAAAACACTAAAAACATATTAATTTGAAGTTAATAAAATAATAAAAAAAAATCAAATTTTTTTGAAGATATTTTTAAAACACAAAAATAAACAAACAAACTAGCTAGGAGAGAAGAGGAGAGGGAGAGAGCACTAAAATTCATCACTTTGCAAGTATTATAATCATAATATTAATTTCCATTAATTTCCAATGCTTTCATCCTTAGCAGGGAGGCAAGGGATAATACAAATAAGAAAATGCGAGAAATGCTGAATACTCCAGAGTAAGTTAAAGAAGGAATAAAAGGAAACCACATTCTTTACAGGTACAATACTGATTTGAAACTAAAGACTTCCACTGTGATCCCAACTTCGAGGAAAAACTAGAGCTACACAATCTAATTGTTGGAAAAATTCAATCAACGGGGGTAGAAAGAGATAAAGATCCATGGATTCTGTAGGTTAATGAGTAACTATTTCTCCATGAAGGTAGCAAATATTGCAAACAGACAAACACCAAGAACAATGCACAGGAGATCATAATAAAAGGAACTTCAGCAGAGCAAGTTTGTGAAAAAACTAGGATTATTGTAGATGCACTAACTGCAATAATTTACAAAGAACCAAGCTACAAAGCAGTCAAGGTCTCGGTTACAAGGAAGCTATTGAAAGAATTCAACACTAGAACAACAATCTTTCTTGCCAAAGTATACAAGGAGAATAGATAGTCTCACACGTAGTCTACAAATATTGATCAATCTTTTACCCAATTATTTTCTTTACTTCAATTAGTATTCTGTCCATTCTCGACACCAAGACCGTACAAAACACCAGCATACTTCTCAGTGGAGCCACTGAAGAAGTTATCCTTCAACTTCTTAAATGTGGATGATGTAAGCAAACTATCAGAGCCAGCTTGATGGCACACACCAATTCTTTCCACCTCCAACAACTCTGCAAGCTTGTTCAATCCACCATGCAGGCTATTGCAAAACTTCATCAAATGCTTGATATCATACACCATTGGAAAATACATATTGATCAAGTCAAAGAATCCTGCTTGTGAGTCGGGCAAACTCCTGCAAGTCAAAAGCTTGAGCAAATAACCAAAATCATATCCGCTATGAAAAGTAACCCAGTTCACACCATCATTCAAAACAATCCCGGATGACATCAGAAGCTCACCAAACCGATTCACATCAATACCCATTTCACTGTTCTTCTTGAAATCAATCCCACATTGACGCAACAATTCAATTGAATCACTGGCAAAGATGTCTTCAGTCACATTAAACTCACGAAAATTAAATTGCCAAATGCAAAACTTATCCGTCCCACAAGTTGGTAAATTCCCATTCTCATCCGAGAACGTTAGACCCAATTGGATCAATTTCAACATATCAACATTATCTTTCAAAGTCTGATAATTATAATCACTAATATTCTTAAAATTCCCGACAGGGCGCAAAACCACGCCAGGGAACTCGGTATCCATAGCTACGTGATTAAACTGATCGACAATTTCACGAATCAAGGCAAACTCCTCTTCGAGATTATCATTCCAAACCTCTCTAATTTGAATAGAGTCTTCTTTCGGCGGTGCAATAGACATTTCCATTAAAAAAAAAAACAGTTAAAAAATCCTAGAAAGTTCCAAACTTTAACGAATCCAGATCCCAAAAAAACACAAACATAAACACTTCGAAACCTCAAAACCTGAAAAGGGCCTGCTTAAATTCAGTCCCAAAACGCAGTCCTTTCACAAACAACCCAGATCTGCAACAAATAAAACAAAAACAGCATAAATAAAAATCCAAACTTTATTGTACAAAACCTTAAAAAGCTAAAGTCTTTCCATCACTAAAGCAAAGATCTAACCTTTCATGTGTGAAATCAGAGGTTGTAGTGAACAGATCTTGAAGTGGTGATTTGTGATTCGTGGGTTTGATTTAGAGAGAATTTTTAGGCCAGATAAAGATTTTATGAGAGAGAGGCGGGTTAACTCACTATGATGTCTTGTTATAGAGAACTGGGTGGGCGAGGACAGTGCAATAATAGGGGAAAGTGATGTTGCTTAAAAGGGTGAACGGGTCAAAAACGAGGGCGTTTACACCGTGTTTACCAAAACGCGTGCGTTTTGTGTCTTCCTTCAATTTTCATACTGTGAAATGTGAATCTTCAGTTCTTCACTTGAGAATTTCCTCCTTTTTTAAATTTAGACCCCTATATAGTATTTGTTATGGATCCCCTAATGATGTTTTTCTAGGGTTTTAGGCGGACCTTCCAATTCCCATCTTGATAATAAATGTGTGATTTTACATCCCTAAACCACATGACAAATGCTTAGAAATATATTAAATAATATATATTTTTATTTTATAAAAATTATTTTTACATCAAAAACATAAAAAAATACTAATTTAAAATAAAAAATAATAATATAAAAAATTTAAATATTTTTAAAAATACTTTTAAAATATAAAAGCAACCAAGAACCAGAACCCTCTTGGAAGACGACAGAGTAAAAGCTTTGAAAAATCAAAACGGTGGGATGGAGGGACGTCTCTTTCATGGACACAGCAAGAAAGAAGCCTTGACTTGGAGTACTGACTGCCTCTGCACAGGTTTGAAAATGGTGTTTTGATGCTTATCAGATTCAATAATATGGAAATGGTCTTCGGTTCTCATCGTCCCCACTCTGTGTGCTTTGTCGTTTTCTTGAGATTTTAAAATTAATAATTATATAAAATTTTAGTAATTTTAAGATTTATAATCGAAAAGGGTAATATTTAAATTATAAAGAGAGACTATGATATATTATTAAATAATTATAAAGTAATAAATATTTACAGTTAATATTGCATCACAAATCATCTTATTATATTTCATATATAAATCCGAAGTCACCATAATATTTATAATACCATATGTCGGTGATATCCGAAGGTGAAACAACCTCTAAGATTCCTAGACATTGTCCTGAAAACATGTTTACAATATATATGTTTTATGTAATTGATTTATTTATAAAGTTTTTCCCCGCTTCTTTATACACTGAGAATTGATAGTTGAACCAAGCTTAAAAGTGATATTAATTATAAATTGTTATAGATATGGTTTTTTTAATAGTATAAAATAAGATTCAAATCATGCCCACTCACATGAATCCAAAGATAAACTCAATTCTATAAATAAATAATTAAGAATTGATTCGCTATTATTGCTGCTATAAAACAACTTGTAATCGTGCTTCCCACTACCAAATATCCCTTCATATTTATATATTTAAATCCCCAACACATTATTATTATTATTATTATTATTATTATTATTATTATTATTATTATTATTATTATTTTGGATAGGAACAAAAGAAACTGAATGATGAAGCCTTTCGTGACTTTTGGTCCCAAATGAAATTAATAATGCACGCAAAGGCGTTCTGACCTTTTTCCACAACTTTTTCAAGCTTTTGGAGTACGCATTTTTCCTTTTTCTTGTATACTATCTATTTTGTCCTTCATCAATAACACCAAATGATTGTGAGTTGTTAATTTATTTTTATATTTTAAAAAAATTAAATTTTTTTTATGTTTTTATTTTAAATTAATATTTTTTGTATATATTTTTTAATTATTTTGATATACTGATATCAAAAATTATTTTTAAAAAATAAAAAATATATTATTTTAAAATATTTATAAATAAAAATAATTTGAAAAACAACCATAATCACACTTTTATATAAACTATGTTATTAAAATCACAATATTAGTAATTTTTAAATTAATATTTTTTCATTATTATGATATACTGATATCAAAAATTATTTTAAAAATAAAAAAATATATTATCTTGAAATATTCATAAATAAAAAATAATTTGAAAAATAACTATAATCACACTTTTATATACACTATGTTATTAAAATCACAATATTAGTAATTTTATGAAGTCAACATATACTTATCTTACTAATTTACTTTAAAAACTTGAAAAGCAATAAAATTAGATTAAAATTGTCTTAACCCGTAATTAAAAAATCAAGTGAATTCATGTAAAATTAATTATGATTTTTTACAAGTTAATATATAAAATGCACGAAACTAAGCCTCCAACCTCCGGATTAACCACTACATGCAACATTAACCCTAGTCTCTCTCTCTCTCGGAGTCGTTCCGATCCACGCCCAACCACCAGATGCAACTTTCACGCTCGGCGCCGTCACGGTGTGCCGACAACCCCCTCCTTTTTCTTTCCCTCGTCGACAGGGTCCTCTCCATCGACTCTTGTGCTCCTAAAACCATAGTAAAGCTCTTTGAACAAAGAACAGTGCATTAATTTGGGTCGAAAAAAATTATATTTGCAAACTGCAACCTTCCCCGGTGAGTGATCTGCAACCTTGAATTTAGTTAGTTTTTCTTTTAAGAGTGTTCAGCACAATAACCATACATCTTCGCCCTTGGTGCCCTAGTTTATAGTTTTGGTCCAAGAACAAGCTAGCTCCCTCTACAATGGAGGCTCATGAAGGATATATTCTGGTTTCACTCGCTGCCCTGGTATTTGCCCAGCTAAGCTGGCATACAAGAGTTAGCTGCTGCGGTTAATAAATCGAGTTGTTGCTGATATTTTCATTTAATTTTGAACTCGCTGAATTTACTAATTATAATTAGTTAATTGTAAAGGGCAAATACAAACTCTTTCTGCTAGAGAACAATATGATTTTTTTTAGACTCAAATGTTCTCGTCATCTGATTCTGGATTTTGCAGAAGCCATGGTGTTGTGTTAGAACAAATTGTTTCTTATCCGACTAATTATTGCGAGTGTTTAGTGATTATTGACAGAATAACATGTATCTGATATAAAAAAAAAATCATTTGACAATAGGCTTGAACATGGTATAAATATTTATAAAGAATTTGAGAAAAATCTGGTGTAAGCATTGTTAATAAAATTATCAATTAAGATATTTTTGTTTTAGATGAAACACCAATATATTATTTATTTTAAATTTGTTAATTGTTGGTTGATGAAGATGTATGGATATAATTTTTAACTTTTTTAAATCTGTTTTTTAAAATTACAACTCTAAAAACTATCATAATATCAAACACACACTAATATAAATAAATTAAAAAATATGTGAATATATGACTGCTAAGGAAAGTTATATGGCTCAGTTAAACATGTTGATTCAAGAAATTCAAGACATTAACCAAGTAAAGTTTGATTGACCCAATCAAGTTTTAAATGAGTTAGGATTTTAGTCTAATCAGATTAGACATTGACTTAATAAAATTTAATTAGCCCAACCAAGTTTTTAGTAATCTAATTAAACCAAAAATAACTTGATCCAAACTTAATTGGATGAACATCAATGAAATGAAAAAAATTAAATTGAAACATTCATAAATTGATGAAACTCGCATTCTCTATTACAATAAAAAAAATCATGTCATTAACAATAATACATCTAAATGAATATTTTGTAATTGAAATGGCTAAATTTAATAATGTTGTTGCATATAAAATATAACATAAACCTACTCCATGAAATCAAAGCTTAGAGCATACCAGCCTAATCCATCCAAGTTTTTCTTCATTCTTTCTTTTTAATTGTCCTTTTAAATTCCCTATTAATGTTGTTATTTAACCTTTTAAAAAATATTTCAAACATAAAAATTTATTTAATCTTATGAAATAAATTCAATTCCTAGAATTTCAAACAGCCTATTATGGCATTAATAATATATATTAAAGTTACAAATGAAGAAATAGTAGGTTTAACAGTGGCAAGTATTAGATGTAGCAGCAATAGTTATATTTTGCATGTG
Source organism: Populus alba (assembly GCF_005239225.2). NCBI lineage: Eukaryota > Viridiplantae > Streptophyta > Magnoliopsida > Malpighiales > Salicaceae > Populus > Populus alba. Next base: position 1,739,927 of record NC_133301.1, on the reverse strand, counting down.
ATTATAATGGCATGATTAAGGCTCTTGTAATTGGTAGTTAATCAGGTTTTGGAATTTGTTTAATTAACATGATTTAAATGAATTATGGATGGATAAGAAATTAATCTAAAAAAATCATTGGTTTCTCTACTTAAAAACCCTTGTTTTTTCTAAATTTAATTCTTGATCTATGGTGTTTAATCAAAAGTTAATAATAGTAAAGATTAATGCTTATTAATTATTTAACTTTTAAAATTTACTATAAAATTAGGATGAAGAAAGAGTTTATAACTTGAATTTTAATATTTTTTCACTCTTTCTCACTTTATTTTTAGTGTTTTTATTCTTTTTTATGTTTTGTTTTTTTTCCCTCCAAATCTAAACCTCGTTTAGAAATGTATCTAAACTTAGATGATGTTGTTGGAATCTTGAGAGATATATTGTAAACATTCTAGTTACATAAGTAAAGAGCAATAAAGATTTAATTAAGGACAATATATTCATTATTGAAAACAACAAAAATTTCATTTCTTTAAATTATTTTAATAAATATCCTTTTTTATTTTGATTTAAATATTATTAATTTTATTATTAGTATGCATGCTAGGACTTTGATCTTACATATATTGCAAGTTTGAATATATGCTTAGTATGCATGTTCTTAATGATTTTTATTATATTTGTGTTGAAAGTATGTTTCTCTTGGGTTTTATTTTTGCATGTTTATAAATTTAAACATGTATGCACTCCAAAAAAATTTTTTTAATAATTTTTTATGTTTTGTATGTTTTTTTTATAATAAAATAAATATCTTTACCAACTAATAATCTAATACATTTATAAACTTGAATTTACAAGTTGTGGCTGTTAGTTTAATAGTGAGAGCAGCTAAGAAGCTGTTATTTACATTTATTAGTTGGTAAAGTCATTAGTTTTATAAAATGAGTTGGTGTAAAATGTGAAAACTAAGAGCTCATTTGTTTTTGTGTTTTAAAATTATTTTTAAGAAAATTAAAATTTTTTTACTTTTTTTCTTTGTTTCAAATTTTTTTTTTAGTATTTTCATATCGTTTTCATATGTTGATGTTAAAAATAAATTTTTTAAAATAAATAAATAATATTATTTTAATGTATTTCAAGAAGAATATACTTTGAAAAGCAACCGCTATTATACTCTCAAACATACACGGGGTAATGAATTAAGATTTTTTCCATTCAATCACAAAATCCTTCCCTCTACTTTCTTTTGTTTCTCTTTATATTCTCTTCTTCTTCTTTTTTCCTCTTAATTCTTTTTTTCTTAAACATTGTTTGTTAAGGTTCGCATCTTAACATGACTTAAATAATCCTAATTTAAATTTGATTGAGTTAATACAAAGAAAAAATAATAACATTACTTTGATAAAAATGGATTAATGTAAGTTTATCCAATTACCTATAATATGATGAAATGATCCAAATTCTTTTTCAAGTTATTGCTTAGATTAGGTTTACAAATAAGGTGTAGAGTTTGCCTCTTCACAAAATCAATTATTTATTTTTGTATTTAAAAAGTGTGTTTTTTTTAAAATTAAAATTTTTTTTTTGCTTCAAATTAAATTTCTTTTAAGTAATTTTGAATCCTTTTGATATAATAATATCAAAAATAAATTTTAAAAAATAAAAAAAATTAATATATTTTCAAACAAAATATAATTTAAACCACGACACTATTAAATTTTTATTTATTTATTTATTTAAAATTCCAATCTACCCTTCAGTTCCCACCGCGTGAATCTCGGCAAAGAAAGACAAGACAAGACAAAAATACATATAAACGGCTCTGCCTTGTTTTGCCTCCATCAAGGACAAGCAAATGCCAGCCAATCAGGAGCTTGACTTCGATTTATCTCCAGCATTCTTCCACGTGTCATTCTCTCAAACGTCAGCAGTACTGAAAACCGCAAACCTGTCTTGTCCCCCCCTCATTATTGTTCGATTCAATCGATCCTGGAATCTTACCTTAATGGTCACAAGTCTGCTTCACTTTGGCTGTCTCTTAAATATCTATCCATCCATCCATTTGGGTTTCTTTCTATGGATTCATGTGCCTCAAATATCAGATTTTTCAAGCTATCCTTTTTCTTTTAATGTTCTTCTGGGCCATTTGAAGCTTCTGTTTGGTTGCTGAGAAAATCAGACTCGGGAATCAGGTTGCTTGAAAGTTAAGAGGTAGCGTGGCAAGTTACAGGGATAATCTCTTCTAAACCCTGAGTCTTTTGCCACTTGTGGAAAATGGAAGAGTGAAGTTATAGCCGTTGGATGTGGGATTTGAATTTAATGCTTGATCTGATGATGGTGTTTGTTTCGTTTGAATTCCCAGATAGTTGAGAGTGAAATGGATGTGAGGTTTCCTGCTTGTGGCTCAAATACTTGAAACAGAGAGTAGCCAATGAAGTTGCAGGATTTTTTGTTTTGAGATAATTTTGTTGAAGACATGGATCAGATACGAAAGACAATGATGCAACATGAAGCTTTGTTTAAGGAACAGGTTTGACGTTTTTGTTTGATTTACCCTTTTCTGCTTCCTCATCTCTTTGACAGAGAGTTTAACTTTTTTCAACAACACACAGATGAAAGTGTCTGTTGCTCAAGAACGATTTTTTCTTTTTTCTTTTTTAGCTTTATGATTTTGTTCCTTACCCTATGGTTGATCGTCGAAACTATAAAATATAATTCTGATTTTATAATCATAAATAAAATAATTTTGTAATATAATTATGAAGACCAGGTGGAACCTAAAAAAAATTCATTCATATCTATTCTTATAAATTTGTTAATCATTAAAATAAAAATAAATATTTTTTCAAGCCAAACAAATAAATTTAATATCCCTTAAAACTAAAAGGAATCAAAGAGTATTGGTAAATTAATTGGCCATAGATTTCTAGTCATTTTTTTTCCATCAAATAAATTTAATATTGAAAATCAATTATCACTCGTCAATAGCATTAGGAGTAAAGTCTGCTAAATTTATTCTAAGCAATCATTCAAAAGTTTAAACAATTTAACTTAGTTTATTTTTTTTAATAAATTAAAATAAGAAATGTAGCAATTAAGTTAATTTTTTTGCTTTTTATTCTAGTCCCTAATAATAATTATAAATTAAAAGAAACTAGAAAACATGTATTCCATCTCAAAACAATTCAAAAATCTTGAATAGAAATCAATAACATAATTCTAAAATTAAAATAAATAAATACTTAAATTTAAAACAATTACAATTTTAATGTTATTTCTCTTAATTTTATAATGAAAATGATGTTTATTTCTCTTAAACTGAAATTGAGAATTAGTTGCTCATGATTTCTAAAAATTCCAGCAGCAAAAATAATCTCTCTTAAAATCCCTGTAGACAAAGAACACCCTAGTTGTTTTTCTCTTCTCCTCTTTATATCCAAATAGGCTCATTACTTTCAATAAGCTCAAAACATCTTAAAAGGCATAATGTAAGAGGAAAAATATATGTATATTATTATCATTTTGAGTTTTGTTCCATGCTCAAGTGCATTTTTGAAAGCAACAGGCTTCGTATAGGTAATAGAAGTAGGATCATCATGGATTATTGCAATGCTGATGTCTATTTCAGAAGCATTGGTGCTGCTTTTCTTGGACAGTTCGTTCAGTTAAAAGGTGGAGATGAACATCGTTGCTCATCTTAGTTTGTTAAACGTTGCTGTTTGCAGGTTCAGGCACTGCACAAGCTGTACAATATCCAGAAAGCAGCAATGCAGGAAATGAGGGGAAGAAATTATTCTCAGACACGAGTGCTTGCATTTAACCCTGAAAGTCTTGTACTTGTGGAAAGCCAATATTGTGGTTCTGTTTTGGAAAGGAAACCTTTGAGGCCGGTGTTTACTGCTGGTCGAGGACTCAAGAAAGATCCATTGGCTCTTTCTTTGCGTCCGTTTTGCACATTCAAAGAGATTAAAGGTAGTGGCTTGCTGTGGATTGATGGCATAGGAGATGAAACTCCCCCCCCCTGCTCATAGAAAACTTGTGAGAGATTTTGATCTTGAAAAGGTCCCAGAAGACGAAGCTGATGAGTTCGCTGATCTTGAAGGAATACCAAAGCAGTGGAAAGGAAGCAACTTGCCAGAATCTACTGAATTGTTTCAAGATTTTGGAAGCAGTGGTGAAGTTGCATTAACCAGTCCAAAGTCAGAACTACACAATAGTCATGATGACGACGTGGATTCATTTCCCAAAGATCCTGTCAAATGCTCTCAGGATTCTTCAATCCTGGAACCGAAACAACTTGATGAGTTCAACATCCAAAGGTCGATTCACTTGGAAACAAACTCCAATCTGACACAGAAAAATCTGAACTTACCTGCTGTTGCGAAGGACTCAAGCAATGGAAGCAATAGCATCAAATCCCAGGACACAGAGTTCTGCAAGAAAAAAGATACTTGTGTCAGTAGGGACACTAGTTGTAAGGAAGATCAGGCAAGCCCCAGAAGCAAGGAAGTCTTCCTTTCTAAATGTGAAGAAGTGCCCCTAATAAGCCAAGATGTTTTTGAGATCTTCAGCCTCCTCTACCCACACAGTTTCTGAAATCAAACACACAGACAGTAATAGTCATTCAAACGGTGAACACAAAAACACTACAAGCTTGGAGAAGACTCCTGTTGTAACAAAGGACAATCAGAACAAGAAGGGTAAATCAGTCCTTTATGAAGAATGTGAAAGTCTGGCAGCTGAAATTTTGCTCAGTTTTGCACCCAATAAATCACAGGCTGATAATGTAAGGCATTCAGCGGAAGCTGAGTCAGGTAATTCTTATGGAGACCTTACAACTACGGATGAGAAGCCAAGTTTGTGTCAGAAAAGATGTGCACCCTTTAGCAGTGGTGGTAGAGTTTACGAATCCTTGAGCTGGACAAATTCAGCTAATAGGATGAGGACTATTAAAAGACACCAGCAGTAACTGGTTCCTGCTAGAATTTTTCGGTGTAAGGTTGTTGCTGGTCTTGCCTATCTACGTAAACAGGAAATTATGAATGTCTTAGTGCATGTTCTTGTAGGAAATGGCACTTTTGTTTGATGTGTATCTAGATTGTAAAATGTGCATATACTAAACCTATTTCTTTTCAAGTTATGAGTAAAGAAGAATCGATGTTTTTGGCTTTCATGCTTAAATCAGTTTACAAACACTCATCGCAAAGCTTTTCAAGACCAAGATAAGAACAACTCGGATTTGTCATATGGATCATGAGAAACTCCATTTGACCTCCATCACTGCCACCAAATCAAGATTCTGGAATATAATGCGAGAGACGGAATTCAGTAGCCTGGTAAAACCAGACAGATGGAGAAGCAGGAACTCGTGGACCATCAGAGAATTGGGAACAACAGAAAACAGAACAGGTAGCACAATAGCAGGAATGGAGGTAGACAAACCTCAGCTCCTCGTTGGACAATACGCGAAAGAATAAGAAGGATATGGGAGATGATTTCGTTTCTGTAGAGCATACTGTCTGTCCGTGGAAATCAGAGAGTGACTGATCAAAGTTTAAATTTTCTGTTTCCGCTCCATAATTTTATTATATGATTCAGCTAGTGTTCTCAGCCTCGTTTATTAAGATTCTTCTTTCAGATGCATACTAGTATAAAGGGCAGGTGCTTGTCGAGCTTCAGCATGCATGTCACTATGCAAGAATAGATCCTCTTCTTCTGCTAATTACATTACAATTATATATTTTTTATTTTTTTTCCAACTTTAAAAAGTATATTCCACACGATAAAAAGAAAATATTTTCTTAAAAATTAAAACAAATTTTCTTGTCTGAAAAATATTTTTTGAAAAAATTTAAAAGGTAATTTATAGAAAACCGGGAATGATTTATTTTTCTCAATACATCGTGTTGATGTTGGTACAACGATAAAACAGTTTAAATAAGAAAGGAAAATAGAAGTTATATAGTCAATCAGTATTTCTCGGACAACCACAAACCTATATGAACACGTATATCAGGAAGTAATCGCAGTAATTCTCAAACTTTCTAGAGCATTAGCTCCTTAATCAGCAGAATTCAGAGAGGCGATTAAATTGCTTCGTATATATTAATAGCTAACTTAGCACATATTTCTTCAGATACAAAAGGTCTTATTCAATGCATATTTAATCAGATTGTTGGAATCGTGTTCTGTAACATATATTCTCACCTAATAAATAGTACACCTACAGCTAATCCATAAACAGGCACCAGCCACCACCGATTTCAAAACCCAGGTTCCTGTTTTGACACTGTACCGTCCGAGAGTATGTTTACTTGCTTGCAGTAATAGGGAGGTATGCGCCTTCTGCTGCCAGCCAAACATTGTCAGCACGTTTTTCTCGGACACCACATACCTATATGAGCACATAGATCAGGAAGTATACCAAAGAAACATAAAGCAAGTGAACTATAAAAAGCAGCAGCATCTTTAGTAAGAATCCTCTGCTGCCAAACAATAAATAGCTATTATGGGAATCTGTCGAGGTTACTTTTTATGGATAAATTAGTCACCACCCCAGGAAGCAAGTTAGGATTATAGTTCAGTAGAATATACCAAACATGCATGGTTCCGGGAATGTTGCAAGAGAAAATGATTAACTAGATGCAAACTTAAAGTCTCTGCAGTCTAAGCTTAAAAAATAGTATTAGTGCTATCTGTGATGTACCTCCTGCTGCCCCCCAGCAATTCGTTGGTATTTCTTGTCATGACTATGCAAGTAGCCCTGGGTGTCGACATGCTGAAGCCGAATCCTTTGATCTTGCTTCCATGTCTTTCCACTCCCTTCAATCATAAGCCTGAAAAAGGAAGGTAACAAGTTGTCATAGAAAACAGTTTAAGATGCAAGAATACCTTGAGAGAATGTTATATTGGCTCACCTCCAGTAATCTCCAGTATCAGATTCATTCTCTCCCCCAAAGCAACTAATCTGCACCAAGTGCATTGAGTCATTAATACAATTAACACGTTTGGGATTTCATAAATTTATTCTTTGGTCAATGAAGTAATCATGAAGCCACACACACACACACACACACACACACACACACACACATTCAGAATACTGAATGTCAATGCAAGTGTCCAAGCCAGTGAAATGTATGATCAGGAAAGGTAGTGATACCGTGACAAATGCAAGTCCACAGAATTTAGGACCGTCTTCTCTCAACTAATTTCTAACATCAAACCATTGTCATACTTGATATGTGCACGATTAACTATATTATCCAATGTCCACTCTTTTTGGCCATTATTATATGTTTAGCATCTGAAAGTATTCAAGATTTAACATGCTACAAAAGGCAACAGAAACAGAAGCAAAACAGCTAAACTCATGCTAACCTCTAAGTTGCCAGAGATTGGGGATGCATGCAAATGACTGTGCAGCCACTTTCGAGTCTTCATGTGCTGCAGACGGATAATTGTCCCACTCTTAATTGTGTCACCTTGTTTAGCATTTGTCCCTGGTTGAGGCCTAACAATCTACAAAACAAAACTCCCATCTTATCAAATCCAACAACAAAACATCCAATCATCCATCCACTGTACTCCAAACCAAACAAAAAAGGGTGACGCCATCTCCACACTAAAAGCCAATTCAAAATCAGTTTTAGTAAAATAACAAATCCATCCTTTGAATTGGTCACAATTCAAAGACATTGCTTGGAAAATTAAAGGCCAACTTTGTCTTTTCACTGATAAAGGTCGTGTGAGAAGACTTTTGGCTTTCCAAAAATGGCCATTAAGCAAGCACAAAATTCACGAGCATGAAACAAATTTCTGCGTGTTGATATGTTAACAATACGAGTAGATGAAAACTACATTTACAAAATTAAAAATCTTGCAACAAATTCTGATACCAATTCAAGAGAGCTAAAGATACAAGAATTGATTGGAAGCTATGCATTTTGAACCACTTTTAATCACAAATTACTTCTATATAAAAACTTGTTTAATAAAATTCATGAGCCCTAGCCAAGTAAATGAGCTTGAAAACACACACGCACGCACAATAAATAAACAGCCCAGAAAGGGAAGGATAATGAGACAGACAGAGTTACATACCCAATAGCTATTAGCATCATCAACATTAGGAAACCCAGTAACAGATTGCTGCCCACTTCCAGACCCGTAAGGCACATCATGTGAATGCAGCCTATATTTCGTCCTCTCATGCATCAGCTTAATAACACTCCCATAAGTAATCTAACACAAGCAAACAAACGAAAAATTCATTAGTACCCCAACTTCAATCCCAAAACAATTATTTTTTTCCCCAATTGGGCATCCAAGTTTTCAAAATATTCATAATCTAAGCATCCCCTTAAAACCTTATTACTCGAATTAAAGAAGAAAGCTCAAATTAGTCCCCTTACTGTTTAGCAAATATAAGTTCAGTGCTTAAAGAATCTAATTTCTCAATCGGGAACCCTGAATTACAAAATTCTAAACTAAAAAACAATCCTTTTACACCTTACACCTTTATAACCTCTAGGGACTGGTTGCAATACGGAATTATAGTTTAAGGACTCGTTAGTAGTTCGCCAAAAAAGAAGCATTAAAAGGAGCAAGATTACTAATCTGACCTCGAGGGCGGAATCAGAGGCGGAGGAGGAGGAAGCAGAGACAGGGGAGAAGGAAGTGCCATCAAGATCAAGATTGAGGAAGAGAAAGATAGAGAGACCGAGGAAAGCAAGAGCCATGACAAAGAGTAAAGCAATAAACCAGTTTTGTTGCCAGAAAGGAATCAATGATTCTCTGTACACGATTCTAGTTGCGGTCGGCTGTGATTTAAGTGACGACGATGAGGAAGAAGAAGAAGAAGTGGGTTTTCTTCGCGAAAGGGGTTGTTGGGCGGAGGAAGCCACGGTGGTTGTTAGAGAGAGAGCTGTGAAATTAGGGATTTTCCTTTTTTATGCTTTTGGCATTTGGGGATTTTGAGATGGAGAGGAGGACTGGAGGAGGAGATGGAGGTGTGTTTAACTGAAGTTTAGTGACATGAGCTGAGCCAATGAGAAGGAGACAGGTGGAGTTTTGGTGGCGTGGAGTGTTGGTATTGTTGGGACTTGCTGTTTACTTGGGAATTCAAAGTCTTCTCCTGACTTTGGTTAGCTGTAGATATTTTTTGTTTGGTTTGATTTTTTAGTTTTACTTAATTATTAATTTTAGTTTTATTATTTAGTTTTAAGTTTGTAAAAATAATATTTTTTTAATTATTTTAATCATTTTTTTTCACAATATAATTTTTTTAATTTAATTGATTTTTTTATTTTTTTTATTTATCCCTAATATAGCTTTTAGATTTTATTTGACGTTATTTCTAAGACAAGATAAAAGAGTCAAAGATAAGTTTTCAAGTTTAATGAAATTTTGTATTGAAAAATAAATAAATAAAAATTATACTTAATAAAATAAATAATAAATAAAAAAAAATAGTTAATACTAGTTAAAATAATAAAAGGGGAAGCTAAATTTACTAGTAAAACCAGAGATAGATTAATACAAATACAAATGTTTTACATGGACTATTTTATATATTTTCATCTATTTAAGTTTAGAGGTTAATTCTCGTTACTAATAATAAATAATTTTTTAAAACAGATTTGTCTTGCTAGTACAATTAGTTTATATAAAACTAGGAGAGAGAAAAATACAAATAAGTTATAATAATTTATTTGAAGTATTATAAAGTTAAAAACAAATAAAAAGATCAATCATTGTTAAAAAAAAAAAAAAAGAGTTAAACCGAACAAAATAAAAAAAAAAAGAGAGGTTGTACGATGATTATTTAAATAGAAAAAAAAAGTCATGCATTTATATATATCAAGAGAAAAGGCTATTTAGTTATTGAAAAGGGAAAAATACTTTAAATTTTTTAAATTATGAAATTATTGATATTTTTTTCCTGTTACAACGTTACAAACTTTGTTATTTCATGTTCGCACTTTTATCCATAAATATAATATAAGCACCACAACATTTTATTTGAAGCGCAAGGAGAATTTTTTTTATTTTTTTTATTTTGAAGTTGTCTGAAGTACAAGGATCTCTTCATGCCCAGCCGAAGGAACAGTTGCATGCTATAATTAAAAAATCTATCGAAACAGGAAAGGAAATGGCAGTGCAAGGAAAAAATAAATAAATTCAGAATTTGAGTAATAAAAAGTCACAAATAAACCAAAATAGTTGGCAGAAACCAATAGAGCCGTCAGAACCAATTATTTTTAGCTAAAAAAAAAACCAGCAGCAAATAGTGGAGGTTTATTTACAAGTATAATTATGATTATTTTTTAAAATATTTTTTATTTAGAAAATTATTAAAATAATATTTTTTTAAAAAAATAATTTTTGATATCAACGCGACAAAAATAATTTAAAAACATAAAAAAATATTAATTTAAAAAAAATTTTAATTTTTTCAAAAACGTTTTAGAAATGCAAAAGGAAATAAGTAATTAATATTTTCAAATTTTAAATATTTAATCCCACCAAATTTTCCACCCACTCTCCCTTAAAAAATTAATATTTTTTTAAAAAATCTATCAAAACAGGAAAGGAAATGGCAGTGGAAGGAAAAACAATATTCAAAATGAGTAAAAAAAAGTCACAAATAAATCAAAATAGTTGGCAGAAACCAATAAACCCGCCGAACCAACCATCTTTAGCCAATAAAAAGAAGCAAATAATCCAGGTCTGAAAGTGTGATTATAGTTATTTTTCAAAATACTTTTCATTCAGAAAAGTATTAAAATAATTTTTTTTATTTTTTAAAAATTACTCTGGATATCGACGCATCAAAATAATTTAAAAACACTAAAAAAATTAATTTAAAAAAAATTATTTTTTTTGAAAAAAAAAATACTTTTAAAACGCAAAAAAAAAAAGGAAATTAATATTTTTAAATTTTAAATATTCAATCCCATCAGTATTTTTATATCATTTTGATATACTGATGTTAAAAATAATTTTTTAAAAATAAAAAATATTTTAAATATCCTAAAAAAAAAAGGAAAAACACTAAAAATTGTTAAAGTATTTAATGCACCATCATGATAACAACGTGTCATGCTCAAGCTACTGCTCCGAATCGCTTTTGCAAGCCCAATGCTTTCTAAGCCCAAAGGAAAAGCAGGGTAATCTCTTATGCAAGCCCAATTCTTTCTAAGCCCAAAGGAAAAGCAGGGTAGCTTTCAAAAGCCATGAAAACCAATCGTGCAAGCCGGCTATGCAAGCTGCTGATTGCCTTTTGTCCTGTTTACTAAAACTCTTTGCAAGCCGATGACTAGAAAAAACTTATATTGTAAACAGAGCAATAATCAAAAGCCATGAACAGTACTCAAGAATTCGTTGCCTCAACTTCTAGCTGAATTGTTTTTTTTTTTTTTTTTTTTTTTTTAAATATGAAATTTGCTTAGTCTGACGAGTTAATTTATCATTGAGTTAAAACTCATTTGATTTTTTAAAAAATATTATTACCTACTTAAAAGTAATTTGATTTTTGTAAGAAAATATTTTTAAAACAATGTAATTTTAATTTTTATAAAAAATTAACAATAAAATAATCTGTTTGAAAAATAACTTAAGGCCAGATACATTAATATTATAATTATTTTTTAAAGTATTTTTTATTTAAAAAAATTTTTTTAAAATATAATTTAAAAAAATAATTAAATTTTATATTAACATATCAAAATAAGAAAAAAAATATAAAAAATAATTTCAAATTAAAAATTCAAAAAAATATTATTCAAAACATAAAAATATATATGTTTTCAAAATTTATTTGATAACATGATGTTAGTTGTTTTTAAAAAATATTTTTTATTTAAAAATATATTGAAATAATATTTTTTTAAAAAAATATTTTTAATATAAAATATCAAAACAATCTAAATATATTTAAAAATAATTTTAAATAAAAGTAATTATTTTAATTATTTCTAAAAATATTTTTAAAATACTAAAATAAATAAATATTCTCGGAATATCGAACTCAGCATCTCCTGCGAATTTTGAACAAAAAAAGTTTAATTATTTTATTTAATAGATAGGAGACACATGCTTAAAACAGGACGCATGCTTGAAGTGACCAAGTGAAACAAACGTGGCACTCTACTACTCCAAACCCCAGCACAGCAGCAGCCATCATCATCATCAGGTCCTTTCTTTATAAAGACCCGGTGAAGCGTAAGAGATCAGCAAGAATCAAGAACCATCAAGAAATGGCAGGAACTTCAGTGTTTGCAGAGCTAGTTGATGAAGATCCTACTGTTTTTAAGTTCTACTCAGATGGTGAGTGGAAAAGGTCTACATCAGGAAAATTAGTATCCATCATCAACCCTACCACTAGAAAGACTCAGTACAAGGTACAAGGTAAATTTGTATTGCATCAGCCTTTTACATTCTTCTGTTTGCCTCATTTCCGTACTCTTACAACTTGATTATGAGAATAAGGAATGGTATCGTGTTGAATTATAGTCCAAACTTTTCTGATTATTATCATGTTGAGTATTTTCTTGATGAGGTTGCTTGAATGTTAATGACTCTGTTGTTAAATTATTATTGGAGCAGCTTGTACTCAAGAAGAGGTGAATAAGATCATAGAAGCAGCAAAAACAGCTCAAAAATCATGGGCCAAGACTCCACTGTGGAAAAGAGCAGAATTACTTCACAAAGCAGCTGCAATATTGAAAGAGCACCGAGCACCAATTGCTGAATGTCTTGTCAAAGAGATTGCGAAACCGGCTAAAGATGCAGTCACTGAAGTATGAAGAACAAACACTTGTTTAAATATGTTGCCTGACTACTTGTATTGGGATTTCATTTCTTGTTTAAATGCAAAGCTTAATGCTTGTTTAGTGATTTTTAGAAGCAATCTAATTGTCTATAACACGTATGCAAATGTGCACCCATTATTGTTTTTCCAAATCTAAATGTGATGAAGGTGTGTATTTTGCATCATTGAGTTTCTGGGTGGTGATTTATGAGGTTTGATTTTGATATAGGTGGTGAGGTCAGGGGATTTGGTGTCATACTGTGCTGAAGAAGGGGTTAGGATTCTTGGAGAAGGGAAATTTCTGGTGTCTGATAGCTTTCCTGGGAATGAAAGGACCAAATACTGCCTCACTTCAAAGGTAACAATCCACCAACCTTACTCCTGTTTTCTTCTTAGTAGCAATCTGGATTCTGGTTTTAGCACATGGTAAAGATATCCTAGGTAAGAATTTGATTATTTAATCATATTTATGCTTGCATATAAATTCGGTGGCCAAGTGGGCCTGCATCCTGCCCACTGATTGAGGAACTTCACTGAATTGTCGTTGTCATCAAATGGAAGTCAATGTCTTTCACATTTTTCCAAGGGGATATTAAAATAGAGGATGTGTAGGGCATATCCATGGAATATAGGGGGAAATGCCATGGAAGATCCTCCTGTAATTTTTGCTTATGAAATATTAAATTGTAAGATTGAATTAGTTGTTTCTTAAAAATGAAGGTCAATAATGAACAGCCTCGTTCTTTTACTGTTCACAAGTTGTCCTATAGGGCAGGCTCTCATGCCTCCTCCCATCACAAATGTTTGAAGAATGGTCTCCGCTATTGTTTATGAGGGATATTGCCATGATGGTATCTATGTTATTATGATCAAATTTTCCCGCTTTAGAATTGTTCCTGCATCCCTGGCAAAACCAGACATGATTGCATTTTTCATGACAACAAGGCAAATCCAGGTAAACTAAAGAACAAACATGTGGGGGTGAACAACCCTGTCGCATATGTTATTCGACAGACAATTTGATTTTATTGTACCAATCCTGTGAGGATTGAGATAAAAATCTAACCTATTGAATGCCTTAGAATTTCACTCCCTACATAAATTTAAAGTTAGGAATATGTGAAACCAGTATAGGGATTTGTTTAACTTTTTAAAAAAAAATGAAAACGCTGCGTTGAAGCTCTTCCTTGTTATTTTTGTCTTGGACTCAGTAAATATGCAATGCTTATAGTTTCGTGTTCATTCTGCTTTTACCCCAGTTGTGTTATTTAAATTGACACCTCTCCATACAGATTCCACTTGGCGTTGTCCTGGCTATCCCACCTTTTAACTATCCTGTCAATCTTGCTGTTTCAAAAATTGCTCCTGCACTAATTGCCGGAAACTCCATCGTACTCAAGCCCCCAACCCAGGTATGAGTTTAAAACCTGTGATTTCAAGCTTCCCACCTCCCGATGCATATATCATGTAAACATACTGTATTTTTCATGTTATGTAATTTTAGCTGAATGGACTTTTCTGAATGCTCAAACAACAGCATTTGCTGGTCAAAATTATGGCATGCCCTTAATTCCTTGCAGGGTGCTGTGGCTGCACTACACATGGTCCATTGCTTTCACTTGGCTGGTTTTCCCAAAGGTCTCATTAGCTGTGTTACTGGAAAGGGTTCAGAGATTGGTGACTTCCTCACAATGCATCCTGGTGTTAGTTGTATAAGGTAACATTTTTTGATTTTTTGAAATTCTTTCTCCTCCATAAAATTTATCTGCTTCTCATCCAACCTAATTGCACAATTTATTTGATTTTGACTTATGGCATACTGCGCGATCATAATGTTAAGGTGCACAATGTGAACACATTAAAATAAGCATTTCTAATTTTCAAATTGCTGCGGTTTTTCGAGCTAAGAGAATCTTCTCCCACTTGATGAGTATTCTTATTCAGTTTTACAGGTGGAGACACTGGAATAGCAATCTCAAAGAAGGCTGGGATGATCCCACTTCAAATGGAACTAGGCGGTAAAGATGCTTGTATCATCCTAGAAGATGGTGATTTGGATTTAGCAGCAGCTAATATCATTAAAGGAGGCTTCTCGTACAGGTTAAAAGATTTCTTAAGTAGTCAGCTACCCTCTTGATTTGTAAATTTTCTTCAAAGAGTCTTACATTTTCATCCCTTCATGCCTGATTCATTCATGTTAATTTATGAGTGTTAGTTTCTACAGAGGCAGCAATTTGAAGACTCCTTACAGTCTCCATAGAAAGTGCTCCAACTGGAAAAAAAATATATTCTTGAGCCGCAGAAACATCTACTTCGAATATTGTTTTGGCCTTGCTTGTCCCAATTTGCAGCTACTAACTAGCCTGATATCATTTATTATTGTCTATGCAGTGGTCAAAGGTGCACGGCTGTGAAGGTTATCCTCATCATGGAATCGGTAGCTGACACTCTTGTTGAAAAGGTTAAAGCTAAAGTAGCAAAACTGACTGTTGGGCCACCTGAGGATGACTGTGATATTACTCCAGTTGTTACAGAGTCTTCAGCAAACTTCATTGAAGGACTGGTCATGGATGCCAAGCAGAAAGGGGCAACATTCTGTCAAGAGTATAAGCGGGAGGGCAACCTAATATGGCCATTGTTGTTAGATAACGTCAGGCCTGATATGAGGATTGCTTGGGAAGAGCCTTTTGGTCCAGTTTTACCAGTTATCAGAATAAACTCTATTGAAGAAGCTATCCACCACAGCAATGCTAGCAATTTTGGTCTTCAGGTATAATGTTGCCATCCTATGCTCATCCATGCAGGTTCTTTTGGTGTATCAAAGAAATATCATTTTATTTTCGCCAAGTACACACTTGGTTTTTCCTTTTTGCATTTGTAATAAATAATTTTTATATTTGAAGATTCTAAACTCTTGTTTGATTACAGGGATGCATCTTTACAAGAGATATAAACAAAGCAATTTTAATTAGTGATGCTATGGAGACAGGAACAGTGCAGATCAATTCCGCACCAGCTCGTGGACCTGATCATTTCCCATTCCAGGTGAATTTTCCATCCCATTTTCAGGATTTGCTGGTTGATTTCGTGACTCTTTCTAGCACAGTCTATTCACATCAATTGAAATACCTTTCCGAGTTCTGGATACACACCGCCTTTCTTTTGAGCATGAATGGATCAGAGCAACTACATTGGAAGGGAGCGAAAACATGATTTCCAAATTAATTATCCTTGAAACTTGTTTAATATCCTCTCTTTTGGACCCTTTTTTACGATAATTGCAGACTTGCAAACCCGGGTCTGAATTGATCTTCTTGCTATCCAAAACCGGCCGCCGGATATGCTCAATTGTTGCTTGCTTTGTGCAGGGATTGAAGGACAGTGGAATCGGTTCCCAGGGAATCACCAATAGTATTAACATGATGACGAAGATCAAGAGTACAGTGATCAACTTACCTACCCCTTCCTACGCTATGGGTTGATTCACAATTTGGGTTGTAAAATGTTAGAATAAGTAGCATACCTCTACAATAAGCTGCAAGAACTGCCATCTTTTAGTTCACCGGTACAATCAACAAGTCATATGGTGCTTTCAAGCTTCACGTACTTGTTTGCATAAAAGAAGAGTGGCGAGTCCGGTGACCTGCATATTTTGTAGCATTTGCTTTGGGCTTGTAGAACATAGCGTTTTGATGATTTCTTGTTTTGTGGAAGGCCAAGGGTTGAAACAAAGCCAGGTTTATTGTTTACAGATATTATTGACCAACTTTTAATTAGTTGCCTTGTCTATCTTTTTTTATTGATTAATTAATATGAATATTTAAACCAGTTTATACATATCTCGATAATTTCACGGATCCTAAAATTAATAACCATATAAATTTTTAATGGTTTTGAGAGAATTTAAACTCGTGACTAACAAGTTCAGCTGCCTTTTAGGTTTGTTGTCCTAGTTCAGCTACTTTTTAGGTCTGTTGTCCTATATCATCTTTTTCATACTCGTGTGTTTTGTTTTTTGGTCATTAATAAGGTTTTGGTTTAATATTTTAGTATATTTTTTTTGAATCTGATTCTTAAAATAAATTTTAAAAAATTAAAAAATATATATTATTTTAATATATTTTTAAATAAAAATATATTAAAAAATAATTTTAATATGCTCCCTAAATAAAATTAAATCAAATTATAAATTGTTATGTATTCTAAAGGGTTGTTTGAAAATAAGATCTAGATGATGAATTGAAATTGAGAAGGTAGATCTAGGTGGATTTTGGAATAAATTTAAAAAAATAATAATAACTATAGTGTGTGTATATATCAAAACTCAAAATTATAAAAACACACGAAATCATTATTCGTTTGAAACTTTAATACATTTCGAGTTTTACCGAACCCAGCCCAAATAATATTTATCTGTAAAATATCAATCCCATTCGAATTAATTTGGACAATTATCTATTGATTTCAAATAATAAATTCAAGAAAGATATATATAAAAAAAAAAACATGAAAGACTGGAGACCTTCTTGCCTCTCACGGAGAATTTGCTGTCCTCACGTGCCTCCTCCTTGCGCTTATGCTCGAAGTGGTAGAGGCGGTATTGATGCCTCTTCAACCGTGTTTCGAGTGGTTGTAGCTTATGTATTTTAGTGATTTATAATATTTTGTTTGTTTTTGAAAAATATTGAATTGATATTTTTAGTGTATTTTTATGATTTTACTGTGTTGAGTTAAAAATTAAAAAAAATATTTGATATATGCTTTTAAATAATAAAACACTTCTAAAAACTAGGGGTGTTTGAAAGTTTGGTAATGATTACTTTTCAAAGTGTTTTTTTACTCAAAAATATATGAAAATAATATATTTTTTATTTTTAAAAAAATTATTTTTAATATTAACACCTCAAAATAATCTGAAAATATTAAAAAATATTAATCTAAAACTAAAAAAATAATTAATTTTTAAAATATAGAAATAAATAGGGCATTTTGTGGGGGGCTACACAAACCAAATTAATAATAAAATTGTTCTTGATCAATCATCAAGATACGAGCTTAAAAATAAAAATTAGAACCATTAAGAATGATAAAAATATCAGGGCTCAAAGCCCGCTTGCGAATTAAAAACCCATGTCCAATTTAAATTTGGTTTTTAAACCCAAACTCCCATTTCAAACTATAAAAATAAATAGGGAGGTAAATAAAATTATAAAAAGGTTTACAAAATATAAAAACATGAACTTTGAGCACATATCAACTTGCCACGCCAATTAATTCAGAAATAAAATCGAGCCCAGGATCTAGTTTCATTTTTTTTTCTTAAAAAAACCTGCAAATAGAAATACATTAATGAATAAAAAAAAAACAAACAACAACCACCTCACCATTAAAATATAATTGGTCTGGAATCCTATACCTAAGATTGCAAATTATGATCAGAAACAAAAAACAAGGCTAGTCAATGCTGACTTCATCAGTGACCTAATAAGCTCCTCGATGGTTTCTTTACAATATATATAGACACCTACTAGTTATATGACTCATATTATGTGAGAGTCAAATATTCTTATCTTCAGATAGATTTTTTTAACGTATTTCTGTAATTTTAAAAATTCAAATTTCAATAAAAAATTTTATTTATACATATAATCAAATAAATTGAGAGTTATGGATGTGAATAAATAAATAAAAAATTATTAATGATATCTAAAAATAAAACTTGAAAAATCAAGAGATAGATATAGATCAAAAAATTTAATATCAAAAGATATGACATTTACCGGATTGTGTTTGCTAAATTTTTTATTAAAATAATTTTTTAGTTAAGCAAATGATAATAAAAATAGAAACACAAATTAAATTGATCGAATAAAATAAAAAGAAAAAAACCATCATGCAAAACTGCACATATCAAAATATTTTTATTATATAAAAATAAAAAATATATATTTTCAAAAATAAAGTTTATTCATACAAAAGATATGTGTGTGTGTGTATGTATGTGTGAAAGAGAGAGAGAGAGAGAGATAGACTCTTTAAATTTATATACATAACTAAAAAAAATCATAATTTAAAAGAGGTTTCTTGAACAAAATAAAAGAGAATGGATAATAATTTAAATATAAATAAAAAATATAGAAAAAACCATTCATTACAAAAAAACAAAAAGCAAGATGTTATTAAGCTTGACAAGACAGGGCAGCCTGTCTTGGTCCATTTTATCTATACATATACAATTAGACCCCTAATTTTATTTTATTTTGTAATTGGGGCGTTCCATCCAATTTTTTTAGAAAAAAAAAACAAATGATATGTTTGATTTTCCTAGATTTTGGTCATTGGCAGAAAAGTTAAGGCTTGAGTGTTTTTTTTCTAAAAAACTATTTTTCAACTTATTTTTTAACTAGAATAGTTATAAAACACCATGAGAATTATAATAAACCTATTTATGGTCTTAAAAACCGCTCCAAAACAGAAATTAACCTAAATTCAAAAATCAACATGAACTTATATATGTTTTTTCACAAATTTTAAAAATAAAAACATCTAATATGAATTGTCCACTTGTAATAACTCGCCCCAACCTGCCATGTATTGTCCGTTTTGGGTCTTATCTCCCTCACTGTTTTGTTTCTAGTGATGTGGGTCCACTTTTGAGCCTAACGCCTTAAAACGTCATGGCAAGTTAGCAACTAGCATTACCAATAAGGTCAGTTATCAAATTCTCACCAACTTGATGTGGAATATTACAATTCACCTCTCTTAATAAGTCTGACGACCTTGTCGACGCAACTAGACAACTAGTGAAGTCGACTCTAATACCAAATATAATAGCTCAGCCTAGCTCAGCCCAACCTGCCATATATTGTCCGTTTTGGGCCACACCGCTCTCGTGATTTTGTTCTTGGTAACACGAGCCCACTTCTGAGCCTGACGCTCCAAAACGAGTATGACGATTTCGTAACTAGCAATACTAATAAGACGAGTTACCAAATCCTCACCCGCCGATGTGAGATATTATAACCATCATCAAATGAAACCATTTGACACAAATATAGTCTATTTTGATAGTCTAAATCAATGTCAATAATACTTTTTCTTTCTCTACTGCTGTAATCCAGCTACTCTCTCTCTTTCTCTCAATTTGAGACTAAAAAATAACAAAAATAAATTTTTATCTAAAATTGAATTGGAAAAATTTTGAGGTGTTGAAATTATATAATCTGCATAATTTTTAAAGTTCAAAGATCAAAATGCATTTTTTATGAAACCTATGACATGTTATCCATGTTTGATGTCTTTTATGTTTAGATCTTTTTTCTTTTAATTTTAAATTTTCATATAAAATTAAAATTAATTGGTTTTCAACAAAATCCTTGAAAAAAATTTATAACTAAATTGGAAAAAACATAAAATAATAACACAGAAGAACCTTGTACAATAAGAAGAGAGCGCATGTACCCACACTTATATGGTCAATCACCATTATACAATGATAAGAGCGCACATGTAGCCACACTCAGTAAAATAAAAAAAATTGTTACAATAAATTATAATATTAAATACCGAGATTAAGTCCGTTTGCACTTGAGGGTCTAGTTCAGTGGTTAACAACAAGGCTTGCCTTGCGATTGTCCCGAGTTCGATCCTATCTGTGCACCAGCCTATCACCCCCGCGGTGCCTTACTTACTTACTAGGCTTGCAGGATGTTCAGTAGGTCTGAGTATTAGTCATGGTGCGTGTAAGCTGGCCCGGACACCCCGGGTTACAAAAAAAAAAATTAAATTTAAACCCTCGAGCAGAGTAAATAAATTTAATAATCTCGAGTTTTATTGTATTCAATTAACCCCGATTGAATCCATTTTAAATTTCAATTAAACCATTTATATCAGAATTGAAATTGAAGATTAAGGATCCAATCACCTGTATCAGAATTTGAAAGACTAAATCTGAAGACAATACACAAAACGAGGACTGAAATATTCCTCAAATCGTGTGGTTCCAGTCGTGTTGAATTTTAGGCGGCGCACGTACAAAGTCCGATGGCGCTTGGTCTAGGCTCTAGCAGCTCTTTGATTAACCAGCCACGACGAATCTAGCGGTCCAACGTGTTCCAATCATCGGCGAGCAGTGGTTAGGCACCAACAGTGTCTCTCTCTTTATTGACTCTTTTAAGGCAAAGTCATCCGCATATTCTATTTTAATGTTTTAAACAATATTTTTTGTTTTTCTTGTCAACAGAAAAATGATTCAATCAATAGAAAGTAATTGTTTTTGTCTTTTGGAAGAATGTTAGTTTTTATTTGAATATTTGATCTTACGTATCATTATCTGCTGTTTAGTTTCTCTTTACGGCTCCTATCCCCTGAGAAAGAGCCATTAAATTTCAATAATCTTTTTTAGACGGTGAACAAGCAGTTTTTCAGAAGATAAAGAATTCCTGTTATATTTTCAGTTCCTGTCGATTCGAACGTATATTAAAAAAAAATATTTGAATTTATTTTAGTATATGATAAAAAAAATTATTTTAATTTTACCATTAAGTATTGAATTGACTAAAAATTAGGTTTAATATTTTTTTTAATTGTTTTTTATAATGTTATCAAGATCTGATGATCTAAATAAAAAATATAACAAGTTAACTTGAATTAATCCAAATAAATTCAATATGTTACAATCTTAATATTTTAAGAAAGATATTGTTTTGATTTTTTTAGTCAAGCTATATTTTTTAAGTAGTTATTTAAGTTATTTTTAAATATATAAAATTAATCAGATTATATCAAATTAACCTTTAAAAAAAAATTTAGGGTTTAGGATTTAGTACACAATTATCCAGTTTGGTAACCCTATCAGGACATAAGAGATATGGATAACATAGAAAAAAGGGTATGTCTTTTCCTGCCTTTCATGTTTTGTGCTATTATCTTCGTCTCTTTGACTGTTTATGTCCTCTCTGTCTGCGTCTTTTCTATCCTAACCAAACACTACCTAATACAAATACAAAGCCAATAAAAAACCCAATTGAGAACAAAATAGTTTGAGGACCCAATTAAGAATCAATGAATAGTTTGGGGACAAGTTCGAGGGAATCCAAAAATGGAAACTCATTTTGGCCGCATGTGAAACTTGTCAGCCGATTCCCTTACAAAGCAATGACAAGTGTAAGAACAAGGAGAAATAAACAGCCGTTATTTGACTGTCCAAAATTATAACAATTCAAGTTTTTTTTGTTTGTTTTTCTAGTAATTAATTGCAAAATAAGTTATTTAATGATGATTTCGGATTAATTATAAAAATTAAAGTTTTTTTTGTTTGTTTTTCTAGTAATTAATTGCAAAATAAGTTATTTAATGATGATTTTGGATTAATTAGCCCTTCATATTTTTGCAATATTTTATTCTCCCCTAAATTTACTACCTTTCCAAATAAATTAAGACTATTAATTGCTTCTTGCTTTACTTGGATACGCCACAAAATAATTGAAGCAAGTCTATAACTTTATTGCCACAAGTGAACAATCATGACATATTGACAAGTGAGCCCAGAGAGGTTTCTATAATTTGCCTGGTGTCATTAAACAAAAATAGTAAACAAAAGTATGCTGCCGGGGCATGTATGTAAATAAAATTTCCAAAAAAGTTAAATAATCTATTTTTCAAATCACACATGAACATGGGATTTTGGGCTAGATTAGGTGTCTATCTACATTTTTAGATTCCATAAAAGCATAATTTTCTAAATTATTGCTGGAAATGTTTTGATGTCTAATATTTTAATGACCTGTAATAATAATAATAATAACAGCAATAATAATTCAATTCATAATTAATATTTTAATTTGTTCTATAATTATTTTCAAGTTTGTCTTTTCATTAAAAAAACATCCAGAATTTTCTTGAAACCTGAGCAATTGCTTTTGCGTGCACGTTAAGCACGTGCAATCACAAAGCTAGAATAATTTAGTTTTATTGTTATTAAGATCATTTTTAATTTCTTAATTAAACATTTAAACAATAATATGTCAGTTATCAGATTAATAAATATAGATTGATAACACGTGCATGCATTGTTGTAAAAAGAAATTATCGACTTAGACATTATATGAACATCGACGAAGTATATCCATTCTATATAATCATCAATTATTATTGATCAATCTTTTCAATTTCTAACATAAATATATATATTTTTTAATTTAACTTAGTCTTCTAACCTTGTTTTATTATTTGGTTTCAGATATAAATATAACACAAATAGCATATTCTCTAAATTGAATATAACACTATGAACTCAAAAAATTTATCAAATTAATATAGCCTAAGTATCGATACTTTCTCTTATTTACCTGAATTAATATTTGATTTCCACCTTTTTGCAAAGACAAATGAAATTACCAAAATTTTTTATTTTTGCATGAAAAAAAAAAAAACATTTTTTTTAAAATCAAAACCATAATAAAAGTGGCCCCCACTCAAGAGAACGGATTTGAAAGGAAAAAATAAATTAAAATTCACGAGCACACAAAAAATCCGAGCAAAAGCAAAGCAGCGGACGGACGGGTGGATTCTTGTCCTTTTAAATACACACACCCTCTCTCTCCAAAAACCCAAAAAAAAAAAAAAAAAACGAAACGTTCCCCCCCTCCCCTTCTCTCTAAAAAAAAAAACCCTAATTTCAGAGTAAAATCACGAATAGCTTCAAAAACTAGAGAATCGAAATCTGATTTTTAAATAGTTTGTGTGTTTGACGGGTTTAAATGTTGTGAGATTGGAGTAATTAGAGTGGTAGATTTTGAAAGATCTGTCTGTATTTAATTAAATATAATTGAATTTTAAGTGTTTATTTATTAGAGAAAGAGATTAGTACTAATGGCGTCGTCAAATAGTGATAAAGAGCTTGAACAGCAGTTACTGGAAGCTGGAACCAAGCTTCTTAACCCTCCTTCTTCTCTTGATGACTTGCTCCCTCTTCTTGATGTAAGCTCTATTTTGTTTTTGTATTTTTTTGGTGGATTGTTGTTGACTTATGTAAATTAATGCATGGATTGGCTTTTGATTTTTTTTTTTAACGTGTTGTTGACGTTTGAATATTCCATTTCTTTAATGATGTTTTTTATATTTGTGTTAGGTTTTTGAAGTGTTAATGGTCGAGTTGTTTTTGGTATAATTGCATGCATGGATGGATTTCTCATAACGTGTTGTTGATGGTTGCAGATTCTGTTTCTTCAATGATGTTTTTTTATATCTGTGTTAGGTTTTTGAAGTGATAACGGAGGAGTTGTTTATGGTATAATTGCATGTATGGATGGATGGTGTGCTTTTGTTTTTGAGTGTGTTTTGATGGGAATTTGTGGAAGTTAGATAGAGGAATTGAGTGAATTTAGTGAGAGTTTTTTTGATGGGGCGGGGATTTTTGCGCTGATTGATTAGAAAAAGGTCCTGAGAGTGGGTTACTCGGGTTTGAAAGTTCAAGAAAGGTTTTCATTTCGTACGTTCTTATGTCACACTTGACACATGGTATAACATGTGTTTTGTGGGTGTGTTCCCGTGTAATTTTGAAGCATGTCCTTGCGCGGGTTTTTTGGCTTGTTGTTGGGGTGATAACTTGGGTTTCTGCATTGAATAATGTCTATTTTGGTGTTTGAGTTTGCGAGACCGTTGGAAATTCTGTAATTAGGTTATATGGTAGCTTGTCTGTTTCTAGGTATGTGCGCGCGTGCACTAGATTTTGAGTTTTAATTTGGGATTACTTTGGATATTGCATTTATAGCAAGGACATGTTAGTATAAAGGTCAGGAGATTTGTTGGAAGGGTCTATTAAATTTTGTACCTTATATTTTTTTTCTCATGCTTAATAGAAATTGTAGCTTTGCTACTATAAATAGTTAATGGCAGGATGGTTTTACAATGAGAAAATTGAAGTTATTAGATATCCACTGTGTTGGATGATATCAATGACTTCATTTAATGTTAATCAAGCAAATCGAAGTGGAGATTGAGAAAGAGAAGAACACCTAAAGACCGAATACCACATCGCCCAGTTGGTTTGATGGAAAGTTTTGTTAGAGAATAATTGGTGGGATCAAGTAGGATTTCTATCTATTGTCTCCTTCAAAAATGGAGATTATAGTAGTTGACTATTGCTGGTTTTCCAATTCAGGCGAGGCCAACTGCATGCTTGTGTTGCTGATTGCATTGCAGTTTTAGCTCCCTGAGGATGTGTGAAACCGTGAACGGTGATATAAAGTTGTTTAGGGTGCGTGAATGACCTTTTCCTTCCAAATAAGCATAAAAGTCAATTCACATAAATACTTTCTGTTAATGCTTGCCCTTTTCCATTGAAAACAAGAGGAGCGATGTTATAGCTTGCCTTTTCTTGTCTCTCATTGTTAGTTAATATGACGACACTCTTCAACTCTTCTGATTTTGTAACTTTGTGATGCTTTGATAAAGCTTTGGTGAATTTCTTTCATGGTGCCTATGGTTTCTCTATGGGCAGTATCCTTTAATGAGTTTTTTCTTCAGTAAAATTATTTCTTTCTATGATTGTAGTTATTTCTTTAACTGTACTTTCTCCATGGCCACTATCGACACCTGACACTGCACTGTTATGAATCTCATGATGCAACTTTGAGCCTGGATGTTGAGCCTCTGGTGTATCTTAGGCATTCACACCTTACAAACAGCTGTTCAAAATGCATAATGTTTTCTGTGTTTTTTCTGTGTTTGAACAAAAGTTTTCTTTTCTCTATTCACTCTGGTATGAAGCAGGTAGAAAACTAGCAATATTTATCATGGACATGCATGTATTTACGTGTCTTCACGTCTGCTGCATTCTTACTGATAGGTTTCATTTCTTTGGTTTTCTTTTATAATCGGGTGTTACTTGGCTTACAAGCTACTGTATGTTGTCCGAGTGTCATTATGTTTGTGGGGTAGAGCAGGAGGAATCAGTTTGAGATTATTTGACCTTTCTATAATATGATGAATTACCCCCCAATGAAAATAGAGGCATTATGTTCCTCTTGATTTTTCTTTGATATGTTGGCAATTAAAATCTCAATTTCCTACCTGTAATTTTACTGTGAGATTTAAACAATTTTAAGTTATTCATTTGCTCATATCATTTCTTCTTCCCTGTTGTGTAATTGTAGCAAGTTGAGAATTGTTTGTCAAAAGTGGAGCAGTCGCCTTTAAAATCAATGCAAAATGCACTCTCTCCTTCGCAGAATGCTCTGGTCACAGATCAACTCTTTAGGCATTCAAACATTGATGTGAAGGTTGCCGTTGCCTCATGCATTAGTGAGATAACAAGAATAACTGCACCAGACGCACCTTATGATGATGATCAGATGAAGGTCTGTGGTTTTTGACATCTTATAATTTTTAATGGCTTTAGAACTTATGCTGTATTGTTACCTTATCTTGATCATACTTTCTGTTTTTTCATCTTCTTCAATTTCATGGGCACGCAGGAAGTTTTTCAGCTGATTGTATCATCATTTGAAAATCTAGATGACAAATCTAGTCGGTCTTATGTTAAGAGGGCCTCGATTCTTGAAACTGTTGCGAAGGTTAGGTCGTGTGTGGTGATGCTGGATCTTGAATGTGATGCACTGATAATTGAGATGTTTCAGCACTTCTTTAAGGCTGTAAGGTATGGAAGAATATCTTCATTGGAAAGGCTATGTATGCTGTCTTGTTGATTTTGGTGGCTTCCTTTCATCTTTTTGAATTTCAGTTGCTCCCTTTCTGACTTGTTGAATTTCAGTTGCTTCCTTTAGCTATGTGCCCTGAAAATTACCCTGAAGATTATATGTTTTTTGCAAGAAATATTATGCTCAAATATGCTTCTCCCTTTTTGTTTGATTGTCTTCTGAGTCTCACATGCATGATTGTGGCTGGCTGGCCTTTGAGGCTTTGGGTGACGTAGCATTTTTAGAGATCACATAGGATTTCATTTGGCATTGATATA